>NC_136701.1:14901959-15268435 GCF_947650265.1 Symphodus melops
CACAAGTTGGAGTGTGTATCTTTCTTTCTTTTTTTTTAAATAAAATTAAAGATAAAATCTCTCCTTTTCTGACAGTTCTGTTTAAAAATCTTCCACCCTTACTGAGTTTTTCTTTTAGCTTTGTCATTTCAGCTCCTATTCCCACTCGGTATTACACAAGGGAGACAGAGTGGGGGGAAAATTAGGTTACAGAACTATAAGACCGAAAGTGATACGGGAGCAGGTAAAAATGCACAAGAGTTAGAGTAAATAACATGCTTTTATAGATACTGGGAAACGAGAGTGTGAATGAATGGCATTTGTGCGTAAATATAGTTGCTGTAATAAACACCACAGAGGGAACTATTAACTATTAACCAAGATACAATGCTTGCAGGTGAGCTTATAATGTATAGCTGTAACATATTTCTACTTGCATGTAAAGGACACTCTAGAAAAGGACACCTCTTTCATGTCAAATCTACCAAAGGCATGTCCTTCAATGTTTTCTTTTATTTTATGGATCTATTTATTTTCTTGCTACATCTGTAATTATTTCTTTGCAAGGATATTTAATCTAATGAAATACTTCATCATGGAGACAAACTGTAGGGACAGCTGTATACGTTATTAGGTTGTTAATACCAATTAGACCAATGGGAGAAAAGACTCTGAGAAAACATTTTTGAAATGCTTCATAACTCAAATCTAAGCAAATCTTTTTTTTCTTATAAAATAACATATCACATTGCACTTATATATTGAAACAGTAGTTTTTTAGAGATGTTTCTTTCTTTCAGAATGTTCCCTGCTTTTTTTTCTTCTTTCTTTTATGGTGGCTGTAAACAAGCATCATCTTGTCGTGTGATACAAAGCTGTTTAATAGATATAATCGTCATTTATTGGTGATTATCTTAATCAAATAATTGCCCCGTTTAATCAGAGCAGCAAGCAAACGAATGCATGTGAATATAGAGCGAAACACTTTCCTTTGGGGCAGCGTCATCATTTATGATGGTTGATAGATATATCGGAGATCTCTTCGAGGCCATTTGTAATATCAGACAGAGGAAGCCAACTGTGAGCATACAGTGAACATTAATCATAAACTCTCATGCAAGAATCGTTTACACAGTATGGGGAAGTGAGCTGCATTAAACCTGCAAACACTCAACTTTCTCATTTAGTCAATCCTGTCTGTGGCTTTATAAGTCACTCCCTCTCTAACATTTTACTTTCCTATTATTGTAATGGATGAATCCCTCTTGTGCAAATCACTAACAGAAAACTTAATGAGCTCATAACTTACCATTTATAAACAGTTTAGTTTTTTATTATCTCTGTCGACATTCCAACCTGCCATTAGAGCAAACGAAAACAGCAGAGAAATGAAGTTATTATGCAATGCCAAGGTAGGTGGTAAGCTGATGCTGATGCATACAGCCAATGCATTGTCCTAATGGAGCAATGCATTACTCCAACAGGTTATGTCCAATTTATTTAAAGAGGATCTTAATGGAATCAAGTAAATACATATGCATAATTGTATAGTTGATCAGGTTAACAGGAGGGTAATTTTTATTGTGTATGATCTAAATGAATAATTTTATACTGTACTTCACATTTGTATTGTATCCAAACCAAAACCATTCTTACCTCTTGGATGTACACAATTTGAATACATTTATTTTACTGTTATGTTGAAGTTTTCATTTATTTATTGAAATGTTATAATAGGGTTGTAGTGTTATAGTCAGACAGTGGGGAAAGACATGCTGGAAAGGAGCCACAGGCTGGGTTTGAACCCTGAAATACACACACATGGGCTCTGTAGGATTCTCTTCCTTGAGGTGTTTGTTGCACTTCAGGTTCACACGTTGCTTTAGTAAATGAGACTACACAATCTACTTGTGCATAACATTGGCACTCTGCCTTTATGTGACCTTAGGCAATGTAAGCAAGGCCGACAAGTCATTCTGGATAGGAGAGCCATTTTAAAACAGACAAGGGACATTCATTTTACATGAGTTGCATAAAATTAAGCAAATAAAGGCCTTTATCTGTCAGACACATCTATAATGTTCCCTTTCAATTAAAACCCAATACAATCCCAATTTTGAGGAAAATGTAATTAATGTTGGAGGTTTAACATTATTTTGGTCTTTTAGTTTCTCCCATTTTTAAGTTCTGTCAATTATCTGATATTTCTAATGGATGTCTGTAAAATTATTGCTCCATAAATACCCATGAACAAGCTTCCCTGTACATCACGTTTATATTGATATATTATACAAAAGGTTTAGAAAAATTCAGTGAGAGATGGTGGATCCTCTGATGAATAGTAGCACACGTCTGTTCACCTGCTTGTAAGGAAATAAGAGACATTTCTGGGGACATAAATTCAGTTCTACGTTATTGTTAAGTCACTTTCCAAACACCCCCCCCCCCCCCCCCCCCCCCCCCCCCCCGGCCAAAAAAACCCCCCCTTCCTTTAACTGTAACTAATTCCCACTCTGGAAGCATGACTGCAAAAATATATTCACTTACACGACTAAGTGAATGATTCTTATCCATACTCTACTATTAATTAATTAATAGTCAATTTGAAACAAAACTTTATCAGTGTTGCATTTTGCCTCAATTTTATTTATTTTTTCTTTTCTTTTCCTCTGTGTCTGCATCCACAATATTTGTTGATTTGAAACGCGTGATGAAACTGGGTCTGGCGAGAAGGTAAAGACTTGGCCATGAAAATGCAAAAACTCAGACTGCTGTAATCAGTATTCCAACTCAACAATGATGTCCTTGACATACAAAGAGTGATGGTAGTGTAGGGGTTTGTGCGAGTCGGCCAAGGTTCAAATCCAACCTGTGGCTCCATTCCCACATGTCATTCCCTCTCTCTCCCCTATTTCTGACTCTATCCATTGTCTCGTTTCTCAATAAAGGCCCAAAAAGCACAAAAATAATACATTAAAAAGACAAACACACGATAGGCGGCAGGGTTTGTGTCGTTTGTGAGTTTTGTATGTATGTCGTGGACTAGACTCTGTGGTAAGGGACTTTAGTTTTTTAATGTGAGCACATTTGTATCTTATCTTTCCTTAATGCTATAATAAAATTTCTGAAGAATCTTATATTTAAACGTGTTCCATATTTCATCCTCTCTTTTATTGGTAATGGTGTGTTTGAATGATTTTTATGTGTTCTCTTTTGCAATATGTAGATTTTGCCGCCAGGGGGCTCTCAATCAATACTGTAATAACAAAGATGACGGGTAGCGGGGAATCATGGGAGTTTTCTCTGTGACTTCCCCCAATCCCAGGTGAAAACAGACTCTGAATTTGACACAGTGAAGAGGAACAGGCAAAACAGACTGGGGAATTTGCTTTTTTTTTTTTTTTTTTAACAAAACAGCACGTATAGCATCAGTACGGCCTGATTTCAGTAGCAATTCCTGCTTCCTGACTGTATGTAGGGGTCTTTGACAAAACAGCCAGGGTTTCTATGGCAACTATAAACATTCTGCTTGGATGTGTGCATTTAATGGTTTCCCCTTTTAGCATTAGTCTTCTAATTTTTTTTGTGAAGCACTTTGAATGGCCTTGTTGCTGAAATGTGCGATATAAATAAACTTGCCTCGCCTTCTCTCTTTCACTTAAACCAATCACATTTTTTTGCACAGCCTCAATGAGCCGACCATGTTTCTTGTGTTTGAAAGTGTCCCTCTCTGCTGCTGTCAGTAGTCATTTTAGTCAAATCCATGTGACCCAACACCACCTCATTCACCTCGACTCCTCACCACACTCAGCACCCAGGGGTCCTTCAACAGCACTAATCAGAAGTCCTGCTCACGTCACATCAGGCCAGATCTTTTGCAGTGCTGTGGGACGAATAAGAAGGATGGTAAGTGCGAGCCCACCATTAAATATTAACATTTGGAAAAAGTATAATCACCAAAAACTCCTCATA
The DNA here is from genome assembly GCF_947650265.1 of Symphodus melops. Taxonomy (NCBI): domain Eukaryota; kingdom Metazoa; phylum Chordata; class Actinopteri; order Labriformes; family Labridae; genus Symphodus; species Symphodus melops. Next base: position 14,905,911 of record NC_136701.1, read on the forward strand.
TCTCAGGTTGTTAAGCATCATATTTATCCACATCATGATACTCCATATCTCGTCTCCTATACATAAAAGAACATTAACATTCTGCAGTCATTTAGGCAGACTGCATATAAGTCTTTTTCAAGTGAGTTTCCATTCTATGTAGCATTGTGTGTTTTTTGTATCACTGCTGTTGTCGTGCAACTCGCCACTAAAATTAATTATTTTTCAAAATCCCAAATAAACTCCATAAACTCAACACTGTCTCAAGTCAATTTGCAAATCCTCAAGGCTGCAGTTCAGTACATCAGCATATTCTTATATTAGCATTTGCATATGTTACCAACTAATTTCACAGCCATTATTTGATTGAAATATTCTGTCAGTGCATGCTTTACGGTGCTGGCACTGAGATAGGGGCTGGGGGGGGGATGGGGGGGGGTGAACTAAACCATCCAGTGTTTTGAATCCAAAGGGTAACTTTAACGTTTTTTTTAGCTTGAGAAGCTGGACTGTAAAATATCTTGCCTAAGCAAACACAGCCCCATGTAATCACAATTTCCAACAGAACTTGCAGCAGCCTGAAGCAAATGCAAAAATGACATCACAGTCTTGATATTTATCAGCCAGAATGTGTTTTTAAGCAAAATCAAACTTAAAAGAAAAAAGAAAAACTGCTGACTAAATTGCTGATGGAGTTTCAGAACTACCATACATGCAAGAGTTTTCCCACCAGGAAACTGGAATTCATTTCTCTCTCTCTAAACATTGTTCTAGGTTAAATAAATGTGACTGCTTTTTACCTTTTAATGCACAGTGCTGTTGTTTCTCTCTGTTCCCTCCTGTTCATAGACTATAATTTTACTCAACTTACTTTCAAATGTCAGTCGAAACTCTACTATAATTAAAAAAAAAAAAAAAGTAGCCTACAAGACTTTTAATAAAGATGGCATCATGTTTTCTGATACATACCTTGAGTTGGAAACCTTGTAAAACTTCAGCATTTCCAAATAATAAGGCTTTAAAAAATGCTTTTAATCTGTCAAACAAATAAAACAAGAAAAACCACTCCTTATCCAACAAAAGGTTTACCACTTACTAAATGATAAAATAGGCCCTTCTACTGAGGGTGCTTCTGTGTAATCTTAGCAGCGATCTGAACTGGTAGAGCACAGTGGTGAAGGGAAAAGTCGAGGCATTACTAGAGTGCATTTTTATTTATTATTATTATTTATTTATTCAATAGGTTTTGATTAGATTAGAAAGGTGGGCTTGTTGTTTTAGGAATGATCAAACAGATGCAAAACAACAAAATGTGCATTGTTTTTGAGTTGCTGCAATACATTATCAGTCATTTTGTAGCCTCCTGTTCCCTCACAGAGCTTTACCTTCAACAATTCTCTGCTGATTATATTAGCTTCCATCACCATCTGTATTGCACAGTGTAAATTTTAATGTTTTAATTTCTCTGATGTCCAAACTTCTTTGATTCTTTGTTATTCATCTGTTTTTTGGCGAGTTTTTCTGTTTTGATTTGAAATTGTTGTTAAATAGTCCATGCATGAAATTATTCCTTTTGTTTGTAACACAGTAACATCTTTTCTTCTGTTGACTATGATTTCTACTTGATCTACAGCATTGATGTGTGTTCCAGATACATCATATTTTAATTAAAAAGATTATTGTCTCTTTTCTGTTTGATGAAATATAAAGGAATGAAAAAGTTGCCATCCAATAACTTGTTTTCACGATCAAGGCCATCACATTAACCACAGTAACATTCCAGTATCACCATGCCTTTCACTTTTTGGTACATGAATCAAAATGTGGCAGATAATACTTTTCTAGAATAAAACCTAAAAACCATCAGGGTTGTCGTTCAGAGAAGTTTGATTGTGTCTTTGAACCTCTCCTCTGCTTGTGACGCTGTCCTTTTTTTCCCTTGAACTTTTAAACCCACAGGTGCCGCCTGCTGCAAGCTCAAAGATGAGGGGAAATCAAACATCACACTCCTGTTTGTGACAAAGTCTACCTTCTGCATGTGTTTCCATGTTGTATGAATCTGCAACTGTTACGGTTAGAGATGTGTAACACACCCAAATTGGAATGCCTTCGCTTACCACTGTGAAAAAAGATACCAATTCATGCTGCTTCTGGGGTTGAAAAGCAACTGCACTCAAGAGGTTCTTATTCATAACATAGACGCTGCAGTTCAAAATATTTCATGACATCTATTCAGATACAATAACGCTGCCAATATGAATAGCCTCTGCACAACATGAACTTAAATTATTTCAAGGGAAATCGATGGCAGAGGAAATGTAAATACCACTCCACTGAAACCAGCCTTTTATATTCAACAGGACACTTCAGATCAGGGTTGACCACATGTCGAATTGTAAGACATCAGTTGTCACCGGTTGCTAAAATTATGACCCTAATCCCACCAAACCAGCCTTGGCAGCCCCAACCAAGCTGCTCTGAAGATGCTCATCTTCGAGACGCTGAAAGGGGGTGAGTCTACAATTTACACCCATTTGGGCTGTTTTCCAACCCTTCAAGGCCTGAGACAGAGCGAGAAAGACTGATGACAGCCCAGAGTGAGATGTCATGGCTGTAGGAGCAGCTGCAGCGGTAGATTACTTTATGAGAGACAGGCTGACTGATCCAGAAAGGTTGTTACTTGGGATGGCAATGATTGTCATAACAACAGTTTTGAGAGCTGTGGGGCCACATGTTTGGTTTTGAATGAGCATGTAATTTTGTGTTATTCAGAAAATGTTAATTTCCCAGCCTACAGGTAATTGCAGTTCCCAAAAATAGTATTCGTTTTGCTCAATAACATTGTTTAACCTTTGACAGTTAGGTCATCTTCAAGGCACTTTTGAAACTGATTGCAAAAGTTCCTTTGTTTGATTTGGACGTGTTTTCCCTTGTGTTCTTTCCCTGTTTTTTTTTTCTTGATACAAAGCAATAAAGTACAGTTTCACTCCAGTTTTTGTCCAGAACGTATACATTTGGTAATTAAGTAGCTTCTCCAATCAAGCAGTATAGACTTATAATGTTATCCAATAGTTCTAGAAGCTGTTGGCAGGTGAATAGTTAACTCTACCTGCAGTTTGTCTGCCAACAATCTGATGTGCATTGCCTAGAACTAATCATCTGACAATGAGCAACTAGCCTGAGATGGACAGTTCTCATGGGGAGTCGCTTCACTAATGCAGAGACATACAAAGGGCCTGATTTCACTTAAATTCCTTCCAGCTTTTAAATCAAGGAAAAGTAATGACTGTGAGCTTGCCAGTGCTTTTAATCCCCTGGCTCGCTTCTTTCTCTTCTGGCTCCTTTTGTGTCACATCTACGTGATTTATTTGCTGCTAATTTGTTGTCTTGTTACAAGTCCTTTCAGTCATAGTTGCCTTCTGATTGTGTGTGTGTCATATACAGCAACAGTGAAGGAGGAAGATAACTGATAGGATGTGTCGAACATACAAGGCTGCAACTTTGGAAGTTCATTTTCCAGCATATCAAAATGTTGACCTATTTCAAACGTCTTCTTTTTTCCCCAAACTGCATATAGTACTAAGAATGATCTGCAGAAAACACAGAAAAAATATCATTGTGAGTGAAGAATTTTGTTATCAATACATTCATAATAGGAAGACACCTTACCACCTTAAACACTGACGATCTTACTGTCAGGCTACTTAGTGTACAGCTTCAATTATAGGGCCATCAGATAGTTCTTTCCATATGTCAGAGAGATCTTCATGAAAAGAAAGCATACATGAATATGTTCTCGGATCTAAATATGTTTTCTTAGTGCAATAAATATATACACTCAGATTTATATACTGTAATTCTCTGATGCATACATGGTTTAGTTTCACCTTATAAATATATATTTACCTTATCATATTATTTTTTACAAGTGTTTTATATTTCAAATTACACTTTTATATGGAGCCTCTCACAAGAAGAATTTCACACGATTGTACGCGTATAACCAGAGTGAAAATAAGCATCTTGGGCCCTATTTTGACGCCGTAAAGCGTGTTGTCTAATAGCACATGACGTACAGTATTTGAGGCATGCAAGACTATATTTTGGTATTAACTCAGTGCACAATCTCTGAGCAGAGTGGAAAGTGGAAGGAACATGTGGCTTGATTAAACATATAGGTGTGTTTTGGGTGCAACATGAATCAAACCAATCAGAGTGTCAGATCCCATTCCTTTTAACACCCAGGCGTGCCTACAGGCTGCTTTCTGTCTCTCAGTCCTCCAATCCATTAAACTCTCAATTTAAATGTATCAGTAAATGTCCTGATATTAAACAGGGGAGTAGGTGCGCTGTGGGTGCATCCTGTGTGTGTGTAGTGTGTTGTTCAAGCTCAGTGGACGAAGTTTTAGACTCTCCATGCTAGTCTTTGAAAACTGTAGACTATTCTCACTCTAACCTTTTTTTTACCTTTCTTTTCTTTTCTTTCAAATTGCTCAATTGGGTTGAAGTGAAGCGAATTTTCAAGCTGTTCTTGTCTGCTAACTCTGCTTTGGAGGACTTGATAGGATAAAGTGAATTCGAAAGTAGAAGAGACATTGACTTGTTTACTCTGAAAAACCACTAGTTATCCTTGAGGCTGCTGACTTCATTATCTGTCTAACAACTCCTTTGGGAGGTAATGGAAAAGGGGGATGAATGTATGTGTAAGAGAGACGGGGAGAGCCCTTCTGTACCTACAAAATCCATGGCTCATTGCAAGGAATTTAAGACGGACACAAACTTTGGTTTACCTTTTGTTGTGTGTTAAGGCTTATTGTCCAATACTGAGGTTTACCTTGTGTGTAAAGCGATGTATAGGCAATGCATCTTGTCCTGTGAAAAAACACTGTGATCGTTCCACTCCAATGTCCATTGAATTATCTGTCAATTAACCACTAAAATGTAATATATTTGCATAATGGTGTGAAATGTGGTTAGAGTTTCACAAAAACTGATAGGAATCTGAGTGACTCCACTTGACAAGTTATACACTGATTGATCATTTCACTTTGTAAATTTGCTGCATCTTTTTAAAATGATAAGTACAGTTGCAGCAGGACACTCAACCACAGTTGATCATTTAGAGATGTACAAGAAGAGAGTAAAGAAGAAAGAGGAATTCGATTGAAGATGACACGTGTGTTAAGACACCAGCTTGACATACTTAGTATGCAACGAGTTTTGTATTTGTGACATTTGAAGTGTTGAGGGTAAAAATACAGAAATACTGATAAATGACTTTGTTGCTTAGGGATTAAATACAAGTAAAAGCTTGCCTATTTAAGGATAAATTGAAGTATGAGAAGTTACCGGTAAATAACTACTGTTGTGCCTGAATGCACTTAATGAATAAGCATGTATAGCCTTGGGTCCATCTATTAATGATTTGAAAGGTCAGGTCAGTCTGCATACAGTTGTTTTTTTTGTTACCTGTATGTTAATTAACCATCCGGCCTTTATGTCAATAAAATCTTTTTCAAAAAGCCCAATCTCTTCTTATGTCGTTTTAATTTCATTTTCTCTCATGTTGTTTTCCTGTGTTATTGTTTTCTAGTGTTGATTGTTCATTCTTTATTGTTTGATTGTGTAATTTCTTCCTTGTGTCCCTGTGTTCTTGTTACATTCTTCAGTTCTGTGTGTTTTCAGTGTTTCATCATTTAGTTTGTCCATAATATTTCAGGTCTTGCGTTCGTTCCTAGCTCTCTGTGTTTTCCTCAGTCCTGATTGTCCTCACCTGTGTCATTAGTCTCACCTGTGTCTAATTACCCCTGTATATATTTAGTTTCAGTGTTTCTTCCCATCTGTGTAAGTTCATGTTGGATGTATGTCAGTCAGTCAGTGTAATTATTCATGCCTCTCAGTGTGTTACCTTTTGTGGATTTTTGGACTTTTTTCACGTAAGCCTTGTTTTGCTTTTGTTTAATAAATATAGGCATTTCATTCTGCAATTGGTTCCTCCTCTCCTTTGTTTTTTTTTTGTTTGTTTTCTTCAATATTCCTGCTGCTAATTTCAACATGATGCTTGTACTTGAAAATGACCAACTCTATTCAGCATCCGCTCCCATCTTTTTAGATTTATGTTTGGCTTATTATGTGTTTATTGGAGAGACGAGAGAGAAAGGTTTATGGGGTGTTTTTATGCATTGCCGAGTGAGGACATAAGGATGTTATTTTTGTCGGAGTGTGTGAACTGTCTACTTTTGCTGGGTTCTGTGATGCATATCAACCGCTCAGAATAGTCACACCCCTCTCCTCATTAGCAGCCCTGCACTAGGTCAACCTTGCAAAAGTTGACATTTCTGCAAGACCTCTTGACATCCCTAGGCTGCATCAACTGTCTGGGGTTGTACAGTAAGTTAACCCTGGTACTTTTATAACAAAACGGCCTTTAAAGAATTTTTAAAAAAGGGACATATTTTGAAGTAAATGTATATAGTGGACAATGGAGGCTACATCAAATGTAAAGCGGATGTACATTCTTTAACTGTAAATGGGTTTTTTTCAAGGCTTGTGAGGGCTTTTGTATGTTATGAGAACTACTCGTACACGCATGAAAGGGCAGTGACAGGAAGGAACAGTATAAAAGCGAGGTATAGACATAGCGACATATCTTTCAGGATCTGCTTTCACTGTTGAGAGGTCAAATGCATTTTTTTTTTCTGGGCGCTGTGCTCGCTCTGATTTCTTCTTTTTGTAAGGTAACTCCAGAAAGCAGTGAAGTGAGCTGAAGTGGCTGCAGGAGAGACTTTAGAGAGTGGGGAAGAGAAGGCTGGGACTACAGGACCTATGCTGAATCCAACTAGAGTGGCAGATGGTGACAGACTGTGCTTTTTTATAGCAGTTTAACAATAACATGTAGTATTTTGGAGGGATTGGAGCTAACACAACATATGTGTTAAATACACTCCTGTGTAATGGTTATAAACTATGTGCCATAGAAGCGAGCAGCTTTCTTGAAGTGGAGACAAACTGGAAAAATCCTATACTCTAACAAGAGCTTCATCTTTTACTAATTGTGTATGGGAAATTTGGAAGACATTCAGAAGGGAAACAAGTTAAGGAAAGAGAAATACTTGAAAGTGGGGAAGTTTGTGTCCCATTCATCTTGTCTTTCTGATGACCACGTTCTGCAAATACTGTATGTCGTGTTTTTTGACAAAAAAATCATCCAGCTTTCTTTTAATTCATCCTCACTGTAAGTTAAAGCTTTGGAAAATATGTTAAGGCTGTTTCTTTAGTGTGCTTGTCTGGCACCTGTACCTATGGCAACTGTTAATGGCATTAAAAAGTCGCTACAAAGAAATCGTCAATCTTCTTGCTAATAGTCTGTTTTGCAATTGTAATTTAATTAGATTCATTTGTCTTTATGTCAGTCTAAAGATGACAAAGTTAACTTAGAAAAAAGCAAAGCAACTGGTCAAACTGATGTGGACAGTGAAGTTGTCCAGTTTAGTGTAGAGAACTGTGGTTGGCAGAGCGCACATAATGGTCTTTTTTTTTTGGGCTCTGCTCTATGCCACAGCGTATCCGTTGCCAGCGGACCTGGATGGCAGTATGAACTAATTTGCAGCAGGGCTTTTAATCGGAGTGTCTGCTTCCATGTGTCAATTGGATAGCACCTCAATCTCAGCAATTGGCCACCAGGAGCCACTTGCAGCGCTGGACTTGAATCCTATTCATCTGGATTCCACAGTTCATGCTGATGTTGTTCCCTGTGGTTCGGAGCCCGCACTACACATGTTTAACACTGTAAAGCAAACAGGTTAGTTATAAGTCCTGTATTAGATGAACACATTGCTTTGGTGCAGACATGAATCTCTGCAGTCAGCAGTGAAAACAAGCTGTGGCTCTCTGTAATGTGTCTTTTCTATTGTTCTAACAATTGAGGCACGCTGGTCCTTAGAACAGGGATTCTATATTTGTCAGGTGTAGCACAAGAGCCTCTTCATTTAGGGCTGGACACTGTGCTCCTACATCATGATTTCTATTTTACAACTCATAAACACAAGAGTAGATGGAGGATTTAACATGTGCTAGGCTAAAATTGTTAGATACCACTGAAAATAGAACACGGATGACATTTCCTGAGGGGATGTCATAAGCACTGCAAAACAAAATACTAACCTGTCTTTACAGTGAGAGGAAACTAGAATTTTACGGATGCTACAGAAACTGAACATTTTCAGCTGTTGTGCTGGGAGGACTTTAGCACCACATGCAGGATATATATACTCTCAGAGCCATGATATCAAAAATAGTCACTTAATTTTCAATTTCAACCCAAGTTCCTTTTCCGGAACAAATGGATTGCACATGAAACAGTTCTTTTGATTTCAGTGTATTTACCTGTTCCCAGAATCCTTGACTCAATAATCGTCTTTCATTTACAACCTTATTTCATCCAATAAAACTGTAAGCCAGTGTCTGTAGAGATGCAAGAGACTATAATGTGCCAGTACGCCTTGGTTGAACAGATTCCCATTTCCTGTCTCTTCTCTTTACTGCAGGCCTCTACGTGAAGCGAGTGACAGTGCAGACACCACTGCACGCAAAGAGAACAGGTGATTAACGAGTGTTTATGGAATCGTGCTGATGTTCTATGAATGTGTGTTTTCGCATACAAAATGGAAGTATAAGGGTTTTTTTCATTCATGAGGTGATTTATTTTGAAGAATTTACACTTGTATTTGAGAGGACAGTGGCTACAGTAGGAAATTGAGGAGAGAGAGAGAGAGAGAGAGAGAGAGAGAGAGAGAGAGAGAGAGAGAGAATGGAGAATGACATGCGAGAAAGAAGACGAGGGTTAGACCTAACCTAAAAACAAGACAGCTGCTTGTTTATAAAAATGTAATGTTTTTTTTGTGTAGATGGGGATTATTAAGGCAAGGGCAGCCACGTTCTCTTGAATGGTATAAATCTGCGTAGAGTGCTTTAATTATTCCCTTCATGGAATTACTAAATGTATCAGTTGGAGGTTTATTTTCACGAGATATTGAAGAGTGGCACTTAGAAGAGGAACAACTAATTGCTTTGGCAAATCAGTCAAATAAGTATGGGATTGAGGGGGGAGATGTGCTTGAAAAAACAACGAAAAAGCAGAAATGAGTGGAAAACCCTTTAGAAATGCCCTCTTTGGCTTGTAATTACAGTATGTTTATTTATAATTTGTAATAATAAGAAATAGTCCTTATACATTTAATTAACTTTATTAAGTACGCTAGGCATTACAGATGGCAGATTTTATGCCAGTAAACAAACCATTTCTTTATATAACAAAGGTAAAGTGTACAACGACAATCAACAACAATCGCAGTTCATCTAAAGGTTTCACATAAAGCGTCTGTGATTAAAGACAGACCTCCTGCAACAAATTTGTAGCTATTGATGATACTTTGGAAACAGAAACAACTATTAACCTGATTTATATGACAAGAAAGAAATAGATAACTTTTAGATCAGGGTTCTTACTTGTAGCATAAATGAAACTTATTATTGTCTTTTTTTACTGTTGTTCGTCATAGAGTTCACTAACTTGATTGATCAAGATATTCTCCACCATGATATCATCCTCAATGCCTGTGTCCATATTTAACAGTCTGGAATCAATCACTGGCATATTCCCCCTATTCCCCTAGTTTCTTATCAAAAAATGATCACGATTAGATCATCAACTGTAACGAATAAACAGTCTATGGCAATCTGGCAAACCAGCCGTGTTGCAGTGGGCATCAGACGTACAAGAGCTGATAGTGTCAATTTACAAATAGAAAACATTAAGCAGGGCAGCTGCCGATTGGTTAATTTACTATAATGACAATTGGCGGCGCTGATGGTGATTTAGCCAGCCTAACAAGGTGCAATGTAAGATATTTACAAAAGTGACTGAAAAAAAAGAAAAACATGGAAAATAGTCTACTATGTGTGATAACAAAAAACAAAGACTGACAAAATATCAAATTTTCCTCATGAATAATGAAAACACGAGTGCTTGAAAAGTCTACAACAGATGTTACCTTCTCTGTAACCAGAACTAGACTTGAAAGTACCAAATAGCCATCTTTTATACCAGAAGCCCCTCCCACTGGAAGTTATGAATGATGTAATGTTGTCTTATAAATTAAAGGATTCTAACCCTTTTATACTCATATATCATAAACATCAGTCTTTTAAGCATTTAATCAACATTTTAATAAACATCATGACAATATATTTGTGAAGATATTGTGAAAACAAACTTTTCATCAAATTATTCAAATCATGTGACCACTATAATTGTGCGCCACATCCAACTATTTGTTGTGCAGAAATGGGTTGCCTCTGTTTGGCACACAAAAGTTCAATGGTTTTGACTCGGCTCTTGACCATCCAATCAGGGTCTGATGTGCTCCAGGGTTGCCAGAGTGTCCCCTCCCTAAATTTACCTCTTTACCTTACTACCTTCCTGTACCTTTCTCTCTCTACGCGGAGTGTTTCCTGGCTCACATCCAAAGCCATGACAAATCATGACTATTTCTTGCAATTCTTTGTAGATCCTCCCCTGCACACAAGTTTATCAAGCAAGCAAGCATCACGGCAGAAGCTTAATCTCACAGGACAACTTGGAGGCCCTTTAAAGTGAGAGAGACAGACGATTTGAATGACAAGAACGTGGAAAAGCAATGATATCTGCGGCTGGTTAACTACATAAAGGTAAGAAGTGTTGTATTTGAATTTATTATTGCTGTGTGCTGTGAGATTAAAGTGCTTTTTCAATGCTCAGGTAAAGTTAATGAGAGGCAAAGTTATTATAATATCTGTGACTGTTTTCTGTACTCATTTCATATTCTGATGGAGTTAGTAATATGCACAATGCATAGGCACGCATTGCTTCTTTCTGATTTAGGAAAAGTTTTGGGTGGTGCACTGGCTGTTTTTAGTGCTATTTTCATAATCTAGAGTTATTGTATTATGTACTCTCTGTGGCTGTTTGCAAAACCCTTTCTATATTCAGATACATTTTTGTAAATTGCATTCTGGCTTTGCAGTCCTTTTTTTATACTCTTATACTTTTACATGCACTATGACTGTTCACAGGGCTCTTTAAGTGTTCCAATGCAGTTATTGGCTGTGTACAGTGCTCTATTCAATTTGAATATGTGTGCAGTTTTGTTGATGGTGAAGATGTTTGGGATCTTTTTAAAAGCAAAAACATAACTCTGTGGATACTCCTGGGAGTTTACATCCTACAGTAACATAACTGACTTCTCGACAGCCTTCATGGCACAGTGTGCAGTGCTTGCGTCTGTGAAAAGAAGTTCTCTTGTAACTTTAAGAAGAAAAGTTCACTGCATGGTTCTTTTGAAATCAATTTTTCAAGTTATTATTTCAAAGAATGTGTATCACAGCATACGTCAGCTCTGCACTCTGGACTCTCATTACTGGATCTGTGGTTGGTAGATTTCTGTCTCTTTCTTCTTCTGTAAAGTTTCCAGGAGATAAAGCCGCAATCGATCAGCTTCCCATCTTGCCTCTAGTATCCCCACTCCCCGTCCTATATTGCTCAAGAATGTAGCAGAATAAACTCAGCAGCTGTCTGTCTAGTCTCTTCCTCACTCCCAGCTTCCCTACTTCTCTCTCTCTTCCTTTTCTGCGCACAAAGTCTTTAATGCATCATTTATTAGTTCCATTACCCAGCAGACAAGGAGCAGAGACGGTTATTGTAAGATCAGACCTCAGAGATCAGCCCAGAACAGAACACAGATTTCTCTGGCACTTGCAAATTCAGAATCAAGCACAGGCGATTACATGGTTTGTTTTAAGATTCGCTCAATAACAGGACAGCCTGATTGCGGCAGTGTACATTGACTACAGTACATGTGACTGATTGTGTCTTTTAAGATTCCTACATTAATTTGTTCTCACTGAATGCTATGTTCTTTGACAGCTGAGCTCACATTAATCTTGGGCTTGACAAGTGACTACACTGTCAAGTGTTCCTATAAACAGGAATGTAAGTACATGCTTTCACACATTCATGAAAATGTTTCTTTGTGTTTCTGATGACATTTTCATGGCTTCATCAAACTATTAGTCAGTGCAGGGAAGAAAGCATGTAGGAAGAATGGTTCAAAAAACGATTCATTCACGTTGCAGCATTGTGCAGCATTTTTTTTCCTGATATAGATCGATACAGTGATTGTCTTGGTTTCTATTGTGAGTGTAAGAAAAAAACTTGCTTTTCATTTTTTGAGGAGAAAGCCTTTTTTCTGAAGGCGATTATTTTTTCTTATCTCAGTGCAAGGAACTTCTTTAAACACACCACAACTTGTCTAAAAACACATTTTGGATACAGAACCTTAATTAAAAAGTTAGAAGTTCAGTGTTTTCTGTGGAGAAAGCGTTTTCTCAATATGATACAACGGAACAATGTTTCTTTTTTATCCAAGTGCACTTACTTCAAATACTTTACTTTACTTTATCTATAAATTTACAATTGCACAATTCATTTAGCAGATGCTTTATCCATAGGGATGCACAACAGAGAAGAAGAACAACACAAGCAAGGATCCAGAGTATAGGAAAGAAAGTCAGTGAGTGAAAACGTACAGTGAAGTCTGATAGGACACAAGCGCTGACGGGCAGTGCACTGAGGGAAAGCACAACATCGACAGCTGTTCTTAAGTTTTAATCAGCATAGAAACCATTTTAAATATCACCATTGTTATCGAAACTAAAACATCATCATCATCATCATCATCATCATCATCACTATTGTCATCAATAAGTAGTCATGAAAGAGCTGGGTCTTTAGCTTCTTCTTAAAGGTGCAAAGGAAATCTGTGTATCAAATGGAGTTTGGTATTTCGTTCCACCACCAGGGGGCGACAAAGGAGAAGTGTCTATAGTTAGAAAACTTTGGACCCTGTTATGAAGGTTGAATCAAACACCTTTTGTTGGTAGAGCGTAGTGGACATGAGAGGAGTGTAAACCTGGATGAGAGAGTTTAAATAAGGAGGAGCTGTTTCTGTTGCAGTTTTGTAGGTGAGCAGCAGAGTTTAAGATTTGATATGAGCAGTAACCGGGAGCCAGTGTAGGGAGGTAAACAGCGCATTGACCTGCTGTTTTGAATTGTAGACCTGTCATGCTGCTATGTTGTTTTTTATGCACTACATGAACGCTCACTACCCTTTACATTTATTTTCTTACATGCACTATATTGCACTTTTTGTACATTTTATGTTTTTTTAAAATTATTTTTTACATTTCACATTTCTTAATTATATTTTACATATTGGTGATTGCTTCCAATATACCAGTACACCAAGACAAATTCATTGTATGTGTAACTGTACTTGGCAATAAAACCCTTCATTTGCAGTGGTTTGTGCATGCAGGAAGACCTGCCAGTAGGGAGTTGCAATATTCAATGCGTGATATCACAAGTGCCTTTACCAGGAGCTGTGCAACATTCACTGACGGGTAAGGTCGAACCTTCCTGATGTTGTATGCAGCAGGGAAAATCGACATGACCAGGCAATTAAGGCCACTTGAAGCTTAAATGTTAGCTGATCATCAATAATGACACCCAGGTTATGGACGAGCTTTGTGGGCATGATTCATTCATTTAAAACCATCTAATACTTAATACTTAAGTTTTTCTTTGTGTTGTTTAACCTCTGTTCATCGCTATTTTAATCTAATTTTCCAAAGGGAACATACCCAATCAAATCAACAAGGCTTCTTTCCACTGATTGAAATGATTACAGTTCGTCATCTGTAGTTTATAGTAGAGCCGCATCCTGAGCTACTTACTTTTAATAGTAATGGTTTCTTCTTCTTAATAATGGTGGGCTATCAAGTGATAGCAGACCATTTGTAAATTTCTCCGCTCGCGAGATGAATAAAGGATTATCTTATCTTATCTTTTATGCGTACTTGGCCAATCAGAATACAAAGCTGTCTAAAATACAGTTCAAGGTACGGCAATTTACGCATCAAGTAGGGTACAGGACACATGACATGGCATATTTTTTACTTCAAACCACATTAGTTGCACCCTCATATTTTAACCTCGAACCTTTACAAAACATTTTACCGGTAGAAAAGTTATCTATTTCATGAATCTGCACTGCAGCATTAAACTCTCAAGCGGCCATATGGACGTAGTGCAAATTTAAACATGTTATAGGCAAATATTAAGGTTCAATTATACATACACAGCTCTGTATGTTATAACAAGTTGACATAAATTGTCAAGGAACTCCAATCAGAAGCTGAGCTTTTTTTGTGAGGCTGATTTGCAAACATGTTATGCATGCTTTGCTGTTGAATTATAAGCTTTGAAGAATACATTGCCATGCTTGAGTGTTATTGGCTGAAGTGGTTGAATGTGAGAGGTTGGGGGTCATTCGTGTAAGCATAATTTTAGCCTCTTAACATGAATTTACAATTCTGCTACTGACAAATTTCCATGCTGAATCGATGCTCTAATTTTTCATCATCATCTTCTGGAATATTTATTCTGCCATGATGAAAAGCTGGCAAAGCAGAATGCTGATATTCACATTATGATGTTCAGTATAACTGTTCTTCAAAGCATAGGAGCATTAAATGACTAAAGACACCTATTTAAAATATGACTTTATAACATTTTAGACAAGTCTTTACTTGAGGGCTGAGCAGTCTCAAAGGTGTGATGGGCTTGCAAATTCAGAATAGCCTTTTTTTGCCCTTCCTCCTTGAGCTCCCTCATAATTCTGAGTCAGCAGGACTTTTAAAGTCTTGTCAAATGTTCATGTTGACTTTCACAGGGCTGAGAAGCTAAACAGGATTCATAATGCAAGTATATCCCACTTTAGGGGGCATACTGTACATATTGACAAACAAACCTGTAATATTTTGAAATATACCCAAATGTGTAAATAATCGATGAGCAGAAACACTGGATTTTTGTAAAAGCACTTTCATTCTGTAAAAGAAAAAAAAACATACTCTCAGTTAAAAATAAATTTAGCATGTCTTCCCTAAAACAGGAACACAACAGCTCAATGAAACGCAGGATAATAATATGTGGTATTATTGTGTACACAAAGTAAAGGCTTACAGTTGGTTCTATATTTGACCGTCTGATAGGTGGATCCATCTTATAAAAAGCCGGTATGCTGTTTACCCTATTATGGAGAACATTCAGTGATTGATAGTGTCTCACTTTAATATCAAAGGCTCCATTATGTAAGGAGGTATGGGCTGCATTTAATAGATTAATTATTCATAATAAGACAGACGTTTAATTATTTAGCTTCCTCGATATTGAAAGGAAGTATTGCATGCTAGTATACAACTTTTAATTGTGTTGTATATCATTCAGACTCGCTGTAACGCTTAGACTGCAGCAGACACTTCTTTGGAAACAAAAATAAATCTGGTTCAGTTTTTAAGACGAATGAAACTTTAATCTTAAATTAACTTTTACTTGAAAAGAAAAAAAAATCCCACACACTACTCTTGTTAATCATCACCATTTAATTAGAAAAATCTCTATGTTTCAGTCCATCTGAACCAAAGTCAGATCAGTAAGTCCTTGAGGCATTTTGGACTGATGAGTTGGACCAAATTAGGTAACTCATTTCGGGTCAGATTCTATTCTGCTCCAAACATCTGTAAGCCCGCCTATACCGCTATCCCTGCGACATGATTGGTTGTTTGTTCCCCCCATTACACTACATTACACGTATACTAGCAGCAGAGTGCTAGGATTAGATCACACAACTGTTGTCTAAATACCATAACATCTAGCTCACAAACACATCATCACAATACCATCACTGAGCAGGTCAGACAGAAAAGTCTATACTGATATCGGTTTTCTCTAGGACTTGGATTAAAATTCTTTATCTGTACTAGGCGCCCACACTCTTGAACTGTTGGTGAGAAATTAGAATCAGAATCAGCTTTATTGGCCAGGTATGTTTAACACACAAGGAATTTAACTTTGGTAGACTGTGCGCTCACACAGACATCAAACGTTTCCTCCTGCTGTTCTGACCCAATGTAACCGAAAAAGCTACAAAGGTTGAACACTCTCAGTTTAGACCTCTTTTTTTAATTTGGACAACAAATGAGTTGAAATGCAACGATTACCTTTACTGAAACCAACTCTGAATAAAACCACAATATTCCGTCCAATGCCAACTTCAACACCCTTTTCCAGACAAAATTTGAAACTAAACTTGATGCTGCAGCAATGTTGAACAATGCCAATGAGAGTTGGCTTAATGTGATGCGACTCTGTATCAAAGAAGAACCTTATAGCATTCTCATCAGCTTTCAGCGATGCATAATGAACATTTGGAACAGCAGCTCTGAGCTGATCTGAAATTAGACTGAGCTAAAGCCAGCTAAAAAGGCAAATGAGATGAGAAGTGAGGAGCAGAACTGTGCTCCAAGTCAAAAAGCGATCAAAGTCAAACTTTTTATCTGGAACATTACTGAAGTTTGAGTGATAGAGAGAAGGACTTGCACCAAGAAAGATGAGGGGAAGGAGAGGGGGAAAGTGAGGAAAAAGAAAAATAGATAAAATATGCAGTAGATGGATGTGTATGCCGTGAGAGAACGAGAGGCACATTAACTCAGGAAACTCAGGGTGGAGAGAATTTCATGCTCTTGTGCTCCAAATGTCAGGGTATAAGAGTGGTGTATTTCCATATACTACATCTTGTAAAAATATCAAAATTGGCAGAAAAAAAGGTCCTATTGGGTAACACGAATGGTACAAAGTTTTAATCGCTTGATAATAGAAGTTTAAATTAACTGTCTTGCTAATACGTAAGTTTATCTGGACAACAACCTCCACCTGATGAATGGAGTAATTTGTAATGATTGATTAACTAATTTATGTTAATACATATGTGTGGTAATCACTTAGCAGTACATTAGCTACTGTTAAGAAGGACAAATAAATAACATTTTGTCCAATTTTAAACTAACAAAACAGACTATACATGTTAAAAAAGTTTAAAGTCCAATAGATTTGGCTTTTGGTTTGAAATGTACACTTTATGATTAATCTATTGATATTGAGTGTGTGTGTGTGTGTGTGTGTGTGTGTGTGTGTGTGTGTGTGTTGGAATGTGTCCACAAGATGACAGTGTTTGATGTGTGTGCCTGTGTGGGTCTGTGCTGTTACATGCTGGTAAGTGATTAGCTTCAATGAAGACTTTTTATTAAAGAACACCTTAAGTGACGGTCGCAGGTGCCAATTCCTCAGTGAGGGGTAATTTGCTTGAGATGACTCTACAATTCTACCTGCCAACAGGAAGCCAATTGTTGTTTAGTGTTGTTTTCTTTCTTTTTTTCCGGGACGTGAATACTTCCCTGCAGCAGGGCACTGATGGCGGAGGTGGGGAGATCGGAGGGGCAAACATAGATATACTAGCTCACAAGCAGTGAGACAGAAATAATGGAGAGAGAGAAAGGGCGAGCAAGATTGGGGTATAATCATTACTGCCTACACTAATGAGAAATTAATTACACTACAGCTGGCTGTGCAGACTGTACTACTGGAGGTTGAACGTAGGGGGCAGCATCAGTAAGGCTCGAAGGCATTTTGGACAGATTAGATGGACCATATTAGGAAACCATGAAAAAGCATAAACAACTTGTGGCAAAAAACTAAAGATTAAAAGTGTGTGATGGTAGAATAAATCCTTTTAGAAGACAGTGTGAAATGCAACACAAACCTCAGGAAACAGGATATGCACAGAACACAGGATTCTTTTTTTCAATGCTTGCAAACTCCCACTATTTGTTGTCTGTTTGTTGTATCGCTAGAATAAGGTGCAGTGAAGCATAAAGATGTGCTTGTCTGACAATGAATATTCATGCATAATCCTAAATTGCAAATATGCCTGGAGAGCTACAAAACACCAACGTGGCATGATCATCTTTACAAATTTAGATTCAGCTATGACCTTGATATTTCTGGTACGCTGTTGTTAATGATCTATTATTTTAAATGCATGTTTATGTTAAAACTATGGACTTTTTCTCCCCAATATCGCTGTTGGAGTGAAAAAAATCTTTTACCAATTGGCCAATATCTTTCTTAGATCTATGTTTGATGTGTAGAGATTTAGATATGCATGTTTATTGCAATGATCCTTCAAAAGCCGTTACCACGTGCCGAAAAGATATACAGTACAATGTAAACTAAATAGTCACAGGAAAGTAACTGCACATGTACTGCACTTGCTTCACCGCTTGACACTCTGGAGAGTGTTAATGCTTGTTATAATACAGATTTCACACTCTGCTGGAGCCAGTCAGAAAGGTTATGCTAACGTAATACGACAATTTAGTCATACCGGCGCACATCTGCGAAAGGATTAGCTGATTCTGATCGTTGCTTGATAAACTAATATCTGCTGATATTGTCAGGTTATAGTTTAAGTTCCAAGAATGTAATTTCTTTAAAAATGAGCGAAGCATTATATAAAAATGGTTATGATATATGTGTTCAAGCCCCATGAACGTTGTCAGACAGAAGCAAGTTATCTAAAAGAAACTACAAAAAAATAAAAACTGATAGCTGCCAGGGTAATTTTTTCATGGTTTTTGAACTTATCAACCATCTTATCGTGATAATTAAGCCTTTGAAAGCAACTACTGTGCTGCCAGCTGCCCAAAAAAATCAATTTCTGTACATCCGCCCAGCAAGCTGAGAGGTGAGAATGGAGTCAGCACTAGAAGAAAATGTCCAAAAGCATATTGTTGGCTGCACTTGCATGCCGATATCTGTAAAGCTAAATGTCATCAGGTTTCTATCAATGCATGGGAACAGTGATTGTGACAGGGGAGGATTGGATTCTCTTCGCTTGGCCCTGCACATGGACTATTTCCTTGTCTACAATAAAAGCCTGCTGAAACACAAGTGGACGATGAGAAACAGAAATGTCAACATTGCTGAAACTCAAAACCATGTCACATTTTTGTATCTATATACAGAATCTGTTTATAGAAAGTAACATGCATCCAATGCACATTTTTTGCTGCTTTTGTTTGTTATTCAAATAATAGAAGCTAGGGGGCGGGGGAGCTAAAAAGTTCTGCAAGTCCATTTGTATGTTTTATGATTGGCTTAGTGTGACTGAAGTAAGTCCTTGACACTTTTCTTTGAACTCCTTGTAAGTCGTGTATGATATCGTGCTGTCCTGCTGGACAAAATGTCAAAGAACTGTATGTAAACCAAGCCGAAGCTGAAAGACACTCTTTCTATAGACCAGCAGAATGCTTGACTTAGGGTCTTACACAGCAGCAGGCGTATTGAATGCAGTTAAGTGCACACTTCCTCTATAAGCTACCAGATATAAGAGCATCAGCCAGCCGACTACAATTCTGCATGTGTGTATGTTTGCTGGAGAGAAAAACGCATCCTTGTGTGCAATTATGTTCCTGCGGAGGGTCAGTCACTTATGAAGGGTCCTGGTAGACTTGATATTCAATTAAATGATGGAGTATTTGTGAGGCGAGACCGATGGCGCTGTAAAACCCATGCACGCTCTGAAGGTAAGCGCCATGGTTAATTTAGCTTTCATAATGAGATGGCTGCTCGGAGGAGGAGACTGTGAGGCAGAGCAATACAGAGGGATGAAGCAGTGTAATGATGCAGATGTGACTTGATGCTACAAAACAGAATAAATGCTTCAACGTGTAACCTAAACGATATGCTAAACTTTTTAGTAACCTGAAAGATATTCAAAGCAGAGGAAAAAAAGAGAAAAGGGACGGGAAGGTAAAGTAAGGTGTAACGTGCCGATGTACATGCTCTTATGCCTCTTTGTATAACAGATCAGTCCATGTGGACCTAAGCCACCTGTAAATTACACACACATGTACATACACACACACAGCCCCTAAAGTGTATATATTGATCACAATCAGCCATTTCCATCCACTCCTCTAATTGGTTGAATGTTTTTAGCTAAAGTCAGTTTCTGAAGCAAAGAGGATGAAGGAAAGCAATTACATTCTTTGTAGACATCTTATCTCAATCTATTCCATGCTTTGAAAAATCATCTCATAGAGATATTGTATCTTTTATTTCAGCAAAACTTAAGAATGTTTTTGTAGGCATTTTTGGTAGTACTGCTCTCTTCAAGTCCTCCAATTCCAGTCTAATTGTGGGATGAATCATTGCTTACAAAACTACAGAGCAATGCAGTCTTCCTTGCAAAATTAACATCTATAACTAAAAAACAGGGCTTTGCCTTGCAGGGATGGCTAGACTGAATACCCATAATACTACAATGGGCCAGAAACAGTGAGGGGAGGCCGGTAGTCTTTCTGTAGGCACTGCAAGCCTCCTGTGAATGTCAAAGAAGATTTGAAGTGTAGCCATATTTTATCTCCCAAAACGAAGACTGTCGCCTCTCTGAGAGACGGAGAAACAAAGTCGTTTTGTTCCTGCTGGCATTCATCAGTCTGAAAATAACAGGGACTTGTTTCATATGGGTAATTCTTCCCTGCTGTGACACTCTCTCCGCCGCTGATGGCCTGAGGGCAGAAGTCTCGCTACCTATCTGCATAACAACAATGTGCCAATTACCTGAGTGTCTACATACAGACACTTTCTCTCTCATGCGCGCACTGATGTACACATACACAGTCTGTATAAACATTTGAATTATGAACTCATATAAATGCTCATTTGCAAACACGGATGTGTACATTTCTATATCTCAACATACAAAATAATTGTTTTACATAGCTTTTTCCAAAGGCACATTTGAGCACAAAGCCTTGCTCTAATAGAAGGCCCACAAAGCAACTTTACTAAACCGTAACCTCCAAAAATATCTACAAATATAAATATTTGTCCTTTGCTTGATGTAAACAATGGGCCTTCATTTAAGACTAGGCTTCTATTTCTCCCGCACACACGTCAAATCTATGTTATAGCTGTGGAGTAACGGCTATATTCTGAGCGCCCCCCTAATGTCTGAGCGCTTCATCCCTTTCTCTAGACAATTTGTCTAGTAGGAGTATCCAACGTGCATGGTACTTCTTTTCCTCTAACATTGTTGTGCCTCTTCTTAAGGTCTCCAGTGGGTTAAGGAGAGACTTTAGCAACACGTATTTATCTCCTACAACAACACAATTCAGAGACAGTATAACAACATTTCCCCTTTTTCTGTGTCTCATTTTAAAATGTGTGTTGAACCAGGGTCGACACTATTAACACTCGGTCTACCAGAATTCCGCAACTACTAGAACTACCATAACAGTCATTTTGACTGCTCGAACATAATGTGTATATGATTTGGATTATCAATGAAAAGATCTAAGAATTAATTGGTGGAATAGGTAAATATACATCAGGACATTAAATGAAAATATAATGATTGAGTGTTTTATTTATTTTATTTATTTACACCAAGAGACATCACTCTCTGAACCTGCTCCTCCGTCGGAATCTTCCTCATCAAGGCTCTAAAGCAAGGCTAAAACCTCCATAGCTGTCATTCTTGGGGTTAGAGTAAAACTATAACTAGGTTTTAGCTTCACAGACCATAAAGAACAGACACAACAACAGAGCAGGAAAAAGGGCGGGAAAATGTAGCAAATTACACCCCCTGTAAAAAGCATGCATGATCACAGAATGAAATATACACACATTTAGGAAAAGTCAGGGTCCTATTGGTACATAGGTTTTTTTTAAAACAAAGTTATGACGTTTCAAATTTTGAAATACAGTCAAAATGACTGCCTTGGTAGTTCGAGTGTTAAAGCTTTTGATTTGACTGAGTGTTGGGCGCCCCCTCAGACACTGTTATCTCTTTCTTGACTGAGCCAGATGTGTGTGATCAATGAATCCAATTAGGTGGCTGTTTACCAAACTGCTGATACGCATTGGCCTTTTCACATTGGGCAGGTCCAGACACATATGGAGATACAGACTGCTTTACCTTATCTCCGAAAGAAGAATGCAACCACATAGTCAGCATCACATACATGCAAATTCACAGATGCAAAATATCAGACCTTCATTTGGCCACACCGTTTTTTTTTAATCCCTATGAAAATCTTTGGATGCTCCTCTGTTAAAAGATATGTGGCTGGATCAGTTGAGACATAGAGAATTGATCATCTGTTCTGTAGATGATAATGTGTACAATGTCACGCTCACTCCCACTGGAGTAATCTTAAATGCAAATATGCTCTCATATAAACTCATGCCAGGTTAGGAAGTAAATAGATAATCCTGAAAAATAGGTTAAAAGAACATATTGCATTAAAACCTTGTTCAAGTATCATGGAGCACTGTCTCTGGCCTTAGGGGTGAGACAAAATATCTATGTGGCATTGTGTTGCTCTCCTGACTTTTGGTACACTTATTGATGTTGGTGCAAATATTTATTTTTTATTTTATTTTTTCAATTTCTATTTTCATTTTTTCAAAAATAGTGATCTTAACGAAATGTTCATGCCAATTTGACTCACCCCATCAATACTTCATGACTCCTGACAGCGATGCTTTTGACATGAATGCGAGTAACATGAACAAGAGTTAATTGGCCAAAATGAAAAATGAGAGAAGACAGCAGAATAATGTTGGACAAAGTTGAAACATTTAAATCAATATCCCTCCAACCATGTATTTAATATTTAGTTTATAGTTGACCTCTTCTGGTGGTTAGAAGTAGAGCCTGACAGATTTATCGGCCAAAAATAGCTTCTTTCGCGTCGATCAGTTTTGACTTATGTAATCACAAACACGCACGCCAAAAATCCCATATTAGTCAAACCTTAGTAAGTAGCGTAACTCACATTAAGAAGGGAATGGGTTTAAATACTTCTATGCTTCCTCCAGTTCATTCAAACATTGTGCTCCCACAATCAAATCTCAGGGTTCTTTTTAAGCTGAGAGTAATTTTATGTAAATTACAGGGCATTATGTATTGAAATTATAGTTAAGTTTCTATTTAGGAAAGAGTGATTGGAAATAATGAAGGAGAAACAGGTAATTACAAAAGACTATATCAGAAGGAAAAAATCAATGAGACACAATCAGCATAGATCCTGACTTCAAACACATATTTAACACCGGGAAGTAATGAAATGGAAGAAGAAGGAAAAAAAGGGGGCAGGAGAGGAAGGTGAATACCTCCTGGGTGTGAACTAAAGCCTACACTTGTTTTCATCATGGGAGAAGCTGAAGGTAACATGTAGCAAGTTGGAGGAGCAGGGAAGTCTTTCTGCGAAAGAGTGTGTACCTTGTGTGTGTGTATATGTGTTTCCGGAGCAGAATTCTACGGTTGACCAGGCAGGCAGACATTGTGTGGGCTGACACAACGGGCAGTGAAGGCGCCAGCGCTTGAGAGCACATTACGTCTCAGAAGGCTGCCTCTGTCTCAACCTGCTGCCCAACTACTCTGAAGATTCTGGCCTTTGATTATTTCTCTTTCCTCTCCTCTATCTTCCTATCTTTATGTACTTCTTGCTCACACTCTCCAGGCCTCTTTAATCTATTTTTCAGTAAATGTGTCTTGGTTTCTCTGTATATCGTCCTCCACCTCATCCTCAGTCTGTCTTTGCTACTCAAACAAAGTTTAAACTCATCTCACACTTCCTTACATTTGCCCTTTCACTTTCATTAAAAGATCTTGTAGTTTCGTGATGATGTGAAGATGATGAAGAAATCTTCACTGACACTGACTTGCTTGCATAATAAAGAGTTTATTTACAAAGACAAGAACAGCATCAACCAGGTTTGCCATGGTACTTGGGAGAGTCACCAGCTAATTGTGATCCTCTTGAACAAAGAAAGAGACTGGTATTTATACAGAAATAGTCAATGCAACATCAGCACATCTATGTCCTTATTTGGACTTAGGTCAACAGATAGCATTTAGTTCCACATCGTCCCCCACATCCTGTCCTCCTTTATCTTCTCTGGGCACAGCAGAGACATGGGGGTATATTCTTTTTTTTATATCTCTTCCTGCACCCTATGAGTCAATCATCTGTGTTAGATCCAAACAATACCTAGCTATTATCACACATTCCTAAGGAATGAGTATTAACCTTTGACCCCAAATAATCCACTTCAGACTCTTTGATATTAAACCAAGCTCTTCCTTAAGAACACTAATTGCTTTACTAAAAGTTCACATTTTGGATGTACTGGTGGCGCAGTGGCAGTGCGCGCGCGCTCCCATGTGTACAGTCCTCACGCGGGCGGCCTGGGTTCACGTCAGCCCTGTGGCCCCTTTCCCGCATGTCGTTCCCCGCTCTCTCTCCCTGATTTAAGCCTCAGTCCACCATCCGTCCTCTCTCGAATAAAGGCAAAAATGACAAAAATAAATCTTTAAAAAAAAAAAAGTTCACATTTTAGCAGCACAGCTATCGTTCACACAATTGTTTATACCACACTGTGTAGCAACTAGAATTCACTTCAATCTCTCTGTCAATAAAACTTAAACTAGATCAGCAAATGTCTTAAAAAAATGAAACCCCAAAAGTCAATTTTTTTCACTGCACTATGAGCAGATAAGGGTTTTTCCCTCTGGTGGATTACTAAACACATGTAAGGGCCTTGTAATGAGGTAATTGCATGACTTCTGGGATGTTAATAGATACTTTTCCTGTGTTCAGTTCGCTCATCTTATCTTTATTAAAATAGACTCTGTAAAGCTCCACGGAGTCTAAAGGTAAAAAGGTGCTTAATAAATGGATTGAAGTAAAATAAGAAGTAAAAAAAAGAACTTAACCCAGCACCAGAATTAAGTGGTAAATTAACGTTTTATATAAACGGTCAAAACACAGTGAGATAGCTAAAAAAAAAACTCACAAAAATAATAACATTGTTTCAACAGCATCAGGGTAAACACTTAGAAATAATTTTAAAAAAAGGCTGCAGCTCATTTCTCTCCTTTTTATTAAAACAATATGTAATATTTGATTTATGGATTTTAACTTATAATGGAGAATTTTCTAAATGTATTAGTAGTACTTTTACTAGCCCCAGTATATATTTTGGTAATGAAGAGCTACAAATTCAACCTTTTTAAAATGCCTTCCATACATCTTTAAAACAGGATCGATTAGCCCTTTAACTACTCTTATGACATCATATGTACCGAGGTCACTCATATTGTAAGATTGCACTAACATAAGTGTTACAGCTTCACTCTCCTCCTGCTCTCTCTGTCCCTCTGCTTCGATGATACACCTGTCTCTTTCTGATTTTCTCTGCCTGCCAGTGCCACCCACACCTGTAATCCCTCCGCCTGTGGCTCTATCTTAGTATCAAGATAAAGCAGCCCTGCTGCTAACTCCTTAGTAATCTATGTACATTTTAGTGCCAGGTGATCAGGTGGTCAAACGGCTGTTGGGCTGAGATTTGGAAACCAGAGACTCAGAGTGTGTTCTTGCTTTAAAAAAACTGAATAAAAGTGAGGACAAGTGCAAAATTTGTCAGGTAAAACTAACATATGATAAGTCTGCAACTTTGATATGAAAATAAAAACGTACAGATTTCTGAAAGAGTCTCTTTCTCTCTCAGTGTACTGACAAAGAAGAAGGACGTAACAACACTGAAGACACTATCATATGATGTGTGCAGCGATTAATTACAGATTTCATTAATGTAGCGCAGACAGCACATAAATGTTTCATATGTGCATCTGTGTATTAACCATGCAGATTTATTTTTTCCGTAATCACTTCAGCTTGTATTGACGACTTTGCGTGACCATTAACTTTCAGTAGCAACTGCCCTTAAAATGTACAACCTTTCTCGATAGCGCACAACTGAATGAGCTGAGATTTAAGTACTTCACGGAGGACCTTTAAGAGGAGATTCCTCATTACACTCCATGGCACTTGTATCTCCGCCAATATTTTTGGGTGGTTTATGAAATTCAAACTGAGAGGTGCAGAAAAAAAATCTGAAGAGGGGAAGCCCCCTTGCGTCGTCCAGACTGGACCTCCAAAATCTAACAAAAGTTAAATCAGGAGACACAAGTAAATGAACCAGAGATAACATGACAGAGAATCTTTGGTGCTTAAACTCTACAGGGTGATATGGTGATTGAAGATGTCTGGCCTCAGTGGCAGCAAGATCTATCCCCCGTTGAGTCCGGACGCTGATGTTGTAGTTGTCTGGGCTGATGGGATGAAGAAGCTGATTGAACTGAAGAATGAGGTTGACTGAGACAGCTGAAGATGTTATCTGAGGCTGAGGGGATGAAAAGACTGACCAAACTGCTAAGGCTGGGGCTGACTGAATGATGGCTGAGGCTTTGATCTGAGGCAGATGGGATGAAGAAGGTGATAAATCTGCAAATGCTTGTTGGTGATGGGGAGTTGGACGGTTGCACGTAATGAATGAATTCAATGAATTAACAAGTGGAAGAGAAAACCTGTTTTAAAAAAGACGGCAAAAAAATTATAGGCTAACAACGAGTAAATGGAGCAGTGCTATTCGATAGATGAACAGTTGATAATTACATTAAAATGAGTGAGCATGCATGGAGGGGTGCATGTGACATAGATAGGAATGAACAATAAAGCCAGCATGCAGAATAATAGTCTTTATGACTTTTGCAAGAATGCACTCAGGAAGGTTACTTTCAACTCTTTGTCAATTTGCTGTAAAAATGCAAATAATCTCTGTGATAGTATATTGCATTTGCTGAATACGAGTTAGCTTAGCAGCACAGCAAGGCATCTTATTTTGATGAGCTGACAGTTTAATCTTGTCTGATTAATTGATTAAATTTAACACATTTATTGTACATTACATTTTATATGTTGATACATCAAAACACTTTAATGCTCTGGATTTCAATATAAGGAAAAAACAATGTCCATAATATTGGTACAATATGAAGGAAATCTAGTGCTCTGTCACAATAGTTTTGATAAGCTCCGTCACAAATCATCCTACCCTTTAGTTCAATCACATTCACAGTACTGTGAACCCAGTGCAAGTACACGTTTTCATCATCAGTAGACAGTGCACTGGAACAGCCCACACTACTACAGACTCCCTGTTCTGTGGTCTAGACACTTGGAGTCATCTGTTTGAATGTATTAAATTAACGGCCATTTGTTTTGAGCAAGTTATTTTCCATCTACACTATTTCCACTTCTATAGTTTTCAATGATACACAATTGGCTCTGTGATCGCCGTGTCTCAAAACTGATGGCAGTAAGGCACATTTAATTTGACGGAGAGGGGAAGAGGGGACATCTGAAGTTGAGCATAATGTTTGCAGCTGAGCAAACAGAATGAGTATGGACGCGTTTTGAAGGATCACTTAATTAGCATTAGTGGCAGAAGAAGTGGTCACAGAGGGGGAGAAAGATCTGCTGGAATAGTTCAGGTTCCAGCTGAGTGTCTATGTTTGTGCCTAATCAAACTGCTGAATCACATTTAGGGATGTCAGTCTGTATATAATTGTAAATTATTTCATAACTCGAACAGTATAATTTGTATTAGCGAGATTCCTTTTTTAATTCATGTATATTCAATGTTTCAGCCACATTTGAATACCAAGGCTATAGCGGGGAGTTCTCTCTGCCCCCCAGTCAAAACAGACTCCCTATTGATGTAGTAAACAAACAGGCAAAACAGACATGTATCCCAGTACAAGTTACTTGACATTTTTTATCACAGCAGGACATACAGCAAAAGTACAGCAGCTTTCAGGAGCAAATCCCGCCTCCTTATGTAGTGGTCTTTAACGTAACATCCACTGATTCAACAGGAATTATAAACATTCTGTCTGTCATGGCGGCCACCTCATCAAGACACATCCCATTAAAGCTATAAATTATGGATTTCTCTGGTTTTGATAACTGTTGGAAGTATGTAAGTCATGTAAGTGTGCATTAGTTCATTTTTATTAATTTAAAACAAGGGAAACAATTAAATGTATCATAAGACAGTGTAAAGCGAAACGAGAGGACAATACCTGTCTGCTATGTTGATCTTATGTATCCATCTCTGCAATTGCATCTAAAGAATAAATGTCCATATTTACCTTTAAACTCGAATGCGTTTTTTCATATAACTTCAGTTGTTTAAACAGCATCAGTGCATTTACAGTAAACAAGAATCACAGCGCAGCACAGACCACACAAACTTATACAATTCAATATCCAAAGTGTAATCAAAGAGTACTGAGTGATAGAATAAATAAAGCAAAAAAGGCTAATGTGCAAAATAATGGTTGGTTAAGTATTTGTATCTAGCCCACACAATATTTCTGTCTGTCTTAGTGACTCTTTTTTTCTTTTTGACAAGTAGTGGATCCAGTTCAGCCTCTCTGCAGGTGTGATGTAGCATTGCTCTGTATGTTTTAGTGCATGGGGGACTCTGTGACTTATTGGCCTATTTCATTGCTCTTCGAATGTGGGGAGAAAATGATAATGAACAACACAGTGCTCGCAAGTGCTCT
This sequence comes from Symphodus melops, assembly GCF_947650265.1. Classification (NCBI taxonomy): domain Eukaryota; kingdom Metazoa; phylum Chordata; class Actinopteri; order Labriformes; family Labridae; genus Symphodus; species Symphodus melops. Next base: position 14,934,371 of record NC_136701.1, read on the forward strand.
TCCCCTCCCTCCAGAAATGATGTGATGTTGTTGTCCGCCAGAAGTGAAGATAATGGTATTTCTCTTCTTCACTGATGTCTTTTTGTTTCCTCGCCCCCCCCCCCCCCCCCCCCCCCCCCCCCCCCCCCCACACACACACACACGCACACACACACACACCACCACCTCCTGGCTCCCTTTTTTTCTCTCTCCTTTACCCCTCTCTCTCTCTCCATTATCTGCATTTGTGTGCATACTGTTGTGAGGATGTTTATTAGCTATCAAGTCAAATGCATGCATATTTCCTGTTTCCTAACAGACCAGGCTGACGACTCAATTGAGAATTCTGAGAAAATGCGAGTTGAAGCAGGTGCATAGAATTGGGTCTGTCTGTCACAGGAAGATGTTGAATTCTGCTGGCTGCTGCATCGAGAGAAAATTATCAAGTTATTTCCTTCAAACTGATAGCTGGTTACAGATTGGAAATGGAGCTGATAAAAAAAAAAAAAAAAAACAGAAATGAAAAAGTCAGACGGCTTTTATATGCAATTGCGTGTAATTTATATATATATATATATATATATATATATATATATATATATATATATATATATATATATATATGCAGTGATGAACAGAAAACATTGCTTTATTCTCTAAAATTGCTCCTTTTTGTTGCAATAGATTTGTTGAGGTTTATTTAAAATGAATCTGGACCAACAACTGATAGACTGTGTACATCTGTCAGTATAAATATAAATGCAGACTAAAGGCTGATTGCTTAAAGGCCTTCTAACTGTTATTCATCAACTCAAACATGCAGAAAATAAATTACGTTCACTTCACGTTTATTTTCTGTTTACTGCAGAAATAATTTTAGTATCTGCAGTTCCACATCACATATGTATCAAAAATCTGATGCAGATTGCAATCAATCAATCCAATCTGTGTTAGAAATATTGGGAACTATAGGCCTATACGTTAAATCTGCTGGACCTCACTGAGGGGAAAGTGGAAAGCGATTCTATAGTGAAAACTATGTTTGAAGAAATAGGTCATTACTGGGATTGTCATGTAGGCTGCTCATATTAGCAAAGAGATAGAAACAGAAGAAAAGAGGTTTAATTTAAATTAATTGCAAACTACACAACTGTTATTTTTCAGTGAGGAAATTCAGGGGGAAATTAATGCAATCCTTAAAATTCACACAATTATAACTTATGATTTAACTTAGCATTGTATCATTCTACAGGATCTTATTGATGTCAGCTAAAAAATCTAAATAAAATGTTATCAGCTAAATGCTGCTTTTATGAATCTTTCCTCACGTCTTTGTTAGTTCAAACTTAGGTTTAGGTTAGGCAGGTTTAATTTTAAAATGATCGAGGATTTCAATGCCCTTTCTAGTACTCTAAAGAGTTGTAATAACCAAAGAATGCTTGGATTACATAAAATACAAATGGAATTCATTGGATATGTGGCATATTCTGAGACTCTTGGACATTGGACAACTTCCACTTGTTTTAAGTAAGAAAGCTGTGGTAGAAGACAGATAGTTAAAGTTACTCTTTTGAAAATTCTGAACTTTGCGTTAACAGTTATGCGATACAGAGTGCAATGGGCATCGCAAACAATTCACTTAATCAAATAAAATAGAGGTAAAGGGTTTTCTGTTTGGTGGAAAAAACTTTTTCTTCTATCTCAGATGCTCGTCTTACACACATTGAACAACATCTGGGGTGGTGGTCTGTGCTGAAACAGTTTCTCGCCTGAGGCAGCTTGCTTGAATCTGGCAAAGAAAAAAACACATGCTGAAGCAGCAGATGATGAACACATTAAAATCTGCTGATAAACAAGAAAGCAATACCTACAGTATGTTCGGTTTTATGAGTGAACTGCACAGGCAGTTTGAGTACCAACTGCATGGTGCCATTGTTGCTGTCACTCTTGTTTGCTTTTTTTAAGATTGCCAAACTTAAATGGCAATGTTATTGTTAGATAACTTAATTAATCCCCAGAGGCGAAACTTACTTGCAACCTGATCAAAAACACAATAAACAATATAGAGTACAATCACAATAGGGCTGGGCAATATGATAAAAAAAACAGAATCACCAGATACGTCTTCTCAATAACAATGGATAATTATCACTTTAAATTTTGAAATCATTATTTTTTTTTCCAATTCAAAGGCTTGTTTTTTTCTCCTAAATGAACATTGTAGAAACCCCATGGTTAATTGTGGTTTAACCATTTTTTTTTTTGTCAGAACATGACAAACTGAACAGAGGAACATTTCACAATCATAAGCACAGTACACAGTGCTGGAAAATGTAGATATGACAGCTTGCTGCTGGACACTAATACCTTCTGGCCCTGTGAGGGTATACTAATACTCGCCTGGCCATTTTCTTGATTTCAGTGTTCTAATGGTGATATTGTTTCAAGTGATGGAAAAAAAAGTTGCCTGTTTAAGCCTGTTTTTATAGGTCTAGCAAAAATCTGTTATCTTTATATATGATAAAAAAATTAAATCACAATAATCATATCCAAAAATAATAACAAAAAAAGATGACTATGCCATCATTAAGACTAAAGAAAGACTGTTTTTTTCTGTTTAGATACTTCTGGTGGTGAAAGCATTGATGGTTTTGCAAAACGGGGTTCTGTGTAAGGGGTGCTGGAAAAATGAGAGACATCGGCAATTTCACAGCTTTCCACACAAAACCAAAATCTAAAATCAAAATCACTAAACCATGATCCTCCACATACACAAGCACTGCAAGACACTTTTATTAAAAGGCAAAATCTCACATGCCCACGCAGACAGACATCTCCTTTCGCACAGGCATTAATATGCGCTTTCACACACAAATCCACATGCTGCACTGACACCACTGAACCAGATGTAGATAGTTAGCAGGGGGAAAAAAACTCTCTTCCTTTTGTACTGCTATCATAGCAAAACAGGCGATGAAAACAAATGGCTGGACTAAGCCTTGCATACATATAGAGATAATTTACATATAACATGCTTATTTATACAGTACAGCGGAGAGAGAAAGGAAGAGCAGCAAACACACGTTATCTCTCCGGTTTGATGTATTCCCTGTTTTCAATGCACAAAGCCATTTCCCATGCCACCGTTACAGATGCATCTTTCTTTATTTCAGAACTGAACTCGCATGATTTAAGAATTATAGCCTTGGTGCTTCAGAGTGAGAAACCAAACAGAACTGTTATCTGTAGGAAGAGAGAGGCATCCATCACAAGGAGAGCAGAATAAAAGGTAGCAATGGGAGTAATTACCTGTGGTAAAAGACAATGATGTGTGACTGCAGAAGAATCTCTCAGACAAAAACAGTGTGAGCCCAATGATTTCTTTGTCAACTTCACTTTAATACTGATTTAAGGTAATGTTCTTTAAGAAGCATTGGAAAACAAAGCTAGATTTGTTTTATGTGGTTTTATTAACTTTCATTAAAGAGGACTTAAATTAACTTAAATACACTGTAAACCCAAATGCTCAAAATAATTAATTGGATTAAGTGACATTCTACCAACTTATGCATTTTGAGTTTCTGTAACATTTTCTTACTTTTGAGTTCATGAAACTGATATTGTTTGATTCATTTCAAATATTTTTGCAGATTAATTTAACATAATTTAAAATTATACATTATTCGTACTTAAGTGTTTTACATTTGCAACATAATTGCTTCTGACGTCAGCAACATCAACGTATTCTGCGGTTGTGCGGGAAAGTGCCAGCTCCAGATCTGCAGCCATGCGGGCTTCTGTGCTGTTCATTTCGCTTGGTATCAGCGCCATTGGATTAACTTTAAGTATTAAACATGCAATTACAATTTTTTTTAATGTGTTGAAATTTTGAGTTTGGACATGCTGACTAAGTATTCAGAATAGCCACATATAAATATGAAATCGCAGGCTGATGTTTTACTGAGCAAATGCATTATTATTGTTGTTCTGACCAAAATAAAAGTCGAGCAAAATGTGGGGTGACTTTAACATGAGTCCTGTAATACAAGTGTACTTTTGCATTTGTGTGGAAATTGAATGTACAATCTGGAGTTTTTTTCTGCTATTTTAAGTGCGCTCGGTTTAGGAGGCTTTTATTGTAGTAGCAAACATCAGCGTGCACTGCCCGTCATGTATGGGCTTGGGTTCAGGCTCTGGTGCACAACTTTTTTTACCCAACCAAAGTGAAAAACCGGAGAGTGATGTCGTGGATTTTTCTGTTTGAATGAAGATCTGAAAGCAAAGTCTTTTGTCTCTGGGTATTTTATTGCATAGAATAACTTTCTGCAGAAAGGGGTATCATACAAAGTCACATCAAGTGAGTGCCTCGCAGAATCCCGGACAGTCCCGTTTGCGCTGAAGCTTTATACTCTTAAACTAGAGTTGTACATTTGCATAAAATGTTTCATTGCATCTCTGTGATTGGTCTAATATAATATTCTGAGATGCCATCCCTGTCTAGTCTGCCCTGCAACATTGACTTCATGTTATCTAAACCAAAAATGGAGTTGTTTCAAGAAAAAGGACTAAAGGTTGTTAACAACAGGGAGTCTAGGTATGTTGAGAACATGACGTCAAAGTTTGCACATCTGATGTATCTCAACATGAAGCACCCGTGAAACGGTTACATTTTGTGCAGACAGTATCAAATTGTATTTTTCCACTACAGTGATAATCCGTAATATGACAGTAGAGTGTAATCAGGTCTGAATACTTTCTGTACCCACTGCAAATTACATGTATTTATAATTAAATAATTAAAAATGTCTTTTTAGCCCTAGTTCCAATTCAACTCGAATAGTGTGAGCACTTGAGTAATGCTTCACAAACGGACCTTACAGTGTCAGCACATGCATTTTGAGCTTTTGATCCTGCGTCTTGAACCTGTCACTACACTGACCCAAAGTTACTCTGAGACAGCATCTCCATTATGGTAACTTGTATCTGAAGTGCACTTTTGAAGCACAGTGAAGGCAATGTGTGAGTTCACAGAGATCACAACTAACGTTTTATACAGCCTATGGTGTGCGTTCGCAATAACTGGCTGCCTAAAGCTCTCATTTAAACCATCTCTCGTTTGTATTCCTCCACATATGGACAAACATTTTAGCCGAGTGAACAGCTACTGATGTTATAGGTTCACAAGAAACATAATCTTTACCCCGGAGCACTGAGAAGCATCTCTATTGATTATACATGTAGCTTCAAGTTTCATATTTCTAGAAGGGTAGTATGTGTGTATGGATTATTTTCCAACATATTAGTAACACAAGATGTACAGTACAGTCTTACAAACTTGGTATCGTATACTACCCTTTGAAAGTGTTTACAGAGTGGTGCTGTAGATTTTGACATTCAATCTACTAAAAAAACAAACACAACAAGCTACATTTAATAAAATGATCACTCTTATTTCACCAGCGGGAAGAGTACATAAAAAGAAATTCATATAAGCCATCCAAACTGTGCATTAATGTTTTCAAAACTGCGTTATGCTTACTCATGCACAGTTTGCATATAAGTAAACCATAAATACAACCAGTTTGCTCCATTGCTTTTTATTGGTTTTGTCTCAGGGAAGTTCTTCAGTAATGAACGGTTGCCAGTATAAGTAGCTGACAAATAACATCAGACAAAAACCCCAGTGATTCATGGCTCTTCAAAATAAGCTGTTAGCATAAAAGAGCCTATAGCATGCCCTCAGTTAAGAAAGCATACTTAATCTGTGCAGTTTTTCTTTCTACTTTCTTGTTCACATCCTGACATTTAAGAATGCGTTTTGACATAAAGAGAACTATACATTTTGACCACTAAATTCAGCGAGTTACAGAGATTTGTTTTTGTTTCTAAAAAGTAGGCTGTCACTTCCTGCAAAATTAGAAAAGAAAATCCATGAAAATACCCAAAACCAATTTTCAAGAGGTCAATTTGTTCTAATCTATTTCAATAGAAAATAATAGAGATTACTTTTTAATGTGTTGTTGAAGATACATTTCACAACTGCTTCTCAACAAGATAATGCAATAATGGTTACCCAGTTAGCTGTCAGCCTTTGATTTAACTCAAGTGTTGATAAGCATCAACACGGGAGAGATTTGGCATCCCTAATTGGTTTAATATGCTTGGAAATGAGTTCCATTTACTTGGCAGAAAAAGCACTCTCTGCAAGCGTATCTTGACACATCTCTCACTTAGCAGAGGCGTACAGAGGAGGATGTTATTATATTTATAGACAAAGACTGCTCAGCAGTTTAAGTAACAGAGGAGGAAAATGTGTGGTGTTTTTTTGGGGGTTTTTTTTCCTGACCAAACCAAAATAAGTAGACCGAGTTTCTTTTTCCATTTTTTCTTTCCCTGGTCGTTTGCCTAGAAAAACATCACCATTTGTTTTCTGTTACATGTCATCACATAGCTCTGAAATGTATCATATAAACTGCTAATTTTTGGACTATTTGTAGGTTAACATGCACATGAGCTGCAGAGATCTTTGGATTTTCTTTACTCTAACAAGTTCTTTTTTGGCTTAAGTACCTTAACTAGTTGTGCAATTACTGTACTTCCTTCTAGTCTCTTGACACTTCTCCGCTGTGTATGCCATCAAAACACTTGCAGTATCCTAATTTATAAAGAAGCTCATGGCTATTAGTTCCCTGCTACTTCTCTGTGGGGAATCAATTCTTTGAAGACTGAACTGCTAAATCAAAGCTGCACCACATCTTCCACTCATCTCTCCTGCTCTCCCCTTTTCTCTGCCTCCTTTCAGTGATGCCAAACTTTTTTGTTCATTAATTTAATTAATCAACGAGGATAAGAAAACACTGGATACGTGTTATTCACTTTACATTGCACCTCCCCTTAGCTGGTATTTATTAGCCAAGCAAAGGTGAAAGGCACGTCAAATCAAACATGTACACTTAGAAAACACACACAGAACTTATAAACATAGATTCAGTTGCTTGCGGGTTTCATTAAAGAAAATCACATGACACATTGTTAAAATTTCTTTAATGAAATTTTGAATACAATCATCGAGGATAGATTATGCAGCACGACCAATTCCAATTACTCTGTAGTCAATTTGCAATAAAGCCTCTGAACCTCCTGGTTTTGCTAATTTTTAATGCCGAAGCAATTAACTGAGAATAACATGATGGTTAGGGTGAACGCCAGCGCAATACCCGCAAACACCTGCTGTGTACCAACCAACAGCACAGTCAACCAGCCAGTGTCACACCTCCTCTTTGTGACAATGTGTAAGTCTATTGAGGCTCAGGAAAATGCACATGTTTGAATATTTTAAGCCCACCTTTACAGGCAAAGGTGGGCTTAAAAGCAACTGTTACCTCTTTGATTTTTTTCTTGATTTATTTCGTTTCTTGTTGTTTGTCCTCTTTTTAGTCGCTTTTAATGCTCATTTATATTATTTATTGACATTATTGTCTCTGATTTAATCTATTCTTAAAAGAATATTTAATTGTATGGAGTTGTTCAGATTTTTCTTTATGTTGTATGAATGTCTTTTCTTCAACTCTGGCCGAAGCCCTCAGCCGTAAAACCTCTGAACTATTTGTTTTTCTTGTATCTGCTAGCACTAATCTTAGCAACATTATTTTCTGAGCAAGACTAAATATATTAAGCTCAAGACTGAGTTAATCAAAAGCTATTGGTTAATATGTAACTTTAATGATTCATTGATTTCAATAAATAATTATCTTATATTTTCAGCGAGTTAGTAGGATTGAGTTCTGTAATTCTCTTTCACACATCTTAGCATCACACCGTCAAACTTACAAGATCTCATTATGTACTCCAAAAAAGTTTGTGTAAAGTTTGACCAAAATCTTTTCCTGGCTGCAGATCTTGTCTAGTTTCCTTGATTGTAATAACATCATATTTTGCACATCTCCTCTCAGAGTCAGTCTACGATCTCATGTATACTCCAGTCCTTATGTCTTTATACTGACTTACCATCAATTTCTGAATCCATTTCAAAAGTCTTGTGATTGTGCATGGAGCACTTGGTCAAGCACCTGCTTAAATTGAAGCTGTATAACACCAGCAGTAGAGTTCCTCGCGGACATAAAACTAAACGAGACTGTGCTTTTCAGATTGTTAATGATAAACTTTTGAACGGTCTACCAACAGAACTCAAAGCTTTGAACTCTGTGGACATTTTTTTTGAAAAGCAGTTGAAGACCCATATTAGATGTGCCTTTTGTTTGAGCTATTTGTTTTGTGATTATCTGTATTTAATGTTTTTTTAATTATTATTCTTTATTTTGAAGCACTTTGTGACATCTGTTCTTGACAGGTGATATATAAATAAACTTTACTTACTTACTTTCACACTGTCGGCAAAGGACAAAGATAAACCCAGTTACTGATAGTAATTACTTCTCTAGTTCAGCACTGCCACATCATCGATTCCACCTTGCTTTATGAGCAGCTCTATGTAATTATAGGACTCAGTGTTTGAGCCCTTATTTTCACTGTAGCCACCTTCAGTTGAATCAGAAATTGAAAGTCATAACAAAAATACTTCAAAATGTTTTGATTCTCAATTTCAATCAGTAGTGCAGGAGATTATCAGTTTTAATTGCTTTTCCAGTGTTTATCTGCACAAAGTTGGCAGTTACGCCCTGTCTTTAGGTGGTAAAGTCCTGTGCAAGGAATTGCCACCTTTCAAACCTACTCAGTAAAGGTAATTAGTGCAATCAGCTGGTGAGACATTTGGTTACCTGAAGTAATTATAGGGGGCTTGCAGTACCATGGCAACAATTCACTTCATCTTTGGGAAAAAGCTTGTATGAAAAGCATTGTTAGAGTTTAATGACAGTTCTCCGCACAAGATCAAGCCATACAGGTGTTTCTTCCACCTGTGTTTCAGTCATATAATAAAGTGTTTGTTCTCATTTTGCTTTCCAGAATGAAGCATAGGATATTTCATTTGCTGCTTGCAGTTTATCAGATCCTTTAAGAAGCAAGTGTCATGTGATACTTTTTCAAAACAGTTTTTCCTTTTTTTTTATGTCACTGACATACTTTCTGTGAAGCATAATGGAGTACACAAAGAAAAAAAGCAAAGCTAACAGTAAAAGACTTTTATAAAAGCATGTCATTTGGATAAAAGAAATAATAATAGCATCCTTTAAACTATGATTTCCCATATTGTGAGTCATTTGACAATAATATAACAATAGGTAGAGATTGTTTATACAACAAATAATAAATATCTAACTTTGAGCTACCATTGTGTGAGAGGCAGACATGACTGTAAAAGTGCTGAAATGGAACAATTGGAATCACGATTGACTGAAATAGACTGAAGTACAACACTGATACCAGAACTTTTATACAAATGTCAAATTAACCTGAGGTAACATTTAGTATTCTGTTTAAGTGCTCATTATTTCCTGATAAATTGAATGCTTTAGGGCTTTAAAGGAAACTTTACTGTCTGGATTATCAGTAAGACATTAACTGTCAAATCTGTCAAGTCTGCTTTATAAACGAAACGCCAAACTTTCAAAAGCAAAAATTGTATATCCCTAAAGACCGTTAAGAGTTTGTAACAACATTCAGCTTCTAACAAGAAACAGAACAATCAATTTTTCCCTGTCTGACGATGAAATCATGCACCCAATATAAATAAAGCAACTGCACTAGTGGCTTTCCTTTTGGGAATACATCCAACAGAAATCAATAGTTCCCTTAGAGATGAGGCACAGTACGTGTATGCAACCATTCGTTTCAAAGTCTACTAAGAGAACCACTATAAACTGACATGCATCCTACTTCTCTGGCGCAAATATCGACATGGTTCCTCCTACGGCGTGTCTCGAATCACACTCGTAAAGGTGCGGGTTAATCAGATGTGGGCGCACCTCGACAACTGGCGGGAGCGCTTCTGTTGTCTATATTTACCAATATTTGTCTTCAATTTCCATGAAAAAAGATTCACATTTAATCAGTTCCAAGTAGTGCTGCAATTTAAAACTATTTTGCTAATCGATTCGTCAGCAGTATTATTTTTTTCATGAATCAGATTTTGAAATGTATAAGCAACAACGAGGTATCATGTAGAACTTTTTGGAAATTTTAAATTTAACCTAATGTCTTGTTGATTCACAACAAATGAATTTGAAAAGGATATAACAACTAACATTTTCCTGCATTCTGATCAGTTTTTTATGCACCAATTTGAGTCTTTTCTGAAAAACAATTATCCAATCTTTTTATTAACGTTCCAAATTGTGGATTAGTTGGATACATGTTCACACCACAATGCATTCATTTTAAAACTTCTGTAAATGTGGTCTGAAGAGTTGTAATGTTTCTGGATCACTGTAATGACAGACATACTCGCACTTGGCTGCACACGCAGGATGCTGATACTGCACGCTGTAAATAATTAATGTCCAATGGTTTGGATGACCACAGTGAATGCACACAGTGTCTCCAGTGGCTTCGTGCAAGACAACAGAACTCCCTTTTTAAAATATTCTGATCCCGGACCCGCGTGTGGGGAGATTTCTTATCAAGATGCAGCCAACCCAAAAGAGCGCCGACTCACATCTACAGCAAGCAGCTGCACAAAACGGGAAAATACATCGTTTGTACTTGTGTGCTTTGTATTCAAAGACCAAACAGTGGACATCTCTCTCCTTTTCTCTCTGTCTCTCTGGTCCACTGCAGCGTAAAGTCAAATGCAGGAGATTTTTTTTTCTCCAGAGACCCCCCCAAGATGTTGCTATTGAGGTTTTCAGGGCTCAAGTGTCAATCAGGGCGTCTCAGACCCCCCGGGTCCTCCTGTATTTTGCACCCTGCCTTGGACACTCTCAAACAAGTTTTTGCTTTTTCAAGCTAAAACTGTGCTTCCTCTGCTATGCAGGTATCTGTGTTCTTCACAGCTGTCAGGAAAGGCTTCAACAACCCTGTGGCAACAGCTAAGAGAAACTGTTTAACCAAAGGAGTTCTTAATATAGTCTCCCTCGAGCTATGTGGATAGGGGTTACAGTTGAATGTTATGATGTACACAATTTGGCTAATAGGCTGTAGTTCTTGCTTTTCTTTATTTGATTGTTTTAATAACCTGCCACATTAAAACGTTCTCTTATCTCAAACCATCAAAGTTATCCTGGATTTAGAATGAACTTTATGCAAAACACTGCAATATCCATAAAGTAATCCTCCATCTGACTCAGTCCTCAATAAAGCAGGTGTTCCTCCAAACAGGGTCAATTCAAACACTTCTCCAGTGTGACCCTTATAAGAATGGATCCACTGGGTAGATCCCAGTCCCTAAAGCAGTCCTTAATGAAGAATGACACCTGAATGACCATTGCTGAGGCATACATCCCCATTCAAATGCCTTCCCGGGAGATTAGCTAAGTAATAACTGAGGAAAATGATGGCTTTTGCCAGCTGATGATAATTCAGTATGTATGCAAGCTGTCAAATACATGGGTTGAGGTCTTTGATCACAGCTTATGAAGGGTTTGATGGGGTTTAGTAAAGATAAGGAGTGAAGGAGGATGATAGATGTGGAGAGAGAGCGAATGAGGGAGATTTGGGGGATGTTATAAAAGCAGGACATTTCCAGGATCACGTGTTACAAAAAAACATTGGAGAATGTTGCATTTAGTTGAGGAATGCTTCACTTTGTTTATTTTTTTTTCTTCTTTTTAGGGATTCTACCCAGCAGATTTCACACTCAAAGGTCTGTCCTAAATAGTATAGTGCATACACCTTCCACTGTTCAACCAACTAAGTTTCAGAAAAAAAAAACATTTTGACATGTCAAAAGAATCCTTTGTTGCTTTCTGTTTGTATTATAAACCTTTGCCTCTAACTCTATCCATTTAATCCTTATCTCTCTTTCTGTCTTTGAAGGCTGAGGTTTCTGATGTCCATCATGTCTCTCTCTTTACGTCTGTTTCTTTCCTTCATTTGTATTTACACCCACTCGCTCTGAATGTCACATTGATATTTACTGACAGAAGGGTGTATCCTACAGTATCTATCTTGTGGCCCATTTCTGTGGCACCATCACCACTGTTTTTCTCCCACGAGGAAGAATCACTCAAGCTGGAGTTACATTTTTATGGAGATGCGCCTTACTGCCTGTGATACATATATAGGCCACACACTATAAAAAGGTTGATAACACGATAGGGGTGTTGCGGTTACTGTAAAAATGAACTACCATGACGAGCATGGGGGCAACCGTCACAACTGCGCGTGAAGTCACCCCACCTCAACAAAGGCAGCTATACTGGTAACTTAACCAAATGTAACTGCGCCCCTTTGTGATCATCTTTGGTTTACAGCCAATTAAAAAAGAGAACCAGCTAATTTAGAGGATGCAATTAAGAAAGTAATCTCTCCCAGGTTAATTTGAGGACAAATATCCTGTGGCAGTCTTTAGATACTGTATAAATTCAGGATATGAAGACGGGTAAAGTGAGCACACCCACTTTAATGTCAGGCCACAATTCTCTTTCATTGCACTGACACCTGCTCACAGGAGGAAACTTGAGGAGGAAGCGATGCCCTTTGGTCAGTGAGCTTTTAAAGCTGTGAGGTCTGTTCTGAGTGTCAAAGCGAAACATGCAGAAGACACAGGGGATTCGATATGAACCGCTGCCTGTCACAGATCATTATTTGGTAACACTTTAGATTAGGGAACACCTATTAACCTTTAATTAGATGTATAATAAGGCCATGCAGAATAATGCATTAATAAGTACTTAATAATGACTACTTAAGAGCCACTATGTTACTAATATGCATGCTAATAAGCAACTACTTAATGTTGCATAGGTGTACCTTAAAATAAAGTGTTACCAGTAAAGGGTAACACTTTAGATATTGAGATTTTAATTCAAACACAACAACTTCCTTAGTTACTACTAATAAGGTATAATTCTGAGGTTACTGAGGGAAAACTCTGAGTTAATGGCTTACTGGTTGTATAATAAGGCCATGCAGAATAAGGCATTAATAAGTACTTAATAATGACTAATTAAGAGCCAATATGTTACTAATTTGCATGCTAATAAGCAACTAATTAATAGTTAATAGGTGTTCCCTAATCTAAAGTGTTACCCACTATTTAATGCTGCTTTAATTTACCCACCACTGTGATCCATTGTTTAGATAGATAGATAGATAGATAGATACTTTATTGATCCCGAGGGAAATTCAAGTTTAGCATTCAGTGTTGCCTCCTGTGTGCCCTAAGACCAAACGTGTTTACTGTATACAGTGGGTATAGAAAGTATTCAGACCCATTTAAATGTTTCACTCTGTTTCATTGCAGTCATTTGCTAAAAATCAAAAAATGTCATTCTTATGGGGGCGCTGGTGGCACAGTGGTTAGGGCGCACGTCCCCATGTATCGAAGCTATAGTCCTCACTTGGGCAGCCGGGGTTCACGTCTGGGCCTGTGGCTCATTTTCCGCATGTCGATCCCCACTCTCTCTCAATGATTTCCATCTCTATCCACTATCCTACCTCTGTAATAAAGGCACACAATTCCCAAAATAAATCTTTAAACAAAAAATAAGTTAATTTTTTTATTATTAATGTAAACTCAGCACCCCATCTTGACAGAAAAAAAAACAACTAATTTATTGAAAAAGAAAAACTGAAATATCACATGGTCATAAGTATTCAGACCCTTTGCTGTGACACTCATATTTAACTCACATGCTGTCCATTTCTTCTGATCTTCTTTGAGATGCTCCTTCATTGGAGTCCAGCTGTGTTTAATTAAACTGATTGGACTTGATTAGGAAAGGCACACGCCTGTCTATATAAGACCTTACAGCTCACAGTGCATGTCAGCTCAAATGAGAATCATGAGGTTAAAGGAACTGCCCAAGGAGCTCAGAGACAGAATTTTGCCAAGGCACAGATCTGGCCAAGGTTACAAAAGCATTTCTGCAGCACTCCTAAGAGCACAGTGGCCTCCATAATCCTTAAATGGAAGAAGTGTGGGACGACCAGAATACTTCCTAGACCTGGCCGTCCAGCCAAACTGAGCAATCGTGGGAGAAGAGCCTTGGTGAGAGAGGTAAAGAAGAACCCAAATATCACTGTGGCTGAGCTCCAGAGATGCAGTAGGGAGATGGGAGGAAGTTCCACAAAGTCAACTATCACTGCAGCCCTCCACCAGTTGGGGCTTTATGGCAGAGTGGCCCGATGGATGCCTCTGCTCAGTGCAAGACATGACAGTCTGCATAGAGTTTGCCAAAAAAACACACAAAGGACTCTCAGACTATGACAAAGAAGATTCTCTGGCTTGATGAGACCAGGATTGAACTTTTTGGTGTCAATTCTAAGCGGTCTGTGTGCAGAAAACCATGCACTGCTCATCACCTGCCCAATACAATCCCAACAGTGAAACATGGTGGTGGCAGCATCATGCTATGGGGGTGTTTTTCAGCTGCAGGCACAGGACGACTGGTTGGAATTGAAGGAAAGATGAATGCGGCCAAGTGCAGAGATATCCTGGAAGAAAACCTCTTTCAGGGTGCTCAGGACCTTAGACTGGGCCAAAGGTTCATCTTCCAACAAGACAATGACCCTAATCTCACAGCTAAAATAGAGTAGAGTAAAACAAGAGTGACTTGTCACAACTCTGTGACCATTCTTGACTGGCCCAACCAGCGCCCTAACATAAACCATTTGAGCGTCTCTGGATAGACCTGAAAATGGCTGTCCACCAACGTTCTCCATCCAACCTGGCAGAGAGGATCTGCAGGTTGGATGGCAGAGGATCCCCTAATCCAGATGTGAAAAACTTGTTGCATCATTCCCAAGAAGACTCATAGCTGTACTAGCTCAAAAGGGTGCTACTCAATACTGAACAAAGGGTCTAAATACTTATGACCATGTGATATTACAGTTTCTATTTTTTAATGAATTTGCAAAAATGTCTACATTTCAAGATGGGGTGCTGAGTGTACATGATGATAAATACAATAAACTTTTTTGATTTTACAAACCCACTTTCTTTTCTACCCACAGTATATAAAACTGTGATGATGGTATGGCAAAATTCCATGTTTGCACTCTCACGACAGCAGTGAGTGTGTTTAATGGACTTATGTATCCTGGTTTTTATTGGGGTTTTAAGTATCCTGTTTTTTTGTATTTGTGCATGCAAATAGGATGCAGTAATCAGAAACCGTGATTCTGTTAATGATAATGTTTACAGGGATATAAATAACCAGGTTTCTCTGTGAGCATGAGCATATCCCGAATATGATCAAAACCGGGATACAGCTCATAATCGGGATACTCAAGTCCATGTAAACGCACTCACTGGCACTGAAGTATTACTCGGGGGAGAAGTAAGTGATCCTTTTAGATGTCTCCTCCTCCTTTTCTTTTAAGTAGAAACTGTTACATGCTTTGACCATCTATCCAATTATACATTCTCAATTATGAAATATCAGCGCTAAAGGAAAATGAATGGGACATTTTAAAATATAGCATTAGTTATACTAGATTATGTAATTTAGGGATAAAATATAATAACCAATATTTCAGTCTCTATCTATTCTGTCCGAGAAATGCAATTCTCCAGTAGTATTGTATGAGCAAGCTGTCATGTTTGTAAAGGAAAACTAAATGCCATATAAAACTGAGAGTTATTATCTTCATTGTCCTTATCAAGGTGGCACCAATTTAAATAAGAAGTAATGCCATGTGAAGTGTAAATAATTCATGATCTTCCCCGACGCAGACAACTTAGCACATTAAATAACACTTTGGCATTTTGAGGAAACAATGGCTATGACTGTCTATCTCCTGTGAGGGCGGGGTCAGGGACAATGTGCTCAGGTTGGTTGGGGCTGGATATTGGGGCCCAATCTATGATCTAATAATTATGTGTTCTTTCAAAAAAAAAAAAAAAAGAAGAAATAAAGCATAAAGCATTGTACCAAAAGATTTTCCTTATAGAAGTTGTATGCTTGCTGTGCAGACCTTAAGCCATAGTATAGGGCAACACATGCATTTTACAACGCTGATGCTGTGCATTTTGACCGTGATCTTAATCTGCAGTATCAGCTTATGGCACTGATGGCAGTACGGCAGGTCAGCAGGAAGACATGGACTTCAGCTGTGGCAGAAGAGGTTCAAAGAAAAAAAACATTTTTTATACTCTTTCTCCTTAACATACTTCAGTGTATAAACTTACAGCAGGCCACTCGGGAAATCTGCAAGGTTTGCCTTCACCAAATAGTTATCTTTCGGGTGGTGTTCATGTTGTTGACTTGCTGAGTTACCTTATTATCTGCTGAGATTCCTTTGCAAACTGTTCTCTGTGGGTTTTTTTAAGCAACAAAATCCCTATCGGCTCAGATTTTAAGACTGCCTTCCTAACCTTCACTTATAAACTCAAATGTGTTGGGCTAAACTGCAAAACAACTCACAAAACAACTAATATAACAACACCTCCTGTGCACTGTGATGACACTCTGTGTGCTGGCTTTGTTCTACACAAGGCAAAACAAACCCGAATATCCTTAATATTCAGTTTTGTTTATGCTTACCCCAAGGGAGTAGCATTAACTTTGGAAGATCACTCTTCTCTGAAATAGTATTATGGATTTATTTCGTAAAAAAGTATTTTACCCAATAGAGTGTGATACAGTAATTGATATTACAGAGTACCGGAGAGTAGAAACTGTGAGAGAGTGAGTTCATAAAGGAAGAGAGGGAAAAGCTCAGAAAAGACATTAAACTAATAATTCATTTTGGAAGCCTATTAAGATTTAGACTGATCAAAATATGATCCTTGGGGTTTGAATTATCAAAACTAATGTTGGAAGAAGAGATATGAAAATGTGATTTCACCACACGAGACAAATTGTTTATTGGGGCAGTGCCTGGAATGGAAAGTTATCTCTTCTGCTCTCTGGTGTGACTTTGAGGAATCTTTGCAGTAAGCTTTTGTTAAGGCCAAACCAAAAGGACATTGAAATCCCGGTCACAATGCCATGAGACTTTACGCTGTTTCTAAAGTACTTTCTTGCTCTGAGTCACAGCTAACCTGACTAATCAAAAGAGACATGAAAGTGTTGCCTCTTTTGAACCGGAGTCATTAGCAGCAGGAACCTCAGGGACTTCCTACCATTGCTGACAGTGACCTGCCTAATCACAGGGATAACCGCTAGATTTAACTGGAATCCACTCAAGTCTGACAGCAGTGGGAAGCTTTCGACTGAAGTTTTGGTGCACTGCTTAGAGCAGCTACAGTCGGATTGCTGGCTAAGAACTGAGATGCTCTTTACCTTAAAATTCCTGCCTTTCACTCATCCATCTACATTGAAAAGACTCGGGGAACCTTATACTGCCAAAACTAGGAATCAAAAGAATGCAACATCAAGCACACTCCCTGCAGTTCACCATACTGTAAGACATTATTCTTACAGGTACATAGAAGACCCTTCCAAAAGTGTGTACTTTGGGGGGGTATTGTCTGACAACATAACAAGGGCATTGTTGGAGCTACAGCTAATTTATAAGGGCTTTCAGTGGAGTAAGTGGTTGTATGGGCCAATAAATCCTTTGTTCACTCTGTCAACTGCAAAAACAAGTAAGGAGAGTCAAGAGTCTACATCCACGAAGGCATTGTTCACTGAACTTGTCAGTGGAAGCCTTTAAAAAGACTTTAATATCAAACTAAGTAGTCATCAGAGAACAGTGGATGGGTTCCAGGATTGCGTTACACTTTTAGGCCGATGTCTTCTGCTCTTCGCATCATCAGCCAGAGCTTGCTGACATGCAGTAGTTCCATTTGCTAAACAATGCACAATGTTTTGTGCTACATTGTTATTTATTAGTGATGACAAAGTCATTGGTTATTCAGAAATCTTTTGATGAGCCAACTAATGTGTAAATTATTATGTACTGTATAAGGTAAGAATCAAATGTTTGGGATGTCTCACACATAATTCTTAAATATGGCCACCACTTTAAATCCTTTATAATAAACTGTTGTCCTGAATACCTGTCCCACGTTTCTCACAAATCCCCTTTTTATTGACCGTCAGTACAGATGGTTGTTTTAGCGTGACTTCTATCCAATTAGTTACAAGAGGTTTGCATAATGTGCTATTATTCCTCTCCTTCCCCAGTCATTGGTCTTTCAGATTGAAATCATTTTCTGACAGTAAGGTGACACACCATTTTCAGCAGGTCAGTTGAGTTCTTGTAATTATGTAAATCATCATGGTTGTGTGGATTGGGAGTTCAGGCTGGTCAGGAGGTTGAAGAGACAGATCATGGGCTCTGGCTCAGTTCAAGGTACTGTCAATGCCAACTTTTTAAGTATGCACACCATTGTATGTGTGTGGGATTTATTATGAATTACACATTGGCATAATGTTTCTGCAAGGTGAACGTGCCACCATGTACAAAAGAAATGCACAACTTTCTCTAAGTGAAATACCATTTGAGGCCTTTTTTATAACAATGTACATATTTCTTAATTAAATTAGTACAAGTGAAGTTTCTTCATCACTATCTTCCAAAACAATTGTATTTTTGGTAAAGCAGAAAATATTGCAGTAAAGTCTGATATAATCTTGTTTTTCAAGCTGAAAATGATCAAAATATTTAATTTAAAAAAAAATGTTTGAGATTGGACAGCTCGTAACCTGAAGGTAAAATGTTCCACAAAGTTTTACAAATCAACTGAACTACATTAGCTCACTTGGTCTTCGACATAAAAACGTTTAGTGGGAGGTCAAGTTGGCAACATTTCCATACAAAGTGAAGTGCAAAAATACTTTTAAAACATGAAAAGGGGTTGATACAGAGGGAGCAGGGCTGTAGTCACCATTGAGGACACCGAGGTCATGTCCTCAGTATTTTCCCCGGAATTTTCGTTTCAATAAGACCGAAAATAAACTTGGTCGCGACGTGACTGGTCATCTTCTCTTCGACATTTTTTCACTTAAATTTTGTTTCATTAAAACCGAAAGTAAACACGGTTGCCACGTGACTGCAGGTCTATTTCTTTTTCAAGTTATGATTTGTTGAGAATTGTAATCAACTAAGAGAATGAGAAACACTGAACGAGCCTACAGATGAAACAGATACAGACAATACAGATGCTCCAGGGGTCTGCAACCTTTCTTCACCTGTGAGTTGCTTTGAAAAATGTAAGTGGCTAAGAGTGGCTAAGTGGCTAAGAGAGCAATGGGATGCACTGGCTGCATCCCATTGCTGACATTTATTTACACAGCACACATCAGCTGAATTTTGTGAAATTGCAATAAGACAGTCAATAATCTTAAATTCACATCAAGTTCAGAGAAAAAAAACATGTTTCACACTTCTTATTGTGCCACAAAGTCTAAAAATTAACATCAATGTCCAAGAAAACATTATACTCTACACTGAATTGTTGGAAGAGGTGCATTTACTGTTGTTTTTGTTTTGTTTTGTTTTGTTTTCTTTACAGTCAGCAAACCTATAGGTGAGCGACTGGAAACCTGTCCACAAGCTACCTGTTGGAGACCCCTGTGCTAAAGTGTAACCTATACTGTAAATGTAGCCTATAGGCTGAACAATGAATTAGAATGTTTTAGGGCCATGTTAGTGCTGGTATGAATGATAATATGTGGTTGTTTGGATGGATAAGTAATAATGTAATAATGTGACTAAACATGGCATCCAAATATTGATAATCATGACTGAGTAGTAAACCTCGACTTTTCAAAATTGAGCAGATGATGAGACAGGAGAGAGAGATAAAGAGGTTAGAGGGACAGATACAGGAGGAGAGGAGAGAGAAAGGGCAGGAGAAGGAACCAGTGAGAAGCATCACATGTGGAGTCAGGTCCAGGAAGGCCATTATCAGCCCAGGACCCAGCTACATACAAAGACCAGAACCCAGCTACATACAAAGACCAGAGTCTCTCTCTCTCACTCAGTTACCAGAGTCTATACCAAACACTCAATATACAGTTACAGATCATCTTAGTTGTACTTTTTTTCCAACACACACACACACTCAAATACTTCAGTAACAGTTTTATATGTTTATTTTACAATTGCCGCAACACACTCATACAAAGACACGGCAAACAGTTTTGCCTAAAATAAATGTTTTATTTGTCGACGTCGGTATTTCAAAAATCCTGGCTACGGCTCTGAGAGGAAGAGAAGCAAATTCTGTTATTGGCTGATTTGTAAGAACCAAAGGGTATGAAATGAAATTTAAATTAAAGAGAAGAGGGGAAGCGGAGGGAATATGGGAAAAACCAGAAGGGTCTACAGGGGAAGTGGGATAAGAAAGATTGGGGGATGAAGTAGAAGAACAAACAACAAGAGAGAAGTGATGATGGATAAAGGGAGATAGATAGAGAGGGGGCTGTCCAATTCAATGTTTGTATGGATTTTTCTGTGCTAACAGAATAACTTGTCATGTCTTGCTTGTCTGAGGGCTAAAATCTATCTGATCTATAATCCATCATCAGTTGCAGTGATAGCAATTGATATTGTTACAGCTGGTGGCTGTGGCCTAGTGACAACAGTTTGTGCCTTTGTCGGGTAAATTAAGTGATTCTGAATGAGTGATAAGTCCACTAAGAATGTATTAAATCATTTTAAAAAACGAGTACCTTGTATGCAGCAAACATAAATGTTTGTTTTTTTATTATCTAGATAGCATTTATGTGTTGGGCCATTATTATTTGGGGGGCGGGCCTGATTTATAGATGTGTGATCTTTTCACCCTTGTTGTTGATTAAATTAATTAAAATACAATGAATATATTTTTAAACAAAGGCAAAAAAGAGTTTAATCGTTTAACTTATCTTGACAATCTGTAAAGTTCAACATGATAGGATTGGCAATATTATTGGCTGCCATTTATTTTCTGATATTACAGAAAAAAACTAGAGAATCCAGTATTTTTCATGCAGATGTGTTAGAGAGGAGTTAGATATTTTCTAAACAGGAAAAGGGGATTTGAGGGCAATGCTCTTATATTCCACACATTTCGAATCAGTCTCTAGGGAAGGCTGCCAACTCACAAAATTGCTAATATTACCCACAAGTTTAATCAACACCTGAAAGACCCGAGGTCAGCAAAATGTAACTTTCTGCTGGGCTGTTTTGAAGCATCTCTATTTGAAGTGGAAGTGATGTTTTGTGTCTTATAAGGGGGGTTGGTGGACTTATATGTGAATGGGCTAGTATCCTGTTAGGATTTAGTGCAGAAGAATAGAGATCAAATCCCTTCTCAGAATTGATATAATTGCTTTTACAACACAGCCATAATATTTCCCTTCCTGAAACGTAGTTTATTTACAGTCTTTCCCCTTTCAGTTACAATGCAGAGATAACTTTGAAGGAGATATTTTACAAAGGAAGCCATTAATCTAGTTAGGATTCTGTTTGGAATTAAAATTGCATGCAAGTATTTACTGGAAACTTGCTTTTGCACACTTTGGGAAAAAAGAAAAAAAATCAGATCAGAGCACAGTGTGAAGTTGAACATACTCACAAGTTTTATCAACTTAAATAATAAATTATGCGTTTCCATTTAAACAGTGTAATGAATGCCAATTACATCCATTACAAATCTGTTTGATCACTGAATGTCAACCGTTCCCAAACTTTTTTTTATTCTGAACACGGCCAGACTCCTCTGTGAGCCGAGGTGTTCACAGTAATGTAACTAGTCTCGTAAGTTCTAAAGGCAGCTAATTAGAGTTAAGATGAATGCCCAGTGGGAAGTGCGCCAAGGTTAGACCCCATCTGGCCCTGTTTCACACAGATAATAACTGCAGTAGGCTTTTAATGTCTACTATAGATAGAAATGACCTTTGCACAGATATTCCTTCGATTATGTAAGAAAAAAAACTTTAAAAAACAAGGTTGCTTTTTGGGGTTATATGGCTACCATTAAAAAACAAAGGGCAGCAGACTTTGTTTCAGGGTCACTTAGGTCAGAAAAGGGTAATTAGGTTTTTTTCTACAGTTATCCTCAAAGGTCAGCAGCAACAACATGGTGTCAAGAATAACTTATGTACTACAGGTGGATTGAAATATTTTAATTCAAGCCTAAAATGTGCATGCCTCTTCTTAGGGCAAAAATGATTGCTCAAATTAATCGAGTACCTTGATTTCTAAGGCACACAATAATACATTTATGGAATTTATTGCTCTCTGAAGGAGAAACAACTGTTTCTTTTTCTCATAACATAATTCTTTTGTATATCTATATTGTAACATATGCTATTTAAAAGATATTTCTCTGAAACATTTATAATACAGAGACAATAGTATTCTGCTGACGTTAAATATTTTAAATGACACACTTGCGTAAATTAAACAGCTCTTATAGTGCAATAAGTCTTTGGATTGCGTTGACCGATACACTTGTTTTTCATAACACTGGGATAATTGTTTTTAAGAAAGTCCCCCCTTTTTGGTTATATGTATGGATTATTATTGGTTTATTAACACATAATTTTCGAATGTTTTATTTAAAAAACAGATTCAGAAAAGTATTTGACTAAAAAGTGTTTCAGTAAGCTTGGTAGAATGTGTTCCCTGATTGTGCTGTTTTAATTTGATTGCAGTGAGTAGGATGAGCAGATCTAAGGCATTCCCTCAACATAGCACATCATTTAAACTGGCCGTTTTAATGAACTAAAGGTATGATATTTATATGCTTTGGCCTAGTAATAAGAAAATATAACATTATTGTATCAGTTCAACAATAGCAGATTTGTTATTGTTACAGCAGTAAAGGCAATAATAGTCGTAATAATAATAGAGAATAAATAAAAAACAATATGTAAAAAGAAACCATGTTGTTTTTATTTTGTATATTACAATTCTCCTGTCTGAGGGTTGCTTTGCCATCAATGGGAAACAGGATTTCCCCATCCTACGGGGTGAGGTGATACTCTCTTCTTCCGCGGTTCAAGTCCTCCTAAGTGCAGGTAAGTGATTTCATAAAAAAGTTGATTAATCATCAAAATGATCAATAGAGTAGAAGTCTAGATTGTTGATTACTAGATATTGTAGGCTACCATTATTTCTTAGTTCCTCATTTGAAAGGATTTGAAAGAATTCTCCTTTGATCAGTAAATCACAGGAAGGCTTTAAACGTCTTGTCAGATGTGGAGGTGTAAAATAAGTTAAACCGGCCATTTGACTGGCATCTGGAATAAAGAGGATTACATAACCACTGAGACAGGGACCAAGTGACCGTGACAAATATGCAATCTGTAAAACAAGAACAGCGGACGTTTCTATAATTGGTGTCTGAACAGGAAGGGTGAAAACACACTTGTGTTTCTGCCAGCAGAGACTGGAGTTCTCACACAGCCAGATGGCAGGTGCTGGTGCTGTCTTAATTCATGTTTCTGGGGCAGCTAAAATAGATAATTAAGCTCCTCGATGCCAGAATCGTTGTTGCACAGCAGATGAAGTGCATGAGTTTGGGTACACATATTAGTAGTACATATAATTATCATTATTAGGGCCAGAAGCACTGACAGTGCGAAGGACCCTATTGTTTCCCAAAGGAGTGTTTTTCCGAGACTTTACTGCCATTTTTGAGTGTCAGGACATGAGCGTAAACTCACCAAAATTCTGGTGAAAAATTCGATATTTTTGTATTTCTGGTCCTAGGGCGCCTCCTTTTGACGACACACAATTATTATTTTTTTTGACTACACAAATGAACATTTTTTTGCATGTTAATCATGCCAAGACATAAAAAATAGCCAATTGCTTGGCTGTCATATCGACACTAGAATTTTTTGAAAGTCGAAAAAACGCTGTTGACAGGACACATATTTGAAGGAACTTGTCTGAAAGCGTTCATGTGTTTGACGTAAACTCAGTGTTACTGTGTTCTCGATATGTTAAAACTATTACGTTGTGCACTAGACGTTATTTCGTCAAAAGATGTGGCCGTGGCGTGTGGTCAAACTTGGATGTTTTTTCACCATATCCTCCTCAAATGGGGTGTGGACCATCTTAAAGCCGTGGCCATACTACCATTTCAAGCTCTAACGTGTACGTCAAACGCTTTTCAGATACAGATGCGTTGTTCGCCGCTGACAGGAAGTAGTTTTGTCGTAGACTCACCAAACGTTACACACATGATCCAGTAGGAAAGTAGGAAAATTTGTCATGTGGGTATAATAAGTGGGCATGGCTAAATGGCTCAGTGCTGCCCCCTTGAACATTTCAAAAAGGCCTCCCCATAGATGCTTTTTTTTTTTTGTCCAACATGCATAACAAAAATCCTCTCACAGCCATAATCAAAACATTCCAGGAAGTCCGCCATATTTTTTCGAATGCAAGAAATTTGGTTAATTAGTTACCTATTTGAAGAAACTTGTCGGAGGGGGTTCAGGCGATCATTGCAAAATCAGTGTCAGGGTGTTCTAGACATCTTGAAGGTCTCAGCTTGTGCTCTGCACGTTATTTCGTTAAAGGGTGTGGCCACAGCGTACCATCAAATTTGTCAAATCTTGTTACGCCACTTTCAAAGCTTTCTAAAATGCCTCCCAATAGAGGTTTCTTTCTGACATGCACAACAATTTTTATGTATGTTAGCCATGTCAGGACTTACAAAAAATCCTCCTGCACTTATCGTCAAAACCCAACAGAAAGTCTGTCATCATTTTTTTGTATGTATAAATGGTGACCAATTTTTGCATTTTCAGGCTTCCTATTTAAACATACTTCCTCAAGATCATTACCAACTAAGTGTTAGTGTGTTCTGGACATGTTTAGGATCTCCCGTTGTGCTTCTCACGATTCTCCACTAAAGGGTGTAGTCTCTGAGTATTGTTAAACCTTCCCTTTTACACAAATCAAACTGTAAGGCCTGCTGCTTGGACACGTCTTGCTGTTGGACTTCCATGGTTGCACTCCTGTGATCCCAACAAACCCTGACATACACGGGGTGCTTTGGGCCCTTCATCACCGTTTGCCGTTTTAATTATTATCTTCTTTTTTTTTACCACTTTTGATATGCAGTGTTTGGGTGGTTAGAATGATATGTTTTATCAATATTTAACATGCAATCATTTTAAGACTAAAATCCAAGATATATCAACAACAAAGCATACCAAGTCTCTGTATGTGTCTGAGTGTGCAGAGCAGTCAAACTTTCGTCACAATCTGCCTCCAGTAAAAGCAATGGGAAATTTACATTGCATTGCCTTAGGCAATAAAAAAGAAAAAAAAATGGTGCTGTCAGAAAGCCCATTAAATCTCAGCGGGATAATCTTCAAATGACAAACATGTCTATTAGAGGGAAACTCACGGGCAACCTGTTTGGTCTTCCAACAGACAGCTATTTATGGATTTTTTCTTTCAATAAAACCTTTTTCTTTTAATTTCTCAAGTGCACCACTGTTGCCTAAACCTTCCTTGTTACATGTTGATCAGCAAAGCAAAAATGGGCTGCAATTTAGAGAGGTATCTGTCCTTGTGTCGTTACGTGGGAAACAATAGAGACTAATAAACAGCTGCTTTCTACTGTTTGCATTCCAGGCTCTTTTTCATAGTGATACAAAATGAGTTTAAATGGACTGTAGGTCAGTAGATATGTGACATATTTTCCCAGTATGTGACATTGCAGTGTAAGAAATAACTGGCTAACCAAGTAAGAAATTTGATGGAAAGTTAACTGCAGTTGACTTTCTCTTTGTGTGTATCGACTAAACCAGAATCCAAGTCAAAGGGCAAAATATTGCTGCTGGCTTTTCAGTTGTTCTTTTTATTTTTGAGTTCAACTGAACAGCTATATTTGTGACTTGGACAGAAATAGAATTACAATTCCAAATGTAAGATTCTTTTAAACATTAGCACAATGGACCTAGCAGCAGGAAAGTAAGAAGAAGACTCATCAGTCTCCAGTGCAGCAGCAGAACAGGTTAAAGAGGAGTTCCTGAGCCAATACTCTGTCTCAGTTATGAGTGTTTCTCAGAGGTGAAAGGCATCCAGATCGCCCTCATCCAGGTGTCTGTGCTGCCAGGTGTGGCTCATAATACCTCTTTATTTCTGTCCTCTGAGGAAATAAAAGCTAATTGATAAGGCTGTAGAGTTCACTTCTTGTATCTTAATGGGCTGTGGTATGAATCTAAATGCATTTTTTCATAGTAGAATCATGTGAAAACTCAGTGCACAGTAAACGGTAAGCAAGCACTAAAGACATTTGGTAACTGTGTCAAAGAAAAATACATTTTTACAGGCAAAACCCTGAAGCAGAACAAGAATCATTGGTGAACAGGAATTGGCTGTTTTAATGTTTTTATCTATATTTTAAAAAATAATGTTTTTTTGTGTAATGGACTTGTTCAATGAAACAGTTCGAATTCAAAGTCCATTTACTAACTTTGACCCCAAGGAAGACCTCTTTCCAAAATGTGTCAGTCTAATACACATAATAAAATTGATCTTCATACTATAAGTGTTGCTGGAGCTTTTTGACCTTTTCAAGCCTTTCACTCTCCAGTGCACTTTTGTAGTTGGTGAAGTTGTGTCGGAAGACCCTACTCTGCTTATCACTTTCTAACCTTTTGCAGAGCTTTATCCCAGCTTCGTCATATTTGCCTATTGTGGTGTTGAACATGTAAGTCAAATTAGTCTTTTTAATGGTTAATGCAAAGTCAGTTGTTGGATTATTGATAAATAACGTAAGATGTTTAATAGCCAATAGGTGCAATCATCATAGATCTTGCTAAAAAAATAAGATTACATTTATTTTTATAATATTTCTATATGAATGTAAATTTGACAACGTTGGGCTTTGAGCTGTATACAAACAGTGGGGTGAAGAGCTAGCAACTCCATAATGCCAAGCTCACATAGGGCGCATTGACATGAAAAGGATCAGTTTAATGTTGAGTCAAAGTTGACACACGGGTACACTCATTTTTCTTAGTTCACTTTGAAACTCCAAACAGTCTTGTGGTCACTCCATAGGATCGGGAGGAGCTGATTGAGTCGGGCCATCTTTGGTGCAAGGTGATAGGCCGAATGCTAAAAAAAAAAAAAGAAATTAAGAAAATACAACATGAGCTGTAAAGGACAACATGGACCAACTTGACTTTAGTCTCAAATGTATGACTGAATAAATGCGTCACTGACACAAATACAATAAAATCTTTAACTGTAAACTAATGTGATTTCATTGTTTCACCGTGCTACAATAACACTGCAAAAATAAAATGAAAAAAATAGTTTTTCATGCTTGGCTGATGGGGTAATTTGCCTTAAAACCTCTCTATGATCCCCTTTCAGTTGTCTGAATGGCAACAGTATTAGGAGTAGGTGGGACAAGCTCTTCATCAGGCTTAAGGTTGTCTGGTCTGGAGGGTTTCTAAAGACACATAAGCCATGATGTTATGGCACATTTTTCCAGCTGATACTCTCTTTTTTTAGGGTTTTAAGACCAATTATATATATATATATATATATATATATATATATATATATATATATATATATGTGTGTGTGTGTGTGTGTGTGTTTTAAACACACACAATTACTAATTGAGTAATCATTTTAAGTAAAGGCAATTATGGACATAATGTGAATATAAAGATTGCCTCATGTGTGATGTGACGTTTGTTATGCTCTCTAAATGTAGTTTCACACATCTCTACTGTGATATACTAAAATTAGAAGTTCTCACACACTCATTACGCACACATCAGTGTGCGTAAGCTTCCTATTCCATTCTCTTCTGACTACTTTATGGTGGGGTTTTTCTCAACTAAATAATCATGCTAATAATAATCATGCTAATAATAATGATAAATAATGTATATTGGATTAATAGATAGATACTCAGCTGTTGTCATTCCAGCTGACCAGAGTCCACAGCCTGCTATTATTGACTGTTATCTCCCTCAAGGTAAAATTTGTTTCGTGAAGGAATGAATTGAAAACTGTGCGGTAGACCTGCTCTCCATTTCCAAAAGTTATCGGTGACATATCTAATTCATGTACCTTGCTGCAGTCTCCCTGAGGACATCTCACTGCCTCTCTTTTATTGATATTTATGGTGTGATGCTGTCTGGGTGCGGGGACTGTGACAGCTCACTCTCTAAAGCAGCACTTGGATTGTTTGCTGCCGTGCTCAAAGCAATAATGTATTTGTCACCCACTGCCAAATGCCATACTCTCCGCCGTTTATCTTTCCATGCTCCATAGTCTGTACAACAAAGGAGAAGTATGTCCTACTTTCTTGTGGCAGGTATGAAAATTGATGTCTGAATTTTTGGGGTAACTGCAGGCCATTATTACACAATCAATGGTCTTCGTGTTTTCTTCTAGGCTGTATATAACAAGTGGTCGCAATGCATGAGCCAGAGGCAAAAATGTGTACTTCTTCCTTATGATTACTTATCTAAACAGCTGTTATGTTTATATGTTACCATGAAAAATAACATTGGATAATTTAGATTTATGAAAAGTGTTTTTTTTGTTTTTTTTTATAAGCAGTATCCATTTTTCTCATTGGAACAACGAAGGAAACAATGTTCTTCAGACGTTAGCGTGTCAGATTTATGAACACACTATAATTTCTGGTTTAACTTACCACGCTTAGACTGAAGTACACACAGTTTAAAGTACAAATTGGTAAAAGTGAACACAATTGTATTGGGTTTACTTTTGCAACCGCTTTATTTCCAGTGCAGCAACTTTCTCCAGGGATTTTTATAAATCAGCCTTTTTCAATTTCAACAGACTTTAGAAGAAGTACATCTTTAGAAGTGTTTAGACAGTGCTATCAACAATGGGCTTGAAAACCCATTGAGTTCCTTGAAAGAAAGGCTCCTGGAATTACAGGTCTGGGTTACTTTTGATGACAATATGGCTGAATAAAGTGCTTAAGAGAATGGCTCATCATATATAAGCCTGTTTTACACTTTCCTTCAACTTTGTTTTCATTTGCCAGTGAAGACGTTACTTTGGGGCTGGTATAGCTCAGGGGCGGCAGTAGCTCAGTCTGTATGGAGCTGGGTTGGGAGTTGGTGCGGGCCAATTTGTATGGTAGCTTTAGGAGTGCCAGTTCATTTCCTAAGCATTGCAGAGGTGTCCTTGAGCAAGGCACCAAACACATAAATGTCCATGGGATCTTGCTTGTGCATGTGTGTGAATCTCAGCCTGTGTGTGTGGCGTGTTTCAATAACAGAGTGTAAAAGTAATTTCCCCTTATGCGATTATTAAAGCATATCTTCTTCTGCTTCTTTGTTAGGTATAGTGTCAACGCAATAGGTTGTTTACCAACTAGCTGAGCTTAATGTATGCTTGAGCTCATTGCGACTGGACAAGAGGACACCTTCCTGCATTTCACTTTGAGTGTGTCTGTGAACAGACTTTCACAGCCTTTGTTGTATTCCAGCCGGTTGAAGGCAGCTCTATCAAAAATAAATCTATGATATCTTGAATAGATTAAGGCAGAGTCTATTTTTAGAGACCTGAGTCTAGTGAGCTATTCTCTGTGCGGCATGGTGCATTAGTCTCCAACAATAGTTGAAAGGAGAAGAATTGCTGGAGCAGAAAGATTATAACTTCCTCTTGTGATGGCCTGAATGGAGGAAAAGCTGTGACAATGATGTCACAGCAGAGACCGAGGCATTCAGATGGAGATCAGTGTGGGATTGGCCTTGTTAGAATATTTTCCTCATAAAAATGAAGCCCTGTCAACATACTGTAAATGCTTACTCCATCCGTTTCTGTCTCTTTAGGGCACAGACCTAATCAGTGAATACATTAAATGTGATTGGCTGGATTTTGTGCAGATGCATCCAACCTCTCGTAGATCTCATTCCTGTAATGACTGAGCCGATTTAATTGGATGGATGAAAGGGAGAGCTATGCCACGGTATTCTAATAGTTGGAGTTATTACATCTGATTTGTCACCCAGTGGCAGCAAGAAAGTATCTCACATCAGAGGCGCCTGCGGTTGCTTCACTAAAATAAAAAGCTTCCTTCCTTTGCTGCCAGATTTCTCCATGTAATCACTTCACGGGAAGAAAAAAACATCATTGGTGTAAAGCTGATGACTGGACTGTGTAGCAATATGGAAGACCAGTCTAATCTGTCAAAATAGACTGCCATGTTAAATACCAATAGAACTGAGGTTCTAAATGAATCTAAAATCTTCACACACAAAAAAAAGATGTTGCATTCACGCTTTGATTGTCTTATTGAATATAAGATGAACAGTGTGAATCAACTCAATACAGTTTAAATTTTCCAACAACAGCAATTTTCTCTCAAGCCAAATCCAAATCCTTTTTCATTTTCAGTTCTACTTTTTCTGACTTTTTGTTTAATGGGCCATATAATAGTCAGGTTGTTGGAAATATAATGTATTTTTTAGGTTCTCTCTCTTTGTTATTGCTGAAAAGATCAACTGCCATCACCAAGTTATCCTGCCCTCTATCTTGTGTCACAATCAGGAACACAGCAGGGCCAAGAACATAGGAAGATGTTTATTTGTTAATAGAACTGCAACATTATGCAAACTGTAGGTAGTTAAATGCAGTTGACATATTTATCTTGACTTGTTTTTATTAACGTGTCAATTCGGTGTGTATTTGTATGTATTACAAGCTAGTAAATTTATTTACTACAGACTTTCTAGCAGTTCTACCAGGAAAAACTTGCACTTTAGAAAACAGCCCTTTTTTGCGTGGCAATAATGCTCATTCTTCATTAAGCCAAACAATTTCTGACAGTGTTTCTGTTTATAGATCTATATTATATATTATATAATTTCTGCCAACAAATGCATTTCTCTTTTAGGGATCAATACTGTCTAATGTTTTATCATTGGGGCCTTGACCAAGATTTCTACAGAGAATGGAATGAACGGATTTATATTCAGTTCATTGGTTTAATATTGACTTTCAATATAATAAAAATCTGCTCTACTTGAAAAGCAATTCCCAAATCTATCGCCTGTAAGGAGATACAAAAGATCCCCTAACAGCTTGCAGACCTATTGATAATATAAAGTGATGCGGGGATGACTCAAGGCTGGCTTGGCTGTTCATAAATGATTATGTGAACATTTATACATTTATGTATTTTTATTTTAAATGCAGTGTTTTATGTGGTTTGGTAGTTGCTATATGAGACAAAAAGAAAGCAATGCAGTTTTCCTGAGACAGGGGTGCCAGCAGTATTAGCACTTGTAAACAATTCCAAAAGCATAGCTCTTAAAGCTTTAAAGTGATTTTTGTTGTGTATGTGTGTGTGTGTGTGTCCCCTGTTACATGTGGCCCTCATTTCTCTCCCACTGATTCTCCTTCCTCTAATTGGCAATCAGGTGTGCGAGAACGGTTAGGAGAGCCCTCTTTGGTACACATTCTCTGGGTAGCAAACTATGAGCAGCTTTTGGTCCCCATTTTTACTTTGATACTTTTCCCCCTTGTCCCATGTATGTCTGGCATGCTGGGCATTGTTGTTTTTAGTTTGGTCTTCAGATACCAAGTATTTCTGGGCTTTTTGTTTTTCTTTAGGTTAGACTCTTAGCTAGTTTTAGGGGGAGGTGTCAAGAGCAACAACCCATAACGTGGTTGGCTCAGCAGCTCTCTTGTTATTTTTGTCCGGGTCTCCATCCCTTTAGTTTTGTCCTTGATTACTTTGGGGTGGACATTTACACTGAATAAAGCTTGGGTTTTAAAACGTTACATCTCTATGGGGTCTTATATGTTCTGGTCTCCATTATGTGGAGCCTTGATTTTCTTGTATTGGTTAGGGAGGCTGTAACGTCCATGAAGTGAGGCAATAAACATTGGTGTCCATAGTCCATAAGAGGAGCATGCAGAATCAATATGTTCTTAATTAAAAACAAAATAAGTTTTTATGTAATTATTCATGCTGTGAATGCAGTCTTCAGGAATAAAATCTGACATTAATTTTTGATTTGATATCACTGTATTACAGATAATGGAATCAACTTTCCTAATGAGCTCTGAGCACATAAAGAAGTAAGTCATTTGTTAGCCTGCTCCTGCAGGCACTGAGCTGCTGACCCTGGGTTGATGCTGTGGGAGTTGGACATCCCTTAATCTCAACAGCATTCACTTTAGCAAATTAACAAAGAGCCACACTCAGCTGCAAGGCTTCATATAATAGTAATTACATGATAATAACTGAACTGCAATATTGGCAAACTACAGTCTTTTCCACCTTTAAAATCCCAAGATGACTCCTTGGCAGTGGTTAATAGGTGTCCACATACAGGACATGTTGTTTTCAGGGCAGTCCAGTCAGCCTCGCACAACTGCTTCTTTGGTTGTCGAAGTTTCACACTTCGTAATCATTGGCCAGGCTTAAATTTAATTTTGCTGTCACTCTGCCCATTAAAGGGAAAGAGTTTATTTTCGTGTTTAAGGGCTTTTTAAGTATTTTCTATTAACAGATGCTAAAGAATGTGACTTTCCTGGTTTTACAGCATTCTGCAGCTTCTTGATGAGGTAATGTTAATCAGGAGCAAGGCAACATATTTATAAAAAGGAGCCAAACAATTGTTTAGGCTTTTAAAATCATCTGAACTTTGACATTATTTTACAGTGGATAGAGTCGGAAACAGGGAGAGAGTGGGGAGAGACATGCGGGAAGGTGGCCACAGGCCGGACACGAACCCGGGCCGCCCGCGCGAGGAGCAAAGCCTCACAACATGGTGCGCGTGCGCTGCCGCTGCGCTATCGGCTCCACCTAACATTATTTTTTTTAACAAAATTAATACTAAGTTGGTTCTTTAGACTTTATAATCAACTGAGCTTCTATTATTTTTTAAGTCAGATCTTTTCTTTTACTTCATAAATTTAAATTGAAACATACAAATTCAATGTGCTCTTTGCTTCAAAACAAACTGACCACCTCCATCATTAAGCTGAGCCCGAGGTTCTAAAAATAACAAATCTCTTTTTTTTTTAATCTCCCACGCATAATTAGGGATGTAATGAGTCTTAAGAACTGCTTCTTTTTCTTGTTTTTCCCATTGGGCATCTTTTCTAATACATCAAAGTCTGTTTCTTTTTACCATTTGTGTGAACTATTTTGTTTTTCCCTCCTGCACTTTCTTTATATTTTGTATTATTAATATTTAGTTTAGTCCAAATGTAGCCTGTGTGTGCTGAGTATTTCAGTACATTGCTATCAGTCACTCTAATTCCTTCCTTTGTTATGTGGTCCATTCAATTTTCATTCGTTATTTTGAGTCCTTCAATGAAGTTAGGTAATGTGTGTAACTCAGGAAACAAGTCAGATACATTAGAAAGCTTGTATTTAAGTAGAAATATTATCTCCAATGGGCTGGAATATTGGAATTGATTTTTTGCCCTTATACAAATTACAAAGTTCTTAAAAGAACAAGTGAGAATGTGAGAGTTTGGACAGCAAGCTCTTAAAGAGGATTTGGGAGAAACTCTGTTGTGGTTTGCACTTAACATGCTTTTGTAACCCCTCTAAAAATAAAGCTAAGCTGTGAAACTCTTTGATATCTATTGTGGAAGCAATACCAGCAGTTTCCTGCAAAGTACAGTTCTCATACAATCTTGTTCTTCAGTTTCTTTGTTAACGTGTAATCATGACGTCATCGGGCTTTTCCTGGCTTAAAATGAGGCTTGGGTAATTCTTTTCTTAAACATAAAAAATAAATTAGTCATATGAACAATCTGTCCATAGGTCATCAGTCACTAATTTCCACATAGTATTTTTTGTAAGAAAACTACATGTGGGGACAAATGAACAGTAATGTGTATATTTTTCCAGCTGTACATTGTATGTAATGTCCACTGAAAACGTTTCACTTTTGTCCTCTTTGGCAGTTTTTGGCAGCACTTTTTCTGGTGCAGTGGACTGATTACATTAAAGCGCTGCCACAACATCAGTGTAATGCTGTGTGTAGTAAAAAATAACAAATGCTCCAAATTTTGACATTATTCTTCATGAAAACACTGACCAGACTTTGACGAGGGCTGGGGGCGGTATTAAGTACGACGAAGACTTCGGCAGTTTTATACATATATGCAGGATAAACCCTGTTCTTGATCTTCTGCAGCGTAACAAAATAGGGCTGGATGGGATGCAGCGTGCAATCAACAGACTGAACTTCATACAGCCTTTACAGTTAACTGCCAAAATAAACTACCGCAATAAACTAAATCACATGCACATTCTATTACTTGCCTTCAAGCGGCTACAAGAGGAGTTGACTTTACAAACTTGTCAAAAATGATTGTGCATTTGCAAGACAAAACCTATGCATCAGTATGCTATTTGTTTTCCAGCTATGCCATGCATAGTACAGTTAATTACAGTGCTTGTATTAATGAGCATCCTATATTAATTTGAGTGTTACATAAATAGTCGCAGCCTTGCAGCGTGACTAACAGGGCCTGTTCAATCCGTGTAAAACAGACACTAAATTTACCACAACAAACATGCACATACCCAGTAATGGTTACACACATAAACACCAGTTTGAACAGACCCTGCTGACTTAAGAGATTTAAAGGTGATTTTGCACCAAATTGATGAAGCATGTTAGATTCTATTACCAAAGGGCACATTAATTAACACATTAAATAATACAACATGGTGCAACATTAATAGTTCTCGCGAAGTGCTACCACCCAACCCTGTAAGATATGCATCAAGGCAGACTGTGTGTATTTAAAAACATGCACATAAAAGAAGATGTTTTGCATGTGTTTTACAAAATCGTTGCTGTTAAGCATTTCTATGTTGAGCTAAATTAACCTGACCACATCTATAGTGGATAAGTTGAACAAAAGGAGAAGAGTACGTCAAAGTAGCAGTATAGGGTCGGCTATGTTTTTAGGTAAATAATCAAATGTAAATTGAGCTCAACCTAAGTTCAGACAGGAAGACTGGCGTTCTTTCTTTCATTCATTCACCTCACCATTCATTCTTAAAGCACCCGTCCTACTACTTCCTCCATCTCACGTTCCGGTGATCAGCTGTCCATGGCCGTGTATCATCTCGGAATTAACCAACCAGACTCTGTCACAATCTTCGTTGTCGCTGCTGCAACCCTCCTCCGCCCCAGTCACCTCCATCAAGCTCAGCAGCTTTAACATTCAGGCTGTAACCCACTCCTCATCACAGCCTCCATTCCTCTTCACCACCACCAATGTCTAGACTCCGAAGGAGTATCCTATCCTGTGTTGGCCTCATTACCCCTCTGAGTACATAAAGTTGTCACGATGGAGTCTCGCCCCCCAAAAGACTTTGCACATTTCATTCTAAAATTGTTGAACATTTCATTGTTCAAAAATAATTGTTCATTCCCAATTAAGTCTCTCCTGATTGAATTGTATTCAGGGGGAGGTTGTTATCACACTTGTAGGATGTATATAAGTTGGAAATGATGGAACATTGTATTTGAGAGCTACAATAATTTTCTGTTTTTAGACAAATCAGAAAAAAAGCAAATCAAGGTTTAACTCCCAGCCTGAAAACAATCTTTGACTATAACAATGATTATATTCATTGAGGAGAAAATAAAAGTTATTGTAATTCCTTGCATTCCAAAAGACTCCTTTCGGTGCTCAATTCGTTACTAACGGGGGCTGAAATTTAAGAAAAAAATAATAATAATTTGGCACTTGTAAAATTTGGCATTCTGTATTGAGTGATTAAAGATGCTTCGAAATCATTTTGTGGAATAACATTAGGGTCTAATATTCAAGGACTTCACACAACACTAATGATTGAGCTGTCATGAGCGGAATGGCTTCGTTGATCTACAGCAAAGACACACAAGCTGTCAACAGCAGAGCAGCCAAATATTATGAGTCAACTCATCTAAAAATAAACCAGGTAAAAAATTCTGTCGATGACGTGTTAGGGATGAATAACATTTTAGAAGCGTATATTTATTTCTTAACCTTTTGTCTGAATTTAAAGAGATTCTCCTCCACAATCCCACTTGTAAGCAACTTCTTTATCTACCTCTTCATTATATCGCCAGAGCATTCAAACAATATAATAAAGCTAAAAGTCAATACTGAATAGATAACAAAGCTTGAGTAAACTGTTCATAGATGCAGGAAATAAACATCACAGAACCTTATGGAGTACTGTTTGAAAAACGTTTTCTCTAAAGTTCTCAAAGCAGCTTTAAGAGTACGCAAAGGATTTACATATATCACAGGTGGCACTTAAAACAGATTTTTGGGAGAGATTTTGAACACACTGGTCCTGTTTTTGTATTGATTTCTGAAAAAGACTGAATGTCAAGTAATGTCAAGGATGTATTGATTTTATCTCAGATAACAACATAGATTGTGAGAGGAAACAAACCTGCAGTAGGCCTACCCTCCAGAAAACATCATGCGTTAAGCAAACTAAAGAGAAACATCTACATTTACACATATCACAACTAACTATGAACAAGTGTAATGAACGATCCTGGAATTGATGTTATTTTGTGAGGAACAATCAATCAACATCATTTAAACCAATGCAAATGATCAACCAAATCAGAAAGTATGAAACTGGACCATCTAGTTTATTATAATCAATACATCTCACAGTCTGGAATGTGTAATGGCTGGTTCACACGACAGGATAATTAGGCCGATTCTGGCCCAGATTCTCCCCTTCCGAATCTTAAAGATGCCCCGATCATCATGAAATAATTTTATAAGACAATCCTGCCATGTGTGGTGTGTTAAGACAGCTCTCGTCTGGTCGGAAGGACGTCAGGACAGCGCCGATCTCAAATCACGCATATTCAACATGTTGGATTGTTTTTGCCCGATTTCTCATCATGTGTGGTGTCCCCAGAGGGGAAAACGAGCACAAGCCTGTTGACTGTGACGCGTAGAAAATCAGAAAGCGAGGTGACGTAATGGTAAGGAAACACCGGGGGCAAAACAACAACAACTCACCTCCATATCATCATGGAGCAAGTACAGTTCATGCTCCCGTTGTCTCCACTCCTTTCTCCAACACCTCTTTTTAAAACATTTTTTGCATCCTCTTCGTCTGTTTGTTGACTCTGGAATCACGTTTGATCTCGAGAGGTTTTGCGAGGTTTCCTGTCTGATAGGGGGATGTTAGCGAGTGAAATCAGTTCGTGTGTGGTGTGTTGATGTTGCCGTGTGGCCGCACACCACACACTGTCCGACTAAAACTGTAAAACCTCAGATTATTTATCGCCATGTTTGTGGTCTCTAAGGTTTGAGAAATCAATGTATTAATTAATTGGTAATGTGTTGAAGACTATATGAAGAAATATCTCTGAAAAACTCAGATCTTGTCTTGAAGTTGAAAAAAGGCCCCAATGTACAAAACGTTAGAGCCCAACTTATTAATTGGCCAGCCGATAATATTGGCTAATATTAGCATATCAAGTAGCTATTGGTATCGGCTAAGTGTATCACAGATATGCTGCAATACTAAGCTAATATTACTATTGACCAGTCAAATAGCATGTTATTGGAGTATTGTTGAATTAAACTTGGAGTTATTTTGTCCTGGCTGTCACCAGCAGGTTGTGCACACATTCATGTGCAGTTACTTTCCAGATGAGTGATCATTTAGTCTACAGTATGTCATACTGTATCGCTTGTCTACAAGTTTTGAGAAATGTATTTGAGGGATCAACATAATCATTTATCTACAACCATATATCTCTACAAATGGAAATAGTTATGGAAAGATATCTGCATGTTGTTTTTTTTCTCCCCTGTATAGATACCTGTATCGGCCCTTAAAATCCCATACCGGTCGGTCCCTACAAAAATGTACATTGAACCTATTCTTTCCCCTTTATTAGTGCATGTAAAATCAACATTACATTTGTGTATAATTTGCAACTCAAATAAATGTGGGTTTTTTTGAAAAATAATGAACAGTTTAACATTTTAAAGACAAAATGCACTGACTCTCCCAGCTGTCCCTTGGCAGTACATCCACAGATTTATTAAGGCATCAGATATTCTGAATAAACATTGCATCATACAAGACCGAAGCACTTCCCTATTACAACATTACATCATAAAAAAGAAAAATAAGAAATTAATTAAAAATAATGTTTTAAAAAGATTTCCCTCTTTTAAATGTTCAATGTCTGTAAGCTAGTAAGTAGTCTCTCAGAAAAGAAAAAAGATCTATCTATCTATCTATCTATCTATATCTATCTATATATCTATATATCTATCTATATATCTATCTATATATCTATATATATATATATATATATATATATATATATATATATATAATATGAATATATTATATATGTGAGGCACACACAGGCGCTCTCAGCATATAGTAATATCATATCTTACGCTGAAATTTGTCTTTGCATGTTTATCTTTGTTTTATCCTGACAGACATACAAGTATGACATTGAAAACTTTAGAAATGTTTCTTGAAATGATCAATAATTATTTATTTTAATCTAAACTCAAAATATCATCAATGAACATTTATAAAACAACATGGCTGAGTCCAACTCTGAACGACCAGAGACGGTACAATCTAACCTAAATCACACATACTGATGGCACTTTAAAGGTTCACTGTGAATGTTCTTCTCAAAAAACATTGCATCATTTACTCTCAGAATTATTATGGATTTACAAAGATTTCCTGCCTCGTAAAAATATTGCAGCGCTGCATTTATTCAAACCATGTTTCTTTTAATTGTCTATTTTTTTGCATCCATTCCTCACAACAATAAAGTGTTACCAATGCAAACATACAATAGAGCAAACAGGAGTCATAAAGTGGTTAGTGAGAACAGCAGCCTTCAAGCCGACCAAAATAGAACGTTTTTCGACTTTTATCTGCTTCAGCTAACTAACAAGCCCTGATAGCTATTGAGCTATCATGAAATATGACAGAAAGACACCTTTCACTGGTGAGGGCTTAGTCCTTAAAGTCAAGGTGAGGAGGGAAGCTGACATAATAGGTTTGATTTTCAAAATTCTGCAACTCTTGTGATTCCAAAATTTTTAATTATATGTTGTGTCAGGCTCCTGTCTGGACTTAATTTAGTGTGACCATTAGCTCATGAATTTATGGGCAAAGAATTATGCTTTTTAAAATACAGCTTAATATTAATTCGATTTTGGGATTCTGCTTAAAGTGAAGTTTTTTGTTTGTTTTTTCAAATTAAGTTTTTAAGGACAAACCTTGACTTCTTATATCATGATCTAATTTTAGTTGGATTTTAGTGTTAAAAGGCTTAAAATATATAATGGCTTACTGAGGAGGCCTGGTGGATGTGATTTTAGGTTTGCTCTGGCGTCAAACATGGAAACAAGATAAATAACTCAGCTGCTATCAATTCTTGCAGAGCCTCCGGATATAAGTCTCTCAGTTATCCCTTAACTGACATGTCTGCTATACTGTATGTTTGTTAACAAGAGTGCTGTATTGTGTGAGTTTCATTGCACAGCAAGACCTCAAGTGATTTTGGGCTTGCTTCAGTTCACAAAGAAAAGGAGATAACACATTAAACGCCCTTTCTACTAATCGTGTAAATGCGATAGTC
The DNA here is from genome assembly GCF_947650265.1 of Symphodus melops. Classification (NCBI taxonomy): domain Eukaryota; kingdom Metazoa; phylum Chordata; class Actinopteri; order Labriformes; family Labridae; genus Symphodus; species Symphodus melops. The sequence continues at coordinate 14,973,955 of NC_136701.1, forward strand.
GCTCCAGGACGCTACTGAAGCAGGATGTGCCTTTTGTGGAGGAAGGCTTGTACCATTGTTTGCGCCACAATGCCTGGCTGTGTTCAGCATTCAGCTGTTTTGCTGAGAAAGTCATCCCCGGCTCGTGGTAACAATGGCGATACACATGGCTGATCTGATTGCAGCGCAGGAGCAGCTCGCTTTCATCTGTAATGCTGGGAAACTGATTATGTAGCTGGAGCTCTTATCTCTGAGATGGATTCTGACGGCTAACATAGGCTCCCTGCGCATTCTTCCCGTTTCTTTTTTTCCATAGCCCTTAATCTTTTATTTCCTTTGCCGCACCTTTTTTCCCTTGCCATTGCTCTGTTGCTCCTTACTTGTCTCCTTCACTCCCCAACCTGTCTCTGCACCTGCTTTTTGTTTGGTTTATGCTCCTTCTCTGCCTACAAAGTGCCTCATTTTATTCACAATTCTGTGACTTATCTTTTTATCCATTCGTATTCCCTTGGTCCCTTCAGTCTTTTTCTTCCAAACCAAGCCTACTTTAAAGCTCTCATCGACCCTAAACCACTCCCTCCTTCTGCTGCAGACAAATGTATTTGCCTGCCCTTTACTCACCCTCCATCCCATTCCTAATCCACATTTCCCTTTTTTCTAACTCTTCATCACCTCTCTTTAACACTTCCATCTATACCCCTCATCTAGCCTTTCCTTATCAGTCCCTTCATCACTTGGCCAGTTAGAAGTGCCACATGTGGCCTCCACCACCTGATCTTCAGAAGATAGCTGATCCAACTGATGCTATTTTAAGCTTGTCATGCATCCTCTCCCTCTTCTTGCCTTCCATAGAGAGCTGGCAGCCACAGAAAAGGGACATGAAAAATGCAATCTTCCCTCACAACTCGACTTTCTCTTACTGATTGTGACTTTGAAATCAGTATAATTAACTGTATTGTCAGGGGAACAGCCAGTCTGACAGAAATAGCATGTTTCCCTCCATATGCCATTGCTTAAAAAGATGATTTATTGCTTGAAGTCTTGTCAGAGGAAGTGAAGATGGTAGAGGACCCATTTTAACAATATGAAACTGAAGCTTTTCTGCCCATATTATTCACTAAGAAGAACTATTACAGTATTAACATTACTGTTTTATTCTATGGTTTCTGGTGAGCAGGGGCGTGTCCAGACATTTTGCCTGAGGTTGTTGACAGAGCTGTCATGTTTCAGCATGATAAGAACTGATGATAATGGCAGATGAGCCTCCACACCACAAGGAGGCACCATGCAGTATTTAGGTGTACATGGTGGCACTTCCTACCTATATATATATATATATATATATATATATACATATATATATATATATATATATATATATATATATATATATATATATATATATATATATATACATATATATATATATATATATATATATATATATATATATATATACACATATATATATATATATATATATATATATATATATATATATATACATATATATATAGTGGCGGCCATGATAAGAGCCGTTCGAATTCTCTAAAAGTTTAGGAAAGGTGGCTCAATGCTTCCTTTATAACCTCCTTTAGCATAGGAAACAGTGGACCATCCTTTACGAAAGGAGATAAGAAAGTGCTGCCCCATAATTCATTGCGGCTGCAACTTTTAAAGCGACTCGTGCATCTGACCCATAGCCGAGCATTCAAGAAAACTAACGATCTGTTAGAGGAGAAATGTGGAGATAATCTGCATATTGATTTGTATATTGATTTGACTTATAATTTGTTACTATATATATATATATAGGTCAGGAGAAGATCTTGGGTGCATTCGGATTGTCCCTCCTATCTACTTTCACTATCCACTTTACCTTAACCCCGTGAAAACGTCACAGGTTAAGGAAAGGTTTTAGGAGAATTCATAAAGGACTTAGGAAAAGGCGATCGCGATGTTTTGACTATCCGACCGCACTTTCACTAAGTGATGTCATAATAATGTAACGGCGGCGGAGGTTAGTGACGCAAGTCTGCCATGGTGGAACTACAGTTTATAGAAAATGGACAACAAAAAGCTCATCTAAAAAGGTTTCCCCTGTGCCTTCTAACAGGTGAAATAATCCTAAAAACCACGGGGTGTGAATAAAAATAAAAGGTAGGCTTTATTAGATACCAGGAAACTTCTCTTTGATGCTTTTATAACATCAACATCACGTTCAGAGATTACCTCTGGGTTTAAGATAGTTTAAAGTTGTTTAAGGTAAATTATTGCAGTGTTAACTTCTATGATCTGCGCCCCTTTTGGTTTTCTTTGTTTATATAAACAAGGTTTTATAGGCCTATTACAATTTCTCATATTAAATCATCATCAAATAACATCAAATCATCTCCACAAACATGGTGCAAGAATGTATAAAAGCAAGGTTCCCCTTCTTCACACACACAATAAAAATAAATGAAATAAATACAAAGGCTGTAACAAATTATAAGTCAAATCAATATACAAATCAATATGCAGAATGTCTCCACATTTCTCCTCTGACAGATCGTTAGTTTTCTTGAATGCTCGGCTATGGGTCAGATGCGCGAGTCGCTTTAAAAGTTGCAGCCGCAATGAATTATGGGGCAGCACTTTCTTATCTCCTTTTGTAAAGGATGGTCCACTGTTTCCTGTGCTAAAGGAGGTTATAAAGGAAGCATTGAGCCACCTTTCCTAAACTTTTAGAGAATTCGAACGGCTCTTATCATGGCCGCCACTTAACTGCTTCCGGGGTTACGGAAAAAACGCTAGTGAAAGTGGATAGGAGGGACAATCCGAACGCACCCCTTCTCCCTTTTGTTACCGAACAATCCTATGATGGACCTCATGTTTGCAGCTGTTTGCCATGTGTATTTGAATGACTGTTAGTGTGAGTTGAAGATTTCTTTTTACTTCAGGATTATGTTTAAAGAATTGACATTAAGGTTAATCTGAAAGAATGTTTTATGATATAAAGCTAATTATTATTTGAAAAAATATTAATTTAACCCATAAATGCATTTGCACGGCTTAATTTGAAGTTTGTGCATATGATTTGTTTGGACACCTTGAATACGATGATCTGTGAGGCAGGCTTTATAACAAACACTGGAGCCAGCCAGTAGGTGGAGCTCCAAATGTTTTTTTGTTTTTTTTTACTTTTGAGGCACTGTTCGATTTGACATCTGTTTATACAGTCTTTGCTATTGACTAATGATGTTTGATAAGGGGACAATTCTAATGAATGTGTACTTTATAGGCCAAGCTGGAAGTCCGACTCATTTTTCAGCTCAGTTCCTTGAAGTGCATTCAACATTAGAGCTTATTTACTGTGGCAGCTTGTGTTGTAAACCTTACCTGGTCTGTGTATTCTTTCTGTAAGCCTTAGCCTGAGTCATTGGTACTTTTTAACCATAACCAAGTGTTGGCTTTCATACCAAATAGAATAATAATAATAAATCATCAGCTCTATACACATAAACCCTTTGCAATTTTAAGTTGTTATCAATGGAGTGCTAAAAACTTGTTTCCTGAAAGTATACTTGTTTTGCCACAGAGGTGAATCTAGTGGGGGGAGCACATCAACGTGTGTGTGCATGTCCGACTGTGAGTGAATGTGGAGCTCCCTTTGTGCGGTGCTCTCTCTGGCTTCCACAACCACCTATATTACACAGTTGTGGAATATATCTGAATGTTTGAAAGCATAATGACAGAAGAGCTTGGTTATGGCGCTGTAGCAGAACTACAGTCTGAAATAGAATTGAACATGAAGTATCACATTTGTAAGCTCGTTATCTTTCTGGAAAATGTGTTGACCACAGATGCTGATGAGAACTGAGATAGGAAGGAAAAGTCTAAGTCACTATACAGAATGTCTTGTTTATTGGTTGTTGTCATACAATTCCAAAATTACCATATGCTTTGTATCTAAATTTTTAGATGAATTGTATTGTCTCTAAAGGCAGACAAAATAACACCTGTAATACAGGGCAACTCTCACCGTGAAGGTTTAACTCTTGATAAATAACATTCATTCCATATCTAGAAGTAAATATGTGTTCAATTTCGAGATCAGAAAACTTTAAGACATCTTTTAATACTTTAATAATTATCAAAACAGCAGTTATTGAACATTAACTAGATGTCCCTGGTGAGAGTCGTTCTGTTTTGCAGGAGCTCGGTGACTCTGCAGAGTTGACTTTTTATTTGATAACGTTATACACCTGTGAGGGAACAGCAGACACTATCAACACATTTGTGCTTATCTTTTTTCTTTTTTTTTTTCATCTTTTTTTTTTTTTGCAGGTTTTCATTTTTCTGTTAAATATCATTTTTGACATAATCTTTTCAACAAGAACAGACTAAGTTAAAAATCTGTTATAGGTTTCTTATACCAACATGCTCACAATGTTTCTGAACCATTTTTTCTTTTTTACTTTGTAGTGTCAGAACAACAACAATCAAAACAGACGCTCTTTGTTTTTGAACAGCATGTGCCTGATCTACCACTGTGGTGTCAGAATAACGTGATTTCCTTTGTTGATCGCAGGCTTTTCAAGGCAGGAGGGGAGGGGGAGAAAACACAGACCTGCAAACAGTCATTTGAACAGGCTTCACTTGCAGGGCGTGACTATATCTGCAGAAAAGAAAATCACAGTCCAGCACTCCAAAATGATATAAACTTATGAACTCAACATTACTACACAATCTCTCTTTTTTTCATACACCACGATTGACATAAAAAGCAGTCATTATCAATAAAATGTACTTCATCAGCTGTTCTTTTCAGACATAAAGAACTGAATATTGTCTCATGTGCTCTGAAGGTGAAAACTGGTCAACTTGACATACAATCATTCACTCTCAAGAGTTGTGCATGTAAGGTGGTTATTAACATATATCTTTTTTTCAAATACTTTCTTGTTTTGTGTTTCTTCATTAACTTTGTACATTGTGCAAAAACAGCTGTAGTCTACTCTAGAAGGCCACCGGGTGTCTTGGTATTAATTTTCCCTCTGTGTCTGTTCAACGGCACGTTTTTTTTCTGACTTATCTTTGTTTAAAATTCTACCAGATACTTTTCTGACTGACAAATCTCTCAGTTCAATCATGTCTAAGAAAACAAACCGAACACATTTTTTTTAAAATTGCAGGCAGAGTCAAGCAAACATGGTCCCTTATTTATACTTCTTTTTCCCTTAAATTGGGCTGAATATAAACAGCACACAACTAACTACTGCAGATGTAACAATAATGCAAAAAGCTACACAAATCTTTTCCATAAATCATGAATCAACTGTTTACTTTATTTGGATCATTAACCGAACATTATTCTGTCAGCAACTTAAAACATCCTTTTTATGGGTAATATGAGATCACTTTTAGGCATTCTGTTTTCAGACTGCTCAACAGCAAAAATCTACAGGATTCAAATTATTTTATGCTCATGCTGAAAAGGAGCTATTTCCTCTTGTTATCCAAAGAAAGAGACATTTTCTTCGGGTTTAGGCTAGAAAAATCCAGTGGGGTGGATATACATTTGGATATATTGCAGTCATTGATAGTGTTGAATTTAACTCCAGCATGATGTGATTTGGTCTGAAACAGACTTTGATGTTTTCGTCCATAACAGCAGCTTTATCTTATCTTCTCTCGTATGCCTGCAAGTTAACTTGGGAAACAAAAAAAGCAAAATGAAGTTGTATATAATATGTGTTTGCTAATAGATTACTTGGAATTCCTTTTTTTAATAAACATCCTCATAGTGTTGCCTATAAGTTCATACTGTCTCTCTTTCTTCATTTTTCTACAATTGAGGGACAATGTCTGTGACTCCCACACTTTTCCCCCCAGTGTTGATGTAAACACTCTTAAAGAGTGTAAGAAGCTGTAAGTCAGCACATAGGCCACACAGCCAAGAGATTCATTACAAATCCAATGTTCTGGAGAGCACAGCTTAAAGAACAAAAAAAAAAATCACCATCCAAACACTCTCTGTTTGCACTTTAAAGGAACAAAAGTGTGTTTAATAGATGAACAGTTTGTACTATGGGGGCAACAAACCTTTCCTTTTGTCGTTTGGTTGTTTCTAAGGCTGAACGTAATCCTTCAGATGTATTGATGGCAGTGCAGCATGTAGCATCATCAACATCCGCAGTGATGACAGATAAATGTGCTGACTGGCTGTTTATGACATTGTTGTCTTGAAAAAAGCAACACACATCATTTGTAAAAGCGTACATAATGCCATATGTTATAGATGTGTATCATCGTATCCCTCATGCCTGATGTCCAATCACTACATGAACAAAAAAAGATGGCTGTATTACATTAGCGTCAGTCTACTGCATCACTAAGAACAGAGAGCAGCCACACCTCATGGATTTGCACGTTATATACAGAGTATAATACGTTATTCTGGTTAGCTATGATTTATGGTATTTATTTACATACAATGTGTAGTCTGGATTAACATATCTCAGCTACAACTGATCAGATAAATGGCTTTAAAATGAAAATGTAATATTCCAGCAGTGTAGAAAAATAAGTGAAATTCATTGTATTGACATGAGCAAAACGGTCGGTTTGTACCTAGCACCTATTGCAACCATTTTACTGCGTCCTTGAATAAGCCACAGCAGACACAACTGAGTATAATTAGAATTATCTTATTTCTCACGATGAACCACTTCTCTCAGGAAATACATTTCATGAGCGACATAAAGGAAATTATTCATTAAAGGGCCTCTAAGTAGAAAAATAACTATTATAGAACTTACTTAAATTTTCTTTCTATATTAACATATGAGGGATATTTCCAGATAAAAGATTATTTGAATATACTTCTGCATATTTTATTTTTATTTTTTGTGCTATTAAATCATCGTTGTGCTTTGTAAAAGCTATGATTGTTTAATGCCCAACTCCCCTGCAATTTAAAAGGCTGCAAGCACAGATGATAAACTTTAATCTAAGTTTTTTGTGAACTTTCCATTGTCTTCTCCCATTTTAATGTCATAAGTTTAAATCATTATAAACTTTAAGCAATCAACCAATAACTACACCTACCCAGTACCTATATTTGAGCTCACTGGCACCAAGAATCTCTTATGACCGCAGTTAATCATTCTGATGCTGTGATTAACGGAAGTGTTTTTCTTTGATATAAGCTTTAGGTCTGAGTAAACTGTCTCCATTTAAAACAAAAACAGGGTGTAAAAGCATTTTTCTACTTTGATTGGAAAGCATTCTTTGTATTGCACCTTCATACATTTATCTTGCATTTGTTTCCTTTGTTGTCACAGCTGTTCAATCCTCTTTACAATACGCTCAATCATTTCATTATTTTTTTCTTCAATTTTACACATCTCCCTTAAACAGAGATTGTGATGACAATATCACTGCCTTTTAAAATTAATCATGAATCTTATCTGATAGTATTTAAGAGCTTACCTCATCTTCCACGTTTACCATCACAACTTAAAAAAAAGAAAAGTTTATGTTTACTACACCAACGATTGACTGTGTGCTTGTGAAATTTACACTTGTTTATAACTAAATCTGCATCCTTACAAAGTGTCATACTCACTCTGTCATTAATATGACAAACAGAAAATGACACCTACTTTCAAGTTCAATTGTCTTCTTTTTAAGTAGATGTCTGCACATTTTTTTAAGCACGTCACAACAATCTGACAGAGTGAGGAGTACCTAATGAATGCATGAATAATTGCTCATTTTCACTCAATACATGAACAGCTTGACCCTGTCATTAACCCATGGGCTTCATTAATATCTGTAAACAAGAGCCACATCTATCAGCCATGTCAGTGGACCCAATCACCAATAACCATTGATTACCATGTCAACAGTCAGAGTCGAATGCATCCATCTGTATTGCCTGGGTTAGCCTGTATGAGATTGGTTAAAATGGCCACATGACTAACTGCTTTGTGAATTATTTGTTAATGAATGGGCGTCCTGCTGGTTTGGGGAAAGTAAAGTGTTTGATGTTTTATAGTGTGTTAAATCAGCACTTTTCTTAATTGAAACTCTGCACGTCCCGATGGATTGACAAATCAAATAAAAAAAAATTCAGTCTTTCACTTATCCTTCACACATTGACCTGGGTGTTGCTCTGCATCTTGCCAACTCAGCTTGAATCAGTGCAATGCAGGGGCAGTTGTATCCATATGGGGTACTTTTGCGATGCAGCTGATACTACCATTAAAGGTAACTGTAGCACTGATGAAATTGTACCTCCTTCTGCGTAAGACGTTCCCCAAAAGTAATTGACCTAGCAGTTTTACGCCATCCTGGCAGCAAAGAGCTAGGGGTGTATTTATAGTGAGAGCGCTGTCGGGACATCATGAAATATTAATGGATCCTGATGCAGAGTTATCGATGACCTCTAGGCCACCTGAGTGCAAACACACATACGTTAATACACACATTCATGTACTTAATCAGTGTTTGTCTTTGTGGTTTTGCAGTAAAATGATGAAGTATGACAGTGTGCACAATCCAGGAACCCATCAGTGTAGCCCATAGCGAGCCTTCGGTTGGGTGATGGGTTCATAGAGGATGTCTTTTGCCAACTTTGATTGGTCCTCAGGGATAAATTATTCAAAGCTCTGAGCATCCAGCAAAGTACAACACATACTTACAATACATACAGTAGGTCTAAACTACACACACATACATACTACATAAGTCAATAAAGGAACAGTCCGTTTTATTAGCTCATGTGTTTACTTCCAACGTGCTTGCACAAGAGGAAGTTTCCCAAAGAAACTGGATGCAAATAAGTTTTGTTAGCTCCCTTTTGTTGCAAAAGTCGTGATCAAAAACATGTAAACTGATCCTTGGCCTCTTGTGTCCATTCCCCTTGTCCTGTTTCCTGGTTCAGAGGCGGTACTTTCGCAGCAGGTCAGCCTGCCAGTTGTATTTCCTCTCAGGAAACCTCTCTGGGATCTTGATCTTGCGGAAGTCTTGAATGCACTTTTCCAGCTCCTCCTCCACTGTTAGCTTCTCTTTCGCTGGCCTTTTCTTGCAGGTGCTGGTGTCCCGGGAGCTTGCAGTGAGAGTGCGCAGCAAGTCACTCTTCCTCCTCTGTTCTGACTGTTGGATCATAGTAACAGGGCCTTTTTTCGGTGGCCTGTCCAAGGTTTGGACGTTGGCATGGGGATGCGACTGGCGGCTGACTGGGCCGCGGATGACTGTTCCCTGGGGAGAGCTGGCCTCCGATTGGCTCTCCGAGCTCGAAGTAGAGAGGTCATTGAAAGAGGTGCCACTCTCGCCCTCACCATCGCCCTTATGGTTCTTGCAGCAGCAGTCACAAGGAGGGGATGACCAACGTGATGGACCACCTGGAGTAGAAACAGAGAGGGAACTAATGTTAATGTCTTTTCAGAGTCAGTTATTCCACCTTTTCCTTCTTTCAGGGCTTTTCTTTATAAAGAGAAAAGAACAGTAACACAAAAAGAGCAACAAATGAGTTAGACAGCAAAAAAAACAAACAAAGAAATGGAGGCAGTTGACGATGAACAGTCAGTTTCTGCCAAATGGCAAATCAACTTAAGGCGATATGGCATCAGTGACAACTGGCTTGTTTCCAGGCTAATCATGAAAGTGAGCTGGCTGATGGGGTGACAAGTTGGTATTGTTTAGAAACCAGCCTTGCAGGTCCATGCTGTCATATAAAACAAGTGGAAGATATTAAAACAATTTTTGACGTGTCACAATGTTCTGTATTATACCTGCGGTAAATTAGTAAAATATGATGGCAATGGTCTTTGTATACAATAAAAGAACAAATAAAAGGGTACTTAATTTTTGTATTTTAAGTTGTTTTTAAGTAGAATAGTAGCAAACTAGAATTAGTCAATTTTAAGAGCATCATTTAGACAAAAAATAGGAGTGTGTGTTTAAGGACTTTATCTTCAGTTTTTGAACTGAGCACAGCGCTCTGTGATGGAGCTGTTTAATCTGTCCAATTTTACAACTGCAGATCTGTACAGGAAGAAATGTTACCAGCTTTAGGTTTCTGGTTGCTTGTTATACACAGCCATGACTTTATGGTCAAACATTTACCCGATCTGTGGCAGATGGCAACCTGAAATGTACTCATCAAACGGAAAATTTACTCGCATTTGGTGCTTGGCTGGTGTTGATTTTGGAAGCTGTTACTGTGATTCATTTTTTAAAGTATCGATGTGAACCGTGACACCTTTGAATCGAATTTTTAACTGCCTCACTATTAATCTTTCCATCCCTACGAAGGACTATTTCCTATGACCCTCCAAAACAATTGGAAATCCTGTGTAATTACTACATTTAAAGCATTACAGGCAAGAGACACCCCTCTTGGAGCTCACACTCGTCGGCTATTTTTCAGTATGTTAGTGTGAATGGTGCTGAGTTAGCTACCCAGATGTTGTGGACTGAACCAAATCAAAGGAATCAATGGGCCAGACAAACCCCTGTGTGAGCACATGCACTACAGCGGACAGACTCAGAGGAACCAGCGCAGCACCACACCTCTCACCACAGGAAGCAGCCATTTATTTTTCATGCTAACCTCCTGAATTATTAAAAGGATATCTGTTGCTGATGGACTCCTCTCTGTTCCGAGATCAAACCCCTCGAGTCAAATACACAAATGCAAAAACACCCACCTCTCTTGGTTGTTCTGTTTCGAGCCCCACCCTTAACATTAAACACACAAACACTGCACACAGGCTTTTACATTAAATAAGATAAGATAAAACTTTATTTAATCCAATGGCACTGTCATTTTTTCTTATGTGTTGCATGTGTAACATATTACTTCAAACAATCCTGTAAATACCACCGCTTAAAAGAAATACCCTCCTGTGCTTCTGCTTTTCTTTCTCCTCAGCAGCATGTTTATGGCGAGCGAGGAGAACAGAAATCAATTCATGCAACCAATCTTCTTTTTCCAAGTGCCACTCATAAACCGCAATCACATCTCATAACTGCATTTATCTGTGCATAAAAAGAGGTAATATTTCTTGCACAGCTTTAACCCTGACTCTCACTATTGAACTATACAAACATACGCAAACACACACACCCACACCCACACCCACACACACAGTATATATATGCAGCAGCCCCACTGTATGTAAAATCAACATGATCCATCAAAAGCAGTGACAAAAACGTAACACAACAACATTTATTTCAGCTCTAAGGCAAATTATACACTACCATCATGATAGTGTAATCTAATGGCACACATAAACATGATTAGAAATGTATTACGTAAAGATAAAAAAATGGCATATTTAACACACATTTTAAGGATAACGAAAATAACCAAATCTAAGTTTAAGTACAGAGGAGTTAATTTATGTCGCTGGGTGAATAGTAGCTGTCTGATTGATGAGATGCACAGTCCTAATTGGTGTGTTGAAAAATGGCCCCAGACTCTGGTGAATTGTTAAATCTGCCAGTGGCCAATCTGCCTGTCCAAATAAAATTAACACGATGAGACAGCTAGAGCTGATGTAGCGAATGTCTTAAACAGTCTTGTCAGGTGTTTGTGTGCTGTATTTAATGTATGCTTTTAATGTATGACACTTTGATTAAACTTTGGCTTTTGGTTATGTAATGCACCTCCATATCATAGCTCTTTTGTACAATCAGTCCTGACTGTGACTTGCTGCTTTAATTTACAGGTATTGTTAATAGCCTCCGTGACACTAAAGAACCAGGAAGGGATCTGATATATAATTTGACCTAATGGATTCCCTGTCAAATCTATAGCTATATGACAGATTGGTGGGCTAATATTTCAATCGAGGGCACTTCCTACATGGACAGTGAAATCCAATCACTGATCACTGAGGTTTGTGGAATAAGACATTGGTTTCTCTCTACACAGTCTGCACAGATATACTGTAACTATGTTCTCAAAAGTGTACAGTGTTGATGTGTTGTAGCACATCGAGGCTAATCCTAATTTCCTCTGCTAATTGAAGAGAAGAGGGTGTAAATGTGTTGAGTCACATTTTCTCATTGGTATTTACACTCCATGGTTTAAATGTCCCTTCATTCATTTATCATTGGGTGTAAGGACCCATTGTCTAACATGTGTTGCAAACAGTCCTTTATTTTAATCAATCTAAAAAAAAAAGAAATGTGTTGCTCAAGTCGTCACATTTCCAATTAAGGGTCAAAACTTTTTCCTCATACTTGAAGTCCGTGACAGAACCTAAATCCAATTTTGCTATATGAATGATGTATTTTGGCAGCGCTCTCCAGAGCTTAAAAATTTACACTGATGGATGTGCCAAAATGAAAGGTCAGAGTTAGAGTCCAAAGGCTGTAGCTGCCACACAAACTGTTTGATTCTAATTATACAGGGGACGAATGATGCATCTCATTATGGATGTGGTCCAAAGGACACCTGCATCCCATTTATATTGAAGTTTGCTTTTTCTTCGTTCAAAATCCACTGGAACATGCATGAGAAATCCAGTTTCTGGTAAAGTTTATTTTACATCTTATCTAGCTTTCAAATCACATATCACATAATCACAAATCACATTTTTTATTTCATTTTCCATATTTCCTTAAATAACACAATTATTGTGTCCGGTCGTAGATAAGTATTTTAGACAATATACAAGCACTGGAACTGTTTCTATCTATGATACTGAAGGTAAAGGTGACTTTCCTGAATAATGGAAAAGCTCAACAAAAAAAAAAAAAAAAAAAAGTGGGGTTTGTTGTTCACTCAGTAGGTGACATGGGGAGAGGGCGTCTCCTCTTCCTGTCAATCACACCTACATGCATGTCAGCTATGTTTGGAAAGGTGTTGAATAAATCAAAAGGTGGTGAAGAGGAGATATGCTCCAGTATTAATTTGTCTGTATTTTAACTGCATGCTAAAAATATTAACCCTTTTAACGCACAAACAAACTTAAAGCACTTATTTCCAACTCTATTCACTGTCTTATCCCTCAAATAAAGACACAAAAATGCCACAAATAAATCTTTAAAAAAAATGGAAGTCTCACATAATGTCAATAAGTATGTTTTTCTTATAAACAAACTTTATATATTAATTCCCTGACTTTCTTAGCAAATAGACTGCATTGATATTAGGACTGGGTGTCATGTGTTACAATACCATACATATTAAGAAGCTTTGCGGATTATGTCAATGATTGTGCAGTGGTGGTGCTCATAGCAAACGCTGGTCACCAGATCAAGCTTAATACACCTCACAAGCATCCGTATTTGCCGACCTTTCAATTGAACAGTCGGTCTGTGTTATGTAATTGTGTAGCTGCAAGTCTGACAGAGGGTGGAATACAGACATGGCATGCAAATATATATACACTCAACAAAAATATAAACGCAACACTTTTGTTTTTGCTCCCATTTGTCATGAGATGGACTCAAAGATCTAAAATTCATTCCAGATACACAATATTACCATTTCTCTCAAACATTGTTCATAAATCTGTCTAAATGTGTGATAGTGAGCACTTTTGCTTTGCTGAGACAATCCATCCCACCTCACAGGTGTGCCACATCAAGATGCTCATCAGACACCATGATTAGTGCATAGGTGTACCTTAGACTGTCCACAATAAAAGGCCACCCTGAAATGTGCAGTTTTTGCTTTATTGAGGGTCTGGGGACTCAGAACCAGTCAGTATCTGGTGTGACCACCATTTGCCTCATGCAGTGCAACACATCTTCTTCGCATAGAGTTTATCAGATTGTCAATTGTGGCCTGTGGAATGTTGGTCCACTCCTCTTCAATGGCTGTGCGAAGTTGCTGGATATTAGTGGGAACTGGTACGCGCTGTCGTATACGCCGGTCAAGCACATCCCAAACATGCTCAATGGGTGACATGTCCGGTGAGTATGCTGGCCATGCAAGAACTGGGACATTTTCAGCTTCCAAGAATTGTGTACAGATCCTTGCAACATGGGGCCGTGCATTATCTTGCTGAAACATGAGGTGATGTTCATGGATGTATGGCACAACAATGGGCCTCAGGATCTCATCACGGTATCTCTGTGCATTCAAAATGCCATCAATAAAATGCACCTGTGTTCTTCGTCCATAACAGATGCCTGCCCATACCATAACCCCACCACCACCATGGGCCACTCGATCCACAACATTGACATCAGCAAAGCGCTCACCCACACGACGCCACACACGCTGTCTGCCATCTGCCCTGAACAATGTAAACCGAGATTCATCCGTGAAGAGAACACCTCTCCAACGTGCCAGACGCCATCGAATGTGAGCATTTGCCCACTCAAGTCTGTTACGGCGACGATCTGGAGTCAGGTTAAGACCCCGATGAGGACGACGAGCATGCAGTTGAGCTTCCCTGAGACGGTTTCTGACAGTTTGTGCAGAAATTCTTTGGTTATGCAAACCAATTGTTTCAGCAGCTGTCTGAGTAGCTGGTCTCAGACGATCTTGGAGGTGAACCTGCTGGATGTGGAGGTCCTGGGCTGGTGTGGTTACACGTGGTCTGCGGTTGTGAGGCCGGTTGGATGTACTGCCATATTCTCTGAAACGCCTTTGGAGACGGCTTATGGTGGAGAAATGAACATTCAATGCCCGAGCAACAGATCTGGTTGACATTCCTGCTGTCAGCATGCCAATTGCACGCTCCCTCAATGCTTGCGCCATCTGTGGCATTTTGCTGTGAGACAAAACTGCACATTTCAGAGTGGCCTTTTATTGTGGGCAGTATAAGGTACACCTGTGCACTAATCATGGTGTCTGATGAGCATCTTGATGTGGCACACCTGTGAGGTGGGATGGATTATCTCAGCAAAGCAAAAGTGCTCACTATCACACATTTAGACAGATTTGTGAACAATGTTTGAGAGAAATGGTAATATTGTGTATCTGGAATGAATTTTAGATCTTTGAGTCCATCTCATGACAAATGGGAGCAAAAACAAAAGTGTTGCGTTTATATTTTTGTTGAGTGTATATACAAACAAAGCGTACGAGATGAGCAGTGGCATCGACAGGGATGGAGGTCATTATGATCACAGGAATTTAGGGAAATAACAGGACACTTTTATCCTTTCAATGTATCATTGTGAGAGGTGGGAAAATCAATGCAGTATCTGTAAACAATTATTGCAATACTTTCCTATTTTTTCATGTGAGACTGCTGTTCTGATGACATATGCTCCTTATTGATACCAATTTGTTGAGATGGTATTTGCTGGTTCTAAAGTGTCCCTCCAGCCTCGTTTCCACCGAGCGGTTCGTCTCGGTACGGAGCACATTTTGCGGTGTTTCCACACACTAATCCCGAGAAAGTTTCCCAAATAACCGACCCATACCGTCCTACTTTTTGGGACCCTTCTATTAGGGTTCCGAAAATATCAAGCCGACCCGAAAAGGTGGAGCTAAACACTGCGGTCCACTGATTGGTCGAAAGAATCGTCACGTCGCGTGTGACATCGCAAACAAAACTCTGCCGTGTTTAAACCATTAAATATTTGGTTAAACCATCTTCCAGTGTTAGTTTTGTTTGTGTCACGTTTTTATCCTTTGTTGAATTTATTCGTTAGCGGTTAGCTGCTATCATGTGATGCTATTACGTAGAGGCTATCGGCATACGGTTTACATGCCGCCTACCAAATAGGGCACGGGTGGCTGTGGAAACCCAAACAGGATCAGACTTAATCGTACCAAACCGTACCAAACTGTACTGATCTGTACCGGACTGCTGTGTGTGAGCAGCAAACAGAGGAATTCATTGTACCTTATGTGTTTGAGTGCCTGTAGTTTCTGTGTGGTTGTTTCTGGGTATGTGTGTAATGTAAGTGTTTTACACGTGCAGGTCTGGTATATGGTATGTGGCATCTTGTGCTCTCTTGTGAGAGTTATGTCATACTTACCTTTAGGCCTGGGTGCATGTTCTGTGTGTGTGTGTGCGTGTGTGTGTGTGTATTCCAAATGTGTACGTGTATTCAACGACGCTGCACCTTAAATAAGAGCCTGATGTAGGTCAGATTGTGTGCTTCGCTGCAACCTACTTTCTTCCACATACATCATGCATGTTGAAGTGTGGCATGTGTGTGTCTGAAGTATGCATCAGTGTGAGAGAGTGTGTGTGTGTGTGTGTGGCCTTTGGTCATCCCTCAGTGTGTCGGTGACATTGGCCTTGGATCTATTATCTGTATGCCGCTGGGCTGCGAAGGGGAGGCTGATGTCAGGTGGGGTTCCCATTCATGTCATCAGAGGTGTCAGACTGTCGGCCGTGCCTCTGGCCAGCATCACTCAGCACACACGCTATTTATTTGTGTGCGAGCGTTTGTCGTGCGTGTCTGTTGTGCGTGTTTGTGCCTGTTCTGTGTTATACTGTATGTGCAGCAGTTGATTCATGTGATCTTATGTTGTTTCTCTTTGGGGAGAAGGCAGGCGGTCCGGCTGAAGTCTAATAACTGTCACATAGTATTAAAGGACATACACACTTACTCTTACACACACACACACACACACACACACACACACACACACACACACACACACACACGCACACACACACACAAGGCTTCCTGACAGGTGCTTGAGGCTCTGATGTATTGATCTCAGCAGGGACCTCCACAACTTGTGTTAGCTCTGGCCAGTAAAAAGAGGTGATCGGCTCTCACTGAACTCACAATGAAAAGAGGAATAAGGAAACACAAGATCTATACAAATCAAATTTTCTATCTTTATCTGTCATCCATCAACAGTTTCATCAATCATTTCAGCGTCTTTACAGAGCTCCATTCATTTTCTAGAAATGTTCCAAAGATATTACACAGTAAGTCAATGGAGACTCTGAAGCTTTCCTCTTCAAGTTGGATAAATCTACAGAACGTAAATAAGTTTATTGTGTTAAAAATGAAGGAAACAGCTGCTGGATTTGGGTGTTGTGGAAAACAACAGCTGATCCTAGAATGAGCACATGCCCAGTCGTTTGGGGAAAAGACTTTCCAATTTTTCTCTTCTTTATCCTGCTTGTCTTTATTTATTCTCTGTATTGTACCTTTTTAAGACATCATCTGCACTTTCCACCTTTATTTCCTCCTCTCCCTCTCCTCTCTTACCATTTCTCCCCTAATGCGTGTATCGATGGGTTGTTGCATCAGTGAAAGAGTATGGACGATTGCCCTCTGATTGATTTCTGTCATTCAGCCTCTCAGCAGTGGGAGGCTGTTCACCAGAGATAAATGATGTTGGCACAACAAAAGCAAATAAACATCTTCTATCCATCACACTCTCTGTTAGGGTTTTTTTCCCCCACCTGAACTCTGCTGTTTGTGCCTGTCTTCCAACATGTCTCGCTCTTCACCGTCTTTCTCCCTTTCTGTCTCTTTACCAGTCTCTACAGTCTTCTTCTGTGTTTTCTTCTTGAATGAAATGTTCTTGCTTCTCTCTTTTGGTCTTTAAAGCTGTTCTTCTTTGATTAGGGGCATCGATATCCTTGACTTTGGGTCAGGTTGCTTTACGTTTCAATCTTCTGCTTTTACAAAATTTAACTCCAGTGTTTAAGCTAAATTTGCTTGAAACACACAACAGTGTCAGTTAGTAATGTCTGGTAATAGTACGTCTTTTTTTGGAGATCTAACAATGTGGCATATAAGCCTCAAGAGAAACTTTAAATTAATAAGAGCACACAAGAATAACCTTAATGTTAAGTATGGAATCAAATATTAACTTACATCATCTGATTTAAGGAATCGGATAATAATGAAACATTTCACTTTCAGACATGGTGAATGAATCATTAAGCATATGCTATGATTCAATGTTTCAATGAACCTTTTAATACATATCCCCTAATACACAGCCTTGCCTCTTCTTAGCAACTTATATTAAATGATCTAATACCAGCATTTTGCATACACCCTCAAGAAAGGACTGGAGACTTTGTCTAGACTCATTATATCACATTTTACTTCCAAAAAGTTCAGTCAAACTCAAGAGACCCCATGGCTGAATTCATTACTCGTTGGTGATGGATGTCTTCCTGTATGACAGCTGAACACAAAATAGAAGAGCATGAGATGACAAAAAAATCCCTGGACTCGAACGTGATTGTGCATGAATTTATTAACTTTTCGGCCATTTTCCACACAAGACTAATACCAGTTGAACCTCAATTTCGTTTCATCAAAGTTAAATCATGCTTAAGTCTGAAGACAATTTATGTATTGACTGGGCCTTGGTTGTATAAAGAATAACTCTTTTAAGTGAATGTACCTTGATGACAACCAGTTTTTAGTTCCTGTAAAAAAGCTTCCATACAGTATCACCACATGGATCAAACACGAGCAGCTTTGACGGATTATCACGACATTACAAAGTGGAGATACCAAAAGAACTCCACGCTTACGTACTGCTACTACAATCCCAAGGAAAGTTGAGATCATACGAGTGAGTGTTCATTCAACACCAATAAAAAACTTAGAGACAGAAAGAGAGCGTTTGTTCCCTCTTTGAGCATCAGACGGATGAGCAGCACCGTAGAGAATCAATCAGAAGAGAGAGAAAATGAGACGCTGGCTGTACCCTGTGTGATTTTCTGGGCACATGAGTCTATTTTCTGGTTCAGAACTGATATCATTGCACTGAAATGGGTTTTATTTTAGTTCCAAAGCTCACACAAACATTTTGAGGACCTCACAAAACTGCCTCCTTTTCATTGTTAGCAGAGCAGCTGCCGGTGCTTTAAGGCAAAACCTCTTCTAATCACGATTTGAATGTATTAAAATGGAATCATTTGACTAACCCTAACCCTGTAAGGAGATTTTACAATTGCTCTTTTTCAACTGAGAGGTGAGAAAAGCACTAGCTGATGCTGGCATTGATTCATTGCCAGGACTCTTCAGCATGAGAGACAGAGGTCAAGTCAGTAGTGGGAACTTGGAGGAGTCTGCTTTGCATATCATCCGTCTAAGAAGAAGCTTGGTTGGTCAGATATTGATTTAACTGTCCCTAGGCCCAGGAATGAGTTCTGGACAAAGATGTCAGCTGTCTTCTATAAAGAAAAAAATATATTTTGAGTGAAAATAGATGCTTGCAGATTTTTTTGTTGGACCAACATTGGAATAATTAAAAAAAAACAGAATGTAGCATTTCTTATCCCTCGTTCATTTCCACTCCCTGTCTTGTCGCTATGGCGCATACATAGTCCCTCGCATGACAGACTTAAATGATGTGTTTCTTCAATGTCTTGCCTAGCCCCTCCTTCATGCCTGAATTTTCTTTCTCCCTGTATTTAAGGGTCCATATGCCTCGGTGAGTGTATTTCATTATGTTGTGTTTTCTCTGAGGGAATGTGCCTCTCTTCTCTGCAACCAGGTGTTACATCTAGCCTCAGAGAGTGACACCACATGGTGACAGGACTTTCCATTTCCTGAAGCACATTTACTTTCCTTGTACCATCTTGATTTCCCCTACTCTTCTCTTCTCTTCTTCCCCTGCAGTCCATTCAGCAAATTAATACGTGTTGGGTTTTTTTTTAAACATGAAAACAGTTAGTCTAAAAATATACACACACACATGCCAATGCATGAGTAATGAATTATGTTACAGAAGCACATAGGCTTCGTTCACTGAGATTGAAGACTTGGCAAAACATCTGAGGAGAGTTACAGTAAAGTGCTTGCTTTTTTAAATTTCAAGCTGTATGTGTTCATGAAGCCCTTAGTAATAGGTTGTACGCACAAGGTTATGTGGTCAGTGTGTGAGCGCTGCTATCTCGCGATGGCCGCCATTACTGTGGTGGCCTTTTAGGGTCTTTTGCATGACAGTCAGTCATAGTTGCTATAAAGACGTCAGAAAGCTGCAAAAGAACAGGCGGCTTTAACGTTTTTCATATTTTACAGTTAAGATATTTTTTTTTAACAACAATCCAACAACATAATAGAGAAATATAGAAAAACTCAACCATCCGCCACATAATGATTTATGATATGCTATAACGTCATTCAACAAGGAAGTTAGCTTCATCAATTACCTGTCTACAACAAGTATTTCTATTTTTTTAACCTGAAACAGGCCTATTTGTGTTGTTTGTTGTAAACACAACAGAAAACTACAGTACAGTAATCTTGACACTGTGTTGACTCTGTGATTGGCTCAATTGAATCTGCTTGCAACTCTGAAAATCTGAAGTTAAATGGTGCTTTGTCTCTTGCAATAATGCTATTATCAACATCAGTGAGAAAGATGATCAATTGTTCATAATTTAGAGGAAGACTTTTCTTTTTCATTATAGGCAAAATCATGAGAAGATAAAACAGAACTTTATTAACCCCGAAGGAAATTCAAGCATTACTTTCATTTTCGCTTTCTGTTCCCCGCTGTTCACCATCAGTCTCATTTTTGCTCATTTCATTCCCCTTGTTACATCCATTCTCAATCTTCGCCTTCCCCATCTGTCACCCGACCCCTCTTACCCCTTCTGCCAACATAATGAAGTGGCATTAAAGACTTTTTTTTTCTCTGTCATTTATTCTGTCTTGAGCAGCATTCACATTTTAGCTCTTCTTGTAGACAACCTTCCCTCTTTCCAAGATAGTGCCAGTCTTTCTTTCACCAATCTACCCAGCCTCTCCACTCAATGGAAACTAATCAAGGCATTTTTCTGTGATAAGGATACAGTTTTTACTGTAAGAAAAAAGGCAACTGTTGGATGTCTAAAATAGTGTCTGTCAGCTTTGGACTGCACCCTATAGACCCATGACAAAAGTATCACACATGTTCTTAATTATAATGCAAGACTTCCGCCACACACCTAACCCACCTCAACTTATGAATCATTTAACCTTCCATTTGGCTCAAGTATCAGTTACACCTGTTTAGTTATAGATAAGATAGTTTTTGGCCTGCTTGCATTCCAAAGTTGTTTAATAGTAGGAAATAGAAAATTCAAAACATGTATCGTGAATGATATTCCATTTCAGAAATTTCTCATTTGTTGTGACATTTTCATCAACAAGACTGCTTCTGACTGCTGATGTGTTTGCTCATGATTATCCTCTCAGGAGGTTAAAAACATGGTGGTGCAAGACAAATCTCCAGAGGAAGGCTGTTTCTTTGCATTTTCACTTAATTAAGAGACACAGCCTGTCAAGTACTTTTCATTCGGATGTAGAGCCTCGTACATGATGTGATTAGTTATATAGCTGAAAAGTGCGTAGGTGCCAATGACTCTGTAAATGACAGATCAAACGAATGGGGGATGTCACCAATTGCTTTGTCACCCATTGGTTTGTTGAACAACTTTTTGAAGCCTTGACTGTGACATTTAGCAGTTTGTTTGTTTTTGTTTTTGGAGCAAGAAGTGATCATGTGAAGCGTGAGCTTGAAAGGTGCAAGGTGTTAGCAAAGGCCAATTTATCACAACTATGCAATCTTTGCCTGTTGCTAATTAATTAGCTGGTGAAATAGCTGGTTAGATTAAGACTCAATGTGATAGCTTCCTGGAGGTATTTATTCATCAAACTAAAGAAGCCAGGATTGCTTGTGGAAGAAAGCAAATTTGTTGTGCACTCGTCCACTAAAGGAGGGCTAATTCGAGTTACTTAAAATAACTGACCCTCTCATCACTATGGAGCATCAGCTTAGTGGGGAAGAGCTTACAAAAATCATGATTTTTATGCACTGCCCCTAAAATAAATCAATGTACAATATGACAAACACTGAACATGCTTGCAAGCCAGATATGGTATGCCTTTGGATCGGAATTAGCTGAGGTGACACCTTGCAAATACAAATGGGTATCCATGTGTTACTTAGAGCAACAATGCCCCTTATTTAGCATTGCTGTAATGCAAAATTTAAGTCAAACTGTGAGATTTTCAAAAATACTGTATATCCCATGTACAATTGTATAAAATAAAAACTTAACTTAAAAAGACGCTATAGGAAGTGACTTTGTTCAATTCTACTATAAAGTTGCACTACTTAATATAGGGCATAATAGGGATTGACTGACTGTTAAAGACAGCTCAAACAGGCTCACCAGTGGAATTTTGTTTCATTTTATTTTTTGGGGCACTTTTCGATTGACTTATTTTCTTATCTACAAAGGTTGCTGCTTGGTATGATATAATTGTTCAAAAGAAATTCGGCATAAACCGGACCGAGAGCCTTTCGGCAGATACAAAAGTGTGTACTAACAAGTCATTCACAGCCCCATGTGACATCTAATTTATTGGGACTGCCACTGAATTACCATGAAGATTCTACAAGCAGACATCTTAAGTGCCTTCATTTGCTGTCTGGATGTCTGCGTAGGCATGACTGAGGAGTGGTGGACTGTCAAGGCTGACACATTGAAGAAATCCTTGAAATATTGCAGACACCAAATATAATCAGTTGGGGGAAAAACAAAGCTACTTCAAGCACACTTCTAAATCGCAAGAGTCAAAGAGTTTTAGGTAAACATGAGTAATTTCAGTCTGAATCAATGCGGATGTCGATGGTGGATGTCTAGAGCTATGGCAGGATTGACTGAAAAGTAGAGGATTCAAAAGATTAAGAAAGGCTGTTGTTGGCTCTGAAAGGTATACAGACTGAAGGCATCGGATCAATACAACCTTATCATGGTGTTAAATCCTCTCACGTCCTGGCAGGACTCTCTGTACTTGGACTATTTTTCCCTGTGATTCCATCACGCTTTCTTTTTTACTTGACCTGTTAAGTATTTTTTAGCAGGCAGCCACGTGTACAAAAACAGTTTTATTATTGAAAGTAAGAGCTGAGTATAGAGAAACAGATGCAATACGCTCTAGGGCAGATTTAGTCCAAGGTTAACAAATGTAGGTAAGGTTTAACATCTACAGTACATGACCTTTTTTATTACATGAAACTCCTTTTTTTGTGCTTTTTCTGTATGCAGGTAGCTGTGAGGGTGCTTGCTTATCAGAGTTTAACATCTCATTCCATGATGCCTGCAAAAAACCAAAATGGTATGTGAACTTAAGAACTACTCTTCTCCTTTTACTTTCCACCTTAAGCATCTACTCTGGTTTAAGTGCCTCACTCTGGAGCATCGTGTGTAAATGGCTCATTGCAGCTGTCCCATTTTTACCTGGAGTATTCCCAACAGGGAAGACTTTAAAGAAAATAGCATGGAGGACAGGATGTGTATAAGCATGGTCAGTGACCCAAGAGGAATATGAAAATTCCCTGAAGGCAAGTACCATTCTTTAACTTGACCTACTGTAAATCTCTCCATGTTGATGCTCACTCTCGCTCCCCTTATCTATTGCTGTACTTTGTTTTCTCATGTATTCTAGCTTCTACTTTCTGCCTCGCTGTTTGTCATCTATTGTGTTGCCCATTTGCAAGCATTTTGTTGGAAATAAGGGACATTATTTTCTCGCTGTGCGGTCGATCAACACTTATCCTCCTCTTGTGCTGCTCATAATGACGGTCACACCGGCGAGAAATGCAGGGAAAATGAAAAAAGAAACAGCGTGAGCAAACACAAACTAAATCATTTAAGTATCTGTATGTTCACATGTTTCAGTGTGAGCTTGCCTTTATGGGCAGTTGCTCAGTTAGTATAATACAAATAGAATCAGGCTATATGGGCCAAATGTGATGGTTCTAATGTTGATAGGGACATGACAAAGCTGGACTGTCTGTTAGCAAGTGTGGCAGTTCAAACGTTGCACAGCCTTGAAGCCAACAGCTTTGAAATAGAGTTGGACCAGGAGCCAGTTTGGAGATCTGGACAGCTTCCCAGGGGCCTCATTAGGGACTCTGCATGATGGGTAGATGGAGGAAGTGGGGCACAGATTCCAAACACAGAGACACAACATGTTCCTCGCACTTAACTCCAAACTGTTTCTCTCTCTTTTGCCCACACAAACATACATACATGCAGACATACTGCAGAGGGCGAGAGAGATAGAGGGCTCAGAACATGACAGAGTGCAAAAGTAATTGGCAGTTAAGTGATGTGTCAGGACTGTGTGCACCAATACAACCACAAAGACAGCAGAAACAAGTTGAGACAGATGAAAAGTGGGGAAAAATTATGGTGCCACTTGCAATCTCTGTATGGCAGAAGCCAAAGGAACTAATTGGAATAACTGTGTTTGTTTGATGCAATCTTGTTATGTAGTCAGTTTAGTTAATTAATTTCATGTGATTTTGGGAATCTGTATACATGTGTATCTGTGGGGGGTTTTTTTGTGTGCATGTGTGTTTTGGATCATTAGCTTCAACAGCTTTGGCTCATTGTGACTTTTTGAGCGTCTCCAGAGTTGATCTCACACAAAGTGTCATTAAGTCTCTAGTCTTTTCACGCAGCTGGTGAAAACGATGTGTGAGCCTGCTTGCGTGTGTCTGCGTGTGTGCGTTCATTTGAAGCAGGCTGTCTTCCGACACCCTACATTTAGCTCCTCTACAGCTCACTGACAGAGCTCCATATGGTGTCTCTCAGTTTCTACCTCATGCACCCACCTCACTCTGTGATTTATATTTTTTTAATAGGCAGGCACCCATACATTCAGTACAGACACACACACACACACACACACACACACACACACACACACAGTGACAGAATGCACAACGCATGAATGATGCACTAAAAAAAACATAAAGCAGCAATTGTCCCAAGTAATCACATACTTTCTTCCACATAAGCTGTGACTAAAAATATGTATGTATCTATGTCTGAGGTTAAGTTCTTCTGCCATGAATATACTGTGCTCAATTTGCTGAAGATAAGCTTAAACAAATATGTATTCATCTGCTCTCCCTGGGATACAGTGGAATCCATGTACAGATAATAGTTATTTTATCTTTATTTTGTGTATTGTTTTAACTGAACAATGATTTTTCTTTTCTTCAATCACCACTGAGAGGCTCATAGAAAATTAACTCTGTGGCCCAAACTCTTTTCTTTTTTATGGATCAACCTCCCGAACATTATTGAAGATAAAATCAAAAAGTCCATTGTTGATTGTCATATACATCTTCAGTGCTTTTGAAGTTATACTATGAAGACATATTTTCCTAAATCGAAACTCTCAAAAAAACGATTTTAAAAAATACATAAAAAACATACAAAATACATGTGCTTGAGGAGTTCCCTCAGAGCTGCAGCGGAGACAGACATTTTATATTACATTAATATTATTTTTCTGGCTGCCATAAATTCACTTTGAGGCTTGTTTGTCAGTTTCCAACAGGTAAACTCCAACTGTTCCTACAGAAATGGTCCTGTAATGAGCCCAGATGGCTCAGCAGGGGAGGTTTTATTCCACCAGGAGAAAAGGCACTCACAGTATATAATTCTACCTCTGGCAACAGCACAAACTCATAGTGAAGCAATTTAGCTGCATTTATCCTCACATGTGACATTGGCTGAATTACACTCTTTTTTTGAAAACAGAGACCATTTTGACACCTTTCAATGGGAAAAAATACAGATCTACATTATATTATCAATGGCTGAAATCAATTACAATAATTCCGTTTTAGAGTCCTGCATTGTGCATGCTGGCTCACTGTCGCAGATGGGGAAAATTCAATCAAAATTGCTACTCATGCGTGTTAAACTCGCAACTTGCAAAAAAAAAAAAAAAAGAAGAAGAAGCCCAAATAGTTTTCATGCTCTGCTGTGGTGTAAAATGAAAGGTTTGACTTGTAAAAGTTGCAACATGAACATGTATTTGTATTGTTGTCTCTTGTTTCATACAGCTGTTTTATAATGGTAAACACATTCATTAAGAGAAGCACATGAGAAATTGAAGTAAAAGTCATCACATATGTACTATACTTAACACACTTAAAACAATAACAACAAAACTAAAACAAAAATAATAATTTAAGAAGTACAGTAGGAAAGAAGGTGCTGATAATGCACACATTGAAAAACATTGACAATTATAAAATCTTCACAGGGGCCTTTGGGGTGTTTTTATCTTTATTGGTTTTACCTATGCGTCTACAAAAATCTACAAGTGGATTTCTTCACGAATAAGCGGCCACACTATAATGGAAAGCCTCTTTAAGCTTTCTGTACAGTGAGGGAGACGGTCCAAGCTTATGCACATCACAAACTTGCAGCATGAATGTGGTTTGGGTTTGCAGGAAGCAGGAATTGTTTCTGTGTTTGCTCTTGCGCTTGAAGGATTTCATGTGCCAGATGTCAGCACCCCTTTAGTAATACTTGTGACTCAGCAGGACATCACAGGGAAAGAAAATCTCTCTCAATCGCTTTCATTTTTCTTTTCCACTGTTACGCTCTGTTAACCATATGTTGCGTTTCATGTTGGACTGGATTGGATTCTGAGGTCTCTTACCAGGGCCTTCTATACCCCCACCCATGCACACACAACTACAACTACAAACACACACACACACACACACACACACACACTGGCTGCCCAGCTGTCCTTGTGAGATATCCCACACCCCTAATCTTCTAATTGGTACGTATTTTCGGCCATTACCTGAGCGATGACAGGTTGAATCGCTAAGAAGTACAATGCAAAACGATGCGCCCTGTTGTTTTCTCTTTTTATTTATTTATTTCTGCCATTTCTCTCTCTCGCCTATTTTTACTCTAACACCCTCCCTGTTTGAATTCTTGTTTCCAAGGCAACAGCCATTTAATTTCAACAGAGCAGTGAAATGAACAGCCCTTTAATTTGTCTTTATTACTGGCCCCATTGTTCTATTCTTCATCTTTTTTTTTTTGTCCACATACTTCATACACTATCCTCACAACACTGTAGAACAGCAATCTATGGTTTCCAAAACCTCTCTGTGTGCTCCACCAGCTTAAAGGTAATCAATGGAGACTTGGTTCTCAATCCATGCCACTCATTTTCAGCCACACGAGCCCCCACCGGTTTGAAACGATGCATTATTCAAGGTGTCACTGCATGACATGGAGCGGCCTCTATGATGAACGCTGCTTTGGTGGACTTTGATTACAGATGTAATTGGAAGGGACATCATGCAGGAGAAATATAAGTAAAAAGAGGCTCATAGAGCTAAAAAAAAAATATATTTTCCCTAACTTTTTTTTTAGCACTTGGAATTGAAAGAGGGAAAAACTGGTGAAGCAAAAGCAAAGATAAGGGTAAAATCTAATTGATATATTTGATCAAAGACGCTCATATTTTCCAGTGTATTAAAAGCAAATTAGTATCATCATCAGCATTGTCGTTGTGGTGAGACCTTACCTCTCTGTGGGTAAACATTTTTCTCTCTTTCTTAACCATGCTCGCTTCACAAACACCATATGACTAAAAGCACCTTGAATTTCAAGATGTGAGAATATACTGCCCTTCTTGGAACATCGTCACGTCTAAGCTTTTTTTTTTTTTTTTCAAATATATGCACATATGGAGCAGAAAATGAATAAATTGCCCAGACAGAATTATGAAGGCTTGAGAGCCTTATTTGAAGCCTGCAGCGAACGGTCCCACCAGATTATTCTCCTTCTAAGCGGAGGCAGAAAATGGTGACAATCAGTGATTTCTCGAATGGGACAGAACTTCATAAAGCTCTGTCATGGTTGAACAAACGCCAGTAAGCAAGAAAAAAGAAATGATGATGGATGAGAGTGAGAATGAGGGCGAAAATCATGAAATTTTCAATAATACTCTCAGTTTATGGACAATATCTGCCAATGTAAACAGATTGAAGAAGTTGGAAAAAATGTTGACGCCCATAACAGATAAAAGAATACTGTACATGTATATTGTGTTATATACTTTGGATTAACAGTAACACATAAATAGAAAGACAGATCTTGATCGACCTTAACCGAGACTGTTAAATAAGCAGAATTATCCTCTGTCTTATATCTTGTCCTTTTCCGAACCACACATTTACATTTGAACTCTGTGTAACTTCCTGGGGAGCTAAAATTAGAAGCTTCCTTATTTGGAAGAGGCTGCTAAAACTGCAGTCTGCGTGTTGTCTTTTAATTAGGACGTTTTCTGAATTTCAGTTTTGTAATCTGAGAATATTCCTGAAAAGCTCTTACTGTTCTGCAATTAAAACACAGCATACACAGATGGCCTTGAAGAGCCCCTAAGGTAGACTGGCCTTGTGCTCGTCACGCTCTCTGTCAAAACTTGTCTGGCAGAGAGGACGATATTTACATACCGAGCAGTTATCATTGTCCTGATACTGAGGCAGGACTCCTGTATTAAGGGATTTCAGGGGGTTAATCACAGCAGCAAGATCAGCTCAGACTCACTCTGTAAAATGTGTAACCTACAGAAGCCCTTACTCTGTTTTCAAAGCAATGTCACTTTTCGACAGCGGTACATAAGGGATTTCTACAGCCAAAGTCCTCCAGGTTTGTTTTTTTTTATATCAGAGTTGGAAACATGCTGACAGAATGTGATGTTGAGTCTTTAAAGCTCGGGCTAATTGAGCTCTAATCGCCTTGTCAAAACTTAGCAGCGGATAAATGTTAAGCCAGTTGATGTTAAATACTGTATACAATCAGCATTCTGATTTAAACATTGAATTTGACCAAAATGGTGATAGACATTGCATTTTGCATACATAAGAAGAATCAAGCTTTACAGCTTATAAATAGCCTTACATTTTTTATACTCTAACAGTAGAACATTTTTCTAAGAGAAAATTGGTGTTAAAGATTTTTTTTTGCCAACATCTTCACACCCCCAAAAAACAAACATGGCAGCTTGGTATAAGGTTTAAAGTTTTACATTATGAAAATGTGGGGTGCCAGATCACCTTGTGGTTATGTCCTGCACTCACTATACAGAGGATACTCCATATAA
The DNA here is from genome assembly GCF_947650265.1 of Symphodus melops. Classification (NCBI taxonomy): domain Eukaryota; kingdom Metazoa; phylum Chordata; class Actinopteri; order Labriformes; family Labridae; genus Symphodus; species Symphodus melops. Next base: position 15,002,776 of record NC_136701.1, read on the forward strand.
GGATAGTCAATATCCTTATTGACTGTAGGTTCAAATTGGGGCTGGGAAATATATTGAGTTTTTATTTATTCTTATTTATTTTCAAATAAGATACAGGGTAAAACAATATTGATATATAGTTTATGTTGCGTTAATAAACACGTGTTCTGTAGAGCTGCCAGTTCACACATTTCTCATCTCACTGTCTCTCCCTCTTCACCCTGCTCCTTCTCTCTCTCTCTCGCTCTCTGAGCCAAACACAAAAAATAAATGGATAAAAAATCCCTGTTTATTTTTGTGAGGCAGAAAATTAATTAATTTCACAAACAGGCATTTTCAAGTACATGTTGAACTTGTGCAACTGACTGTTGATATAGGACACATCGATATATATCGAGAATGAATCACCATTCAGCAAAAATAATGGACATATGAGTTTTGGTTGAAATTTTCCAGCCCTAGTTAAAATCCAACCTCAGCCCTATGCTGCATGGCATCCCCCAATCTGTCCTCCAACATGTTTCCTGTCTCTCTTCAGCTTCCTGTCCTTGAGCTTAAGCAGATCTTCTGATCAAGTTAGCATGGATAGATACGTTAGCTTCGGTTAGATAGAGGAGTCTAGTAAGACACGATAAAGTCACACTTGGCTTGCCTACAATTGCTAAACATTGTTTGAATTTTGGACATGCAACACAAATTACTGAGGGGTTAACATTGAAGAACAGTTTTAGAAAATTAATAAGACAGCACTAAACTTCCTGGTTTCGGTTATGGATGATAATAATAATAATAATGATAATAATAATAACGGTTTGGGTTTCAACAGTTACCCGTGTCTGCCTATGCAAGATACTGTATGTAATGGAAGTATCTTGTGTCTCTATGACATGCAGCCTTAGAGACATAACATACTGTACTTCCATACAACCTACAAAAACTATTTGTTTCAAGGGGATTTGAGCCTTTTTCTCCTGCCTGAACTGAAGGTACGTCGTTTGTCTGACCCATTCATTATCTGTGACTAGCCATTTGATTTGATTTTTCCCTCTTCGTACTACGTTCCCTGACTCCCAAAGGACATCAAAACAATAAGCTAGAGGACATATTTCTGATATTACACCACACAAGCGACTGAGTGCCTGGACAAGTTGCCTTGAATTGACCAAATGGCAGCAAAAGTAGGCTCAAAATTTGGATTCGAGGCATGTTTTGCCACAGTTACCACAAACTATAAAAAGAATCAGATAGCTCAGCTCTGTCCCCCAAATATAGACAAATGCATTTATAAAACCCAAACGTAAATGCTTTATATTTTTAAATATTTGGAAACAAATACATGTCATTCTTTTTATAGGTTAAGGGGTAATAACATGTTGGTTTGTTCTGATTTTTCTTGGCAACAGCCAAGTCCTGTTGTAAAGGGATAAGTGGCGAAGTCTGATGCCAGCTCAGAGAAACAAACCAACCCCACTATCCCTATCTTAACCTGTGTCATAACTTGATAAGCTGCACAGATATACTGGGTGTATAAATAAAGTGATAGGAAACAGCCTCAAGCTGTTGTCTTCCTACAACAAGCGACATGATTGTTTTCTATGTAACAAAATATGTTCAGTTTGAGGAGTGTTTTAAATCGTGCGTTGGTTACAGCAACTCGGAAACTTGATTCCATAATTCTCTATTGCCGGGTATTAGAGGAAAGGATTTGAGCATTAAGATGTAAAATAGGTAAACAAGCTTGGACTATCATCTACCCACAGCCAGACCTTCCAGGCCGATGGATGAAATGGCTTACAAAGGACATGAACACTGTGACATTGATGGACAGACTGATATTGCCTCCCTAATCTTGCCTCCACTCAGTCTCTCTCTCTCTCTCTTACACACACACACACACACACACTCACACACAAACCTTCGCACACTCTTTTTCTCTGTGCTCCTCTCACTTCTCCATCTTTCTCTCTTCTGATTTCTGACGCATACTTTTTGTCTGCACCCTCTCTCACTTCTCTTTTCTTCCTTTATCATCTCTCACTCGCTCATCTCTCAACAATTCCTGCTGGAGTCTCAGAGCATCTCGTCTCTTTGTTTTCTGACTGTTCTGCGCCTCCATCATATTCTCTTGCTCCCCCCCCCCCCCCCCCCCCCCCCAAACTCTGCTACTGCTGCCGCTGCCTTGTCTATAAGCACACTATCATGTCCACAAAAAAAACACATCTGTCTGCTAAGTTTACAGGGAAACTTCCAAAAGCAAACAACAAAAGTCCAAAGCAGTTTCCTGTTTCTGTACACAAAAGTGCAAATGAGAGAACTTGATTGTATTTATCTTCATATTGTATAGTAATATACCACAGGAATTTGAGGATTATGCTTAAGACATGTCTTTGGCATTTTTTGAAGTTGGAAATCAAATACTAAAAAAAATAAGCTTTTTTTTTTTTTAAAAAACTGGCTTTATTACCGAACAATTTCCATACGTAAAATTGCCAATTTGTCCTTAGAAGCTAATAATTTCAATAATGGCTTAACGTGCATTTCAGCCAAGTCAAAGTCAACATAAAATTAGTAACTATAACAATATTAAAGGACATGTATGTGTGCTTCTGCTTTCACAACAGTGCATTACCAGATGTTACCATAAGATTACATAACTTTCTGTACATCCTGGAATATTTGTTTTATGTGTTTGTCAGTAGTGATCCCACTCTGTTCACTTTTTTAAAACTGCTGTCAGTTTGTCTTTGTCTGTTTGGTTGGCAGCTGTAGCTTTTTTTCTCTTTACCCTACTTTCATACAGACACCAACTTCAAGCTACATTACAGAGCAAAAAAACTTGTCTTTCTTTTTCCATAAAGGCTAAATGGACTTGGGCTTGTACAGCGCTGATAGATATGAAAATTATTCAAGGCACACATATTCGAGAAGTGGGCAATAACTAGTGCAGGGGAATGGCGTTTATATGCTTTCACAAAAAGGATCGTCATTTATTTATTCTTGTGCTCCAACTTATCAAATCTACTTCTAACACTGAATCTAACAATAGTGCACCCAAAATATGTTGTGGTATATTTTTTAACTTTAAAAAGTCAATTTCCGGTAATGTTAATCTGTGCAGCCCTCCCGGCAAACTAATTTAAGAGATTAACCTAGCGGGAAACACTGGATGTTTTAGGTTTTTTTTTTAATTTGGACCTTTTGTCTGGTTATTTGCTTCTTTACAAATTTGGATGGCAACAAAGACAAGACTATAACTGTCCTCTACCAGCAAGAGCCACATCTGTGAGTCTAACAGAAACTTCTATGGGCTGATTTTTGCTTTTGCCTGTCCCTGTTGTGAAACATATTGTCTGTTCTACTACCTGTTGTAATAGATAAAACAGTTGAGCACCCAGTCTCAACTGTTTTATCTCTTTCAAAGAAGAAACACTTTGAAATTGAATGGAATAAAACGGTATAGACTCTGCAGCAAGGTCTAATTGTTAATACAGTTTACTTGGTCTTTCCTCTTTGTGTTATTTTTTCTTCCACTTATATCGTTTCTGTCACAACGTAACCTCTATGACTCTTCTACATCAGGGTGTACTTTTTTGGTGTTGACGTTTTAAGTTAGCCTTTTGTTTCCTCTTTTTACCTGTGACCTCATTCACTCTTCGACCTGGTTGTGCAGAAACTGAGAGTTTTCCGCCCAGCATGAAGCTGAAGAAGTGGAAAATAGCATGGCACTCTTGTGTGACCTGGCTACAGCCTGCTGCTTGATTACAGCAATCAATCGAGAGGAAGATAGAGAGCGAAAGAAGAGAGCGAGTGTGTGTATGCATGTGTGTGTGTGTGTGTGTGTCTGTGTGTGTGTGTGTGTGTGTGTGTGTGTGTGTGTGTCCGTCCATGGGTACTTGTGGGTTGTGGGTCAGACAAAGCAGAACAGACAATCACAGAGGGCTCTCGAACACTCTCTACACCGCTCTTGTGCTCAGATGAAGAACATGTGGGACGAATATCAAAGAGAACATTGAATTCTCCTGCAGGAGAGATAAAAGAAGAACAGGAACTCGTTCTATCCCTCCCGGACCACAGTTTGTTTCCCTCACTTTCCTGTCAGTGTGGGTGGTTTGACGTTGACACGCTCCAGTGCTCTTTGTTGACATATCATTGGTTCCCAGTGATGCATTACTGCCCAGCTCCAATATCAGCTTGAATGTTGAACTCAGGTCAGATAAAGCATAAAGGATTTGAAATCACATCCAGTATTGGTGGGACGTTCTAGTGTACTTTATGTTTGTTTTGGGTTTTTTTCTGGAGAAATCATGAATAAATGAATGACTGATGTACACTCGAGGATGCTTTTCGAATAATAAATATACAAGTCATAATCAGCCGCTCATATCGCTGCAAAAAGCCTTTCCAAAGTCCAGCTAACAGGCCTGCATATTAAAAAGGAGATTACACAGCACCTTCAACAAAGACCATTCTTATATAGCTACACGATTAGACTTATTTGAAATGCACCGATCCAACCAAACGACTTTGCGGAGCGTAATGATGCAACAGAAAAAGTTTCAGAGGTGAGATGAGTTACACACGTCTGTTAGCAACAGTCAGTCTGGAAGCAGCAGCAGAATTCAAATGACTGGATAATGATCTCAGGGACAGGAGGATTGATCCACTGTTCCATCACTGTAATGAGAAGCTATAAGACACCCAAAACACTCTGATTGGGCTCCCTAAAGAACTGGCAGCAAATGTTGGACCATTTCTCCTCCTGACAATAAAAAAGAGATTATTAAAGTCCCTCTAGAGACAAAAGAAGGAACGGAGGGCCTGTCACATTAAATGACAAGGCCTTCCATAATTTCTACACCGTCTATCAAGAAGGTGCAATTAGCAGCAAGTGACAGGGTTATTCCATCAAACAGCTGGATCCACAGGGATAAAGACTTGGCCTTGTGTTGAAACAAGGTGACCATAAATAGACAGACGCCTTTAGCACAAATAAACAAAGAATCTCCCATTTCAGAACCTTTTTTAAATAACTTAGCAAACGGCTAATAACTAAATAGCTCCAAGTTAGCAAATATTGTTATCTCCCTGCAAATATGTTAGCATTTATTTGAACTCCTCTCTAAAATTGTAAAAAATTACTGTATCTAAAGAACAGCTTAATCACTGGACCCACAATAGTTCTGTTTTCCCATTATATGCCAGGCAATCCTGTTCGGATTGTGTAAAAGTTTCAGCCTTTGTGGGACAAACCCTGGGTTAAAGTGAACAACAAGGTTGACATTTTGGGGGATATGCTTACACTGCAGAGGGATGAGAACAATGATATTGCTCCTAATGTTTGTGTAAATGTAAAATCTACCACCAACAGCTTCTTAACTTATCTTCTCACCAAAACTGAAAACAGGAGGGAATGGTTCGCCTGGTTCTGTGGTTCAAGATTTGCCGCCCAGTGCCTCAAATGCTCACTATGACCACCATGCTATATCTTCTTTGTTCAGCCAAAAAGTCAAGACTAACTGTTCCCGACCAAGCAAATGATTTCTACGTTAAAAATAGTCATTATAACCTCTATTCCTTGCTCTGCCTGAGGTATTACTGGAAGATTGTGCACTTTACAGACTAAGTAGTGATCTTGCAATTATCTTCCAAGGCCCTGCTAAGTGAAGTAAAGTAAAGATCTGCCTTTAATACATGCAATGAATAATCAATCAATCACGCATATAACTTAAATATCTCCTTCACGAGTATTGATTTAGAACTTTGGGTTGTACATTTCATCTCTTCAAAATAAATGGAATCACATCTTGTGTCAAAAAAAACCTCTGAAAAAAGTACAACTTTAGTTTAAAGACACACATCCAGAGGATTGGCACCAAAATAGTCTCGCTCTGTCAGAACACATCTCCACACTGCTATTGACCAGAGATATGCTTGAGGCATTCATACTTACGAAACTGCAAAGCAAGCTCTACTTTTCTGTGCCTTGTTTGGTCATGATTATATGTTTCCTACATCCTATGTAGTACAATCATATCTGCAATGCAAATTGCTGGCAAGTTCAATGGCTCAATTTGACATGAAAGACTTATCCAAAGTGCTCACTTCACAGAGAAAGATGAAGGTTCATCTGGCAGCTCTCCATTTTATCCCTTATAATCACTACCCATTCATTAGGTTCTTTTGCATCAACAAAAAATGGCCTTCATCTCCATCACTCAAAACATCCTGTATTCATTGCTCTGGCTTCTGCCACCCCACCATCACCTCCACTACCTTTGAACTAGCCAGATGCTCTCCATCTCATTTGCATAAAAGCTTTGCAAACACCATTGGAAATGTATTATTGATGCACAAACAACCGCAGCCTTCTAACGAAAGTGCAAACATTAGACGTATCTTTAAGTGAAACAGCAGCCATATGCTTTTCTGTTTAGCATTCTTTTTCTTACCGAAAGCACTCACGACATCATTTAAAGTCTTTTAAAGTTATTTCTGATGTTTAACTGCATGTCTAGCATTATTCTGCTTAATACCAGCGACAAATTCTGTATTTCTTTTCTACAGATCTGCAACTCACTCAGCAAACACTTCCATCCAAAGTAACGTACATCCGAGTGTAAGTAAAACAAAGACAAGAATTTAGAAAGGAGGAAATAACATCAGTAGTGGAAATGAACAGCTTTCAGTCATCATTGTTATTAATGCCATGAAGTGTGTTCAAGAAAGATCTGGCTCTTGACCTTTTCCTTAAAGGTGCAAAGCGACTGTGCAGATTGAATGGAGTTTGGAAGTTTGTCCCACCACTGAGGAGTGATAGAGAAAAAGAGTCTAGCTAGAGACTTCAGGACCTGTTGTGAAGGTTTGTTTAGAAAAGTTTCATTGGAAGAGCCCAGTGGACAGGAGGATGTGTAGACCTGGAGGATAGAGCTAAGGAGGATCAGTTTTTGTCGGTGTTTTGTAGGCCAGCATGTTTTTAAATGTGATTCAAGCAGTTACTGGAAGCAAGTGTGAGGAGATCAGCAGCCAAATGACTTGTCTCACTGCAATGATCCATGTCCTACTTATCTTTAAACGGAAGTGACTGGAACTCTTGCTGTTTATTAGCTTTATGTCTTACAGTCAGATTTTGGACCCTCACAACATCCCAGCATTATTTCTAACAATTGCAGGAGCTTTGCGATGGATGGATGGATGGATGGATGGATGGATGGATAGATGGATAGATGGATAGATGGATAGATGGATAGATAGATAGATAGATAGATAGATAGATAGATAGATAGATAGATAGATAGATAGATAGATAGATAGATAGATAGAGAGATAGATACTTAAGTGATCCTGAGGGAAAATCAAGCTTTTCAATGAACTGTAAAACCTTGCTTAAAAAGCTTCTTAAGGTACTCAAAATCATTTCTTCATTTACACTTAATGTGACATGGATTGTAAAATAATTCTGATGTCACAGATTTACCCTAAGCTTTTCTTTACACAACAAATTTAGAAAGACGACCTCTTCTTTCTGTCATCTTAACCTTCATCTCTCCTTAACTACACTCCATCCCTTCATCATCTTCTACTCTCCCTTCTCCACTCTCTTCCTTTACTTTGATAAGCATATGCATCAAATATTACTGATATCCCAGAGCTGGAAATGATTATTTATTCAGAGACAGCTCTATAAATCATGTCAACCTGACCAGCATGTGCTGCTTACCACATGACAGAGAAATATGAAGGTGTTTGTGTGTGTTTGGCTGTTCAGGAGGGAAACTGTGCTTGCTTTGGAACTTTGTGACACTCATGCTATCATCTACGAGATAACATTGTGCTGAATCACAAAGGCCAGACATTTACAGTTTCATAGATTTCACTGCAGATGCAGAGCCAATGCAGATTTATAACACAGTAATGACTGCAGCGGTGCATAGGAACGTATATGACCGTTTGAATTATTCAGATCATGTATTATTAATTACTAAAATGAAGGAGAAGCATGAAAGGATAGGTGAAGAAGAAGGAAAAATATAGTTGAGATCCATGAAGGAAGCGTTGGCTTACGGCTTTTCTGCGTTACCTCCCCATTGAAAGTTGAAATAACCTCTAGTTATTTTTCCACACATAAACTGTGCAGCTTTAGGCCAACTCCTGTAAAAGATATATAACTTTTCTCAGGATTTCGGTGACACTTTAATATCGTTTTGACGTCTCCAGAGAGTACTTTGAAAAAAAAAAAAATGTTTGGAACAAACTCACTTAAGATGTCAAAGACTGAGACTGCATGATGGTGACGGTTGATGACAGTGCAGCTGTGTCTGATTGGTGTGATGCACTCTGGGATTTGTGTCTTCACTGTGGCTATAGATAGGTTAGCAAAACTGAGGTATGACTCTGAACCCTCGCCTCACCTGTCTGCGCACACACAGACACACACAAACACACACACACAGACACGGCAAAACAGACAGAGGGAGAAAGCGAGAGGGAGAGAAAAATGCACAGAGAGGGAGATCTGGTGGCAGTTTTTTTCAAAGCGACTCCAAGATAAAGAGAGATAGGCAGAGAGGGAGATGGGACAGGCAGTGACATTGGGAGCCAAATGAGAACACGGCCATATATATAATTGCCACCATTACCATCATTAGTCTTGTACTCAGATTCTCTTGGCTCACAGTGTGCCTGCACCCTTGCCAGCCTGCACAATGCCCCTAAAATAGCCGTGTGTTTTAAATTATGCATGGTGATAGAAATAGACAATTTGCAGCACGACAATTCCCCTCCCTCTCGCTGACACGTTGCTGAAATTGGAAACATTAAAAAGAGGAGCCTTTTTCCAGCCGGCTATCATTTGATCAAAACATGAAGAAAAATGTTACTTCATATAACGTGCCATAGCATCCTCATTAGAATACATGACATTTTTGACTGGATACACTCCACAGTACCTACTCTTGATTTATTACAGGCAGAGGAGGTCAAGGCTTCCTTTGTGGTTGAATGGGCTCTGGGAAATGATGTGAAAAATTAATTTGTGCAGGAGAGTGCTTATATTCGTCAAATAAAATCATAAAACGTAGGCCTCTTTCATAAAAACTATCTTACCTATTCATGTTCGGGGATTGGGCTTTTCTTACTGAAAACATTTCTCAAGTATTGTTATCATGCAAGAGTATTCTTTCATAATGTATCTGCTTTTTTCTTCTATTTTGTCTCCATTCATTATTTGGCAAGAACATAAAAAAGTCATATTATAGGCAACATATGTCTATAATACGTCTTTAATAATATAATATGTCTTTAAAACTTTGAATATCTCAGGTATTACGGCATGACAAACATTTCATTTCGAGGAATTGTATTTGATTTTCACTGGATGCAAATTCAAGCCATCCTCCCACTGTCGATGAGAATAGAGTTGCATCTCTTAATTTTGTGGCATTGACTCCAATCTGTATTAAAATGTTGTCGGCCACTGGGGGGCAGAACAATATTGACAATATTGACAATATTACTGTTAGTTCCCAAGTTGTTGCTCATCTTGTTTGTATATTTTGGTGTTGGGTTCTCAATGCATGATGGGTCTTTAATCTTTTTTAATTGCGTCAGCATCGTACTGCTTCTGAACACAGTTGGTGAAAGCTTGAAGAGTGAAAACAGTAAAACTGAAGGCTGGAAAACAAAAAACATAAAAGATGAAGTATTCTGTATTCAGCTGAATTGAAGTGCCTTGTAATTCTTTCATCAAAATGTTAATCATTTTGAATAATAAGACAGATTCTAAATATCTACATAAAATATTGATTGACCTTGTCTTAATTCTATGTGAGTAAATCCTTTGAATTTGTTGTGGGAGAAATTATAAAGCATGATGTTTTGTTTGCCTTTATCTTACTTTAAATCTGAAGTCATATATCAAGACGTTAACATATGCGAACGTTTTCAAATAAAGGGCCCCGCTGATAAATAATAAACCACACTGTTGCTTAATTTATTTATCAGAATATAGGACTATAGGCTTACACTTGGTGTCAAACTGGGTCACGCTAGGTGTCAAATTTTGACATTTAAAGCAAATGTAAAAAGTGACTCCTGTTATAAAAACACTTTACCCTTCCTTTCACTGCTACATTAATGGAAATCATTAAAAAAAGAATGGAGGACAGTGTTCCATATATGTATTTACCTGAAAATATACATCAATTTCATAGAAAAGAGTGGGATTAACATTCAGCATGTCTGGAATAATCCTTTAAAAATAGCTCCACAGGGAGCTGGCATTGCTAAACTGTAATCTTAGAATGTTGTTTACCACACAGTGTGGTGAATGTTGTTTTCTGCTGCAGCTGACTCATACTGTTTCCTTTGCTCGACTGAAATCGGAGTTTCCCCCGGGATGATGTGAACATTTTGCATCTTGCATCTTGTAGTTGTATAATTCTTTTCAGCCTTAGCAAATGTGCTTTTGGAGGTTGTTGTTTTTTTTTTCTTCATGCAGAGAAGGGAAGCTGTACAAGGCAGGGACATGATTAAGCAAGATGGACCGAGTTTATACTTCATAGATTATCACAATGATAAAATGGAAAAGATTATCATCAGCACTTCTCCTCATTTGACTCAACACAGAAGACTATTTATGTGTTTTTTTCTATTGTAATTATGTATTGATTCAGGTTGGGCTGTTAAAGATGATGGATTTTAAGCAGTACTCCTGATAAATGCATCTATTGTTAAGTTCACTCTAGCACCACTGTGGTCTGAGAGCAGGAGGGAAGGACATGTTTTGTAAAGTCTGGAAAAAAAAGATGAACAAAAAGGTATTGGACATGAGATAATCAGGGAAACAGAAGTAGAGAAATGGTTAAGCAAATGAAAGGAAGGAAAATAAGAGGCAAACGGGAGTGCAAATGATTGGAACTGGTCATTTAGTGAAGAAGCAGCTTGGAGGCAAACACAGATATTTCTGCTTGTGGAGACTCAGCTGTGCAACTAAAAATTGCTCAAAGTTTATTTCTCTGTTTATATCTGCTGTATGTTCATGTGCTTCCTCCTGACTGTCAGTTCTGTGATTTGAGCCACAGTTCACTCTGCTCTGTGGAGAAGTACTTTCAACAGTGCCCAGACAGTGAGCACTGAAGACTGTTTAATAGACACACACTCATACTCTTTGTGTCGTTTTTTTGTATTAATCTTCAAACCAAGATCAATCATTTTCTTTTAGACGTTCACGTACAATCGGCATCTGTTTCATACTTTAATTTTTATAGTTACTCAACATGCATATTAAAGTGAAAAAAGAAAATAATATTCAGACATACGGGTGCTTGGACATATTTTTCATGCCAACACTGTGTAAATCAGTATCCAGTTGGCCACATCATTCCGAAAAGTCTAGACACACCCATCATGTTAGGTCTGAAACGTCTACAAACTGGACAGTCAGTCCTAACTGTGAGAACGGAGGTCCTAATGGAAGCAGAAGCAGGAAGGGGATTGTCATTTTCTCATCTCAATGCTTTCTGCCTCTCATACTTTCAAGTGTTATCACTGGGTAAAGTGCAGATATTATATGTATAGATGACTAGTTAACCTAGTTATTTGCTTTCACTTCTTTTCAAGATTTTGACCAAGGAGCAATTTCTATTATATATCAGAACTTTTAGAGCAGTCGATTTTTCAATCCGCTACCTTCTTGAGACAGTAGGAGGGCCCAGGAATATATGTGAAGTCTAATGTGAAGTCTAACCACTCCAAGATGTTTTTTTCAAAGCAAGTGGAACACACAAAAATCTTTTTTGTCTAAAGCTAAAGGGTGTTTTTAACAATCTAACTTTATGTTGCATCATCTCTTACATTTTAATGTATTTCACTAAAATAATGAAAAAAATCTTCCTTATTATTATAATCAATTGAGGGTCAATTGGACCTCAACCTGTGTGTAAGTGAATTTAATTGTCTGTACACTGTACAGGTTTAGGTCATTTATCACTCAGAAGACGAGACCAGGATCAATGCTGAGATCATTTAGAAAATGGAATGACCTATTACTTCACCATCCTTCGAGGGTAAAATTGATTCTGGTAAGGAAACAGCTGCTTGTAACAATGATGTTTTCTTAAAAGTTAGGAATAACAGAGTAAGTGTGTGCTTGTGTGCGCGCCCTGGATAAATCGGTGCAAAAAGAGTCATCGACTGACAGCACAGGACTGCGCAAACCTGCTACCGTGATCCTGTTACCCTTGGGGCACATCTTGCTCACCTCGCCACAACCCCTCCTGAAAGCTAAGCCCTGAGCGCATCTCTCATCGAGCACACCTGGGGTACACCACACTCTCCCCTCCAATACTGGTACTTCATCCTCCTTGACCCCAATATGCTACCTTCAAGAGGCTATCATCGGACCTGGGGAGAGGAGGATGCAGGGATAATGGTATAGGTGTTCAGATGTCACACCTGCAGGTTTGCCATGGGCAACTTAATGAGCCATGCTGCTCTTTTGTATGATTTGTAGCTCCGTCTATCTTCTATCTTGAGTATTTGTAAGTCAGGTAAAAGCTGTTATCCTTCCCAACATTCCCTAACGTGTCTCATTCACTTATCACTCCTTACGAATGAGAGAGGCAACATCTAAGAGGGTACTTTTGGAAGAACTTGACCCTATTAATTCAGTGTTTTCTTGGGATGCTAGTGAAGAGAGGACTGAAAAAACTGCAAAGCATAACACGATTACAATTCAACCAGCTGCCACTGTAGCGCTTGATAGCAGTGTTTATGTAATTGGAACATGGCTTCTTTGTAATTGGTTTGCCTCTCTCAGAATGTTGTGGGGAAAATGGGAAAACTGACTTAAATACAAAGAGAGAATAATAGGGCTGTTCAGTGTAATTATGTTTATGCGTGTAAAGAGGCAAACAAAGACTTGCAATCAGATGCTTCTAAGGTTTCTGTGGAAGGAAAATGAACACAGCACTCCTTGATTTAGGTGCTCATTAAAGATGCTCTGATACAGAGAGCAGAATTGCTGTTTGCCCCTATTATTGTTTGAAATGCAGTAATGAGCATTGCCAATCAATGCACTGCATGATGCCATAACCATTAAGCCCCATCCAAAAGTCAAATGCTTTAAGCTAAATTGTTGTGAGACAATAGCGAGCAATTTACTACATGCTCTGCATGTGTGAACGCAAAATGAGAAAAAACAACTTTTCTCCTGGACTTTATCTGAACTTTTTCCTGTCAGCCCCCGAGGCAAGGCGAGTTTATTTCTGCAGCACATTTCAACAAAGCAAGGCGATTCAAAGGGCTTCACCCAAGACATCGAAAGCATCATGACAAAGGGTGAAAGAGGCATTCAAAGAAGACTTTTGAAAATTGCTAAAATGAGCCATCAACAATCACAGAGAAGATTAAATATACCGTGTTAACGTAAGAAGACATAAAGAAATATGTCAAAATTATTTTCGCTTCACATACTCAGGATAACAGATAATTATGCTCTTATTTATTCCAGTTGATAAGTATCTGTAATCGTGGGTTGGGTATTTCAATAAGACAAGATGAACTTTATTTTCCCAGTGGGAACATTTGCCTTTTTAGTTCACAGTGCTCTGATGCAGCAACAAAATATCAAAGAACATTTTATTCATCAGTGAAACAAGTCAAGTTCAATATCGTTAAAACTTATACATAGTAAATTATGAAAAACTCCCTCAGATTTATGAAAGAACCCAATAAAAAATTAAAGTTTTATGATGTGATTATATAAGTTAGTCATATAAGGTCATCCGTAAATGAAATTATAATCTCATTATAGCAAAATGTCAACAAACTGTGTATTTTCAACAAGATTATGTAAATGTTCTATAACTCCACTGGTATCAAAGGACCACTCTGTATCAACAAATACGTTTTATCAGAACATCTGTGGTGCTCATAGTGATAGAAATACAGAGTTCTAACATAAATGACTCAAAGTGGAAAATGTGAATAAATAAACAAGAGCATCAGAGCTTCTTGCCCTGTACTGTACCAGACACAACAGCTTGACTCCTGTGCTTCAGCCTGTTCCTTGCGGATGAAAGGAGCTGCTGACTCTGTTGGCTTGTATTAGCATTCCAACACCCACCTTCCACCTTATCTGCTGTCAAAACAGCCACCTCTAACTTCCACAGAGAAACTCTTTGACCACACATCAATGACAAACTGCCTTATCAATGGCCCAAACGAGCTTTGTGCATGTCAAAATCGTGGGCAGCGAAAGAGCGGGAGCTGGTGAAGAAAAAAAAAAAAGTGGGGGATGTGTCTCTGCAGAAGAGCCAGACAAACACACAGAGAAAGAGAGAGAGAGCAGTGAGTGTGTCTGACATTTCTAGCGCTGGTATTTTGCTATATGAGGAGACCTCGAGGGAATGAAATTGAAGAAGCCTCCTCCGTGCACCCACACATCCCTCTTTAACATTTGTTTGAGGCATCTTTGCAAAGGCTTGCCTGGACCAATAAAGTGTACAGAGGGTTGAACACTTGTCATACAGTGGCCCCAAAACAAAGAGCAAGTAAGTGAGACAGAGAAACAGAGCGTGACACAAAGAAGAGAGCACCGGATGAGACAAAAGGGAAAGCTCAAGTGATGGCAGAACAATTGCGAGGGCCTAAGCGCTTGGCATGATGGTGTTTACATCTCGTGTCGCTGCAGGGGGCAGTACAAAGGCTGTCATATCCGCATGCTTGCTATTGATAGACACTACATACGGAAAAGAAAAATGGTACGACAAAAGTTAAGGGATGTTTGTCACTCAGTCGCGGATTTAAAAACTCTGCCATGGTGTAGCACAACAAGGATGTCAAGCCTCATGTGATATAAATGTGCACCCAATACTTAATTCAGTCGGTCCTGCTGTTGGTTTAGCTGTTTCTAAACCAACCAAAATAGGAGCATTGATACCCTTGCTTTTTCTAGATACCGTATTTTCTGCACTATAGGGCACACTTAAAAGTATTTAATTTTCTCAAAAAACGACAGTGCGCTTTGTATGGATTACGGTAATTCTGGTTGTTATGGCTACCGTAGTAAGGAGCAATGGAGCAAGGAGTAATACACGCGTGCTTCACCATAACATTACAGTTTGTGTGGAAAGACCCTAAAATAGCACCTTTCAAGAGACACGCTTATGACGTGGACTTCAAACTCAAAGCTATCAGTCACGACATCAGACTGTGTTTTTTACGTGTTGCAACAGAACAAGACTGGGAGTTAATGTGAATACGCTAACGTTTGATTCAGCGACATCAGACTGCATTTTTTACGTGTTACAGCAGAACAAGACTAGGAGTTAATGTGAATACGGTACGCTCATTAACATTTGAACAATGTTTATTATGAATGTGTTTACCGTAAATTCCGGACTATAAGCCGCTACTTTTTTCTCACACTTCGAGCACTGCGGCTTCTACTCCGGTGCGGCTAATGCATGGATTTTTTATGGGGGACAATGAGCTTCTGCCGCAAAAACATTTGACTTCGTCACGTCGGATCTTAATATCAGTCATTTTGCGCTTCATGCACGCACCCTCATGATGGAAAACACACGGAGAAATACATATGATGCAGTTTTCAAGTTAAAGGCGATCGACCTGGCTGTCAAAGAAGCTAACAGAGCTGCTGCACGTTAAGATGACACTGACAGCGACAACAGAGACTGAGGAAGTGAGTAATGAAGTCATTCTGAGGCAGTGAATGGATGGACTTTTTCTTGTGAAATATATTACGGTCATCTTTTTCATCAGCCGTGTTACAGACACCGTCGGCTAGGCTTCGTATTGTAACGGTTCATGTTGTAAAGTCAGTAGTTGATAATGTGTTCATAATTCCGATTATGTGGAGAGTCAGTGAATGCACCAGCGAGAACGTGTTGAGTGGCTGTATGAGAGAACGCTGGGGGAGAGAGTTGGATTGTTACGGCAAGTGATGTGTTGCTCTCTGCTGTAAACGGCGTGGTCACGGCCGACAGTGATCGGGTTATTAAAAGTTATTATTTGAACGCTCTCGTCGTCCTTTAACGTCCGTACGGACGCTACAGTATTTGCGGATGTTACCGGTAGCCTAGGTCTGTGTAAATAGCTCTTGTTATAGCGTGGACACCTGCGGCTTATAATCAAGTGCGGCTTATATATGTACAAATACATTTATTTACTTATTTTTAGCCGGTGCGGCTTATATCCAGGTGCGCTCAATAGTACGGAATTTACGGTAATAAAGTTTGACTGACTGATTTATCTGACTGTTTTGTTTTGCTTAATGCGCCTTATAGTCCGGTGCACTTTATATATGAAAAAAGTTAGAAAATAGACCATTCATTTACAGTGCGCCTTATAATCCAGTGCGCCCTATAGTGCGGAAAATACGGTAATTCAAATGTTCATCTTAGTTGCTTCTGACGTTTCAAATTGTAACCACTGAAGAAACATCTGTATGCTATGCATGGGATGATAGTGACACATTTTAAGCTGACCTTTACCTCTGCAAGTTTGTGGATGCAAAAGCAACTTTCACTTGCAAAATTGATAACAGCAACATCTTGGACTTTAAGCCCTGGTTGTTTATCCAACTATATTTTGATAAACCCCCCTTCATAGCCACAAAATACATCCTTTAACAGTGTTCAAATGCTCACTTAGCATGATTGGAAAGCATTTTCTGAGGTGTAATATTTGTTGGCTTCCTGATTCATAAACCAGGCAGCAAGTTAGTGAGAGAAACTGTCCATGATGCCACTTATCGCACCTGGAGTGGCGATGAGTTGAAGGATCACAGTTCTAAAATATTTCAGCTTTTGTTTTAAAATTACTCTCCTGCAGGAGTTTTTTTGAATGGTTATGAACTAGAAATCATGAACTTGAACAAAATGTATACAGACGCCTCAATGATATAAAAAGCTAACAAAACCATTATAAAAAAAGAGGTAATTGTTGTCACGGCCGAGGTGTCAGTCAAAGTGAGTTGCAGCATGCTGAAACAGCCTTTATTTACATTTTTCATTATATTGAGTGATGTGTTTGACTGTTAAAAGACAGCAGCTGATTTTTTTCTTTAAAAAAAAAGGGCTGACTTAAACATGTGCAGAACAAAGTCAGCAAAGTTGAAAGAGGTACTGCTTCGTCCACAGGGGTCACCAAAATCAACACAAACTGAAACCTCCTCCCAGGAGCTTTAAACAAATGTTACATTGCTTTTTAAGTCAGTCATATGAAGCTGATATTTGGTCAACAAAGGACAGCTCCTTAATGCCGTTTTGCTCCTTCTATTTCCTCCCTTGTTTTTAATTTAGTCGATTTCCAGCTGTCCAATTCTTTCATCTCAGCAAGCTTGTGGCAGTGATCAATGGGTATGGCATGAACTTGCCCTAGCTTATCAACCTTTGACTTTTAAGCTACCACCCGCTCTTCTCTTCATCTCTATTCACCCTCCTTCTCTGCCTTTATTTGTGTTGTATCAGCAGAGTAATATGCCGGCAGTGATTGGAAGTTGAAAGGTCATCTTCAGTCCTTGAAGAGATGTGGTGGGGGCTGCTACGGCTGAGGGCTAAATGTCATTCAAAGTCAGTGCAGCTAGTGCATGGCCAGAGGGGAGGTCACAAGGTCTGATGAAAACAAATCCATCACTTTGCTGCCAGGGTAACAGGCCACATGGCTGGAGGGATACAGGGGTGCAAAGAGCTCGAGGTGATGGAGACAAGAAGGAGGGAGGGAGGGAGGGATGGCGGTGAAAGGAAGTTGTGTGTGTCTGTTTGTGTTTGTTGGTGATGGATCCTGCTAAGGAGGACTCAGTTGGCCACAGACAGATGCAAGATGGGGATGTTTCAAGTCAGACCTGAACAATACTAGCAACTTGAGCAGTGTGTATCTGTCTATGGACAGATGTCTTGCTTTTACTCTGGCATGTTAAGAAGTATTTTAATCTCTAAAAATAAGAAAAATGAGAGGAGACTTAAAAACAGACACCAAAGGGCCTTTCTTGGTTTTATTACAGTTTAGTTTAGTGGTTACACCAACCAGGCACAAGTGTGTTCGATTGATGTGCACCATAGCTTTCCTGGGTTTTCACTTGACTTTATTTACAGTCACCAAACTTACACCAACACCTGATAAGTTGTTTATCATTTTTATGCTTACATGTTTCCTTCTTCTTGTTTGGGGGATTATTGTATAGAGAGGGGAGGGGGACAGCGGGTGTGTATTGTAACCGATGTCTTGAATTGTAACCAATGTCTTGTGTCCTGTCTGTCTGTATACTGCTACTGGATGCCCTGAATTTCCCTCGGGATCAATAAAGTATCTATCTATTTATCTATCTTCCTTCTGACTTGTGAAAAATAGATCTATATACACAGTCCCAATAGGAAACTAAGGCAATTGTCTCTGAAACTCAAACTATCAAGAATTTTAAGATTATCTATGACATGTACCAGTCAGCATTCCAACGTAGCTGCGAGTTGAGCAGTATGGCTAACACAAATCTAAAAAAAAAAAAAAAGGGCATTAATTAGAGCAGAGATTCTCAACTATTTAAGCTTTCAGATCAACACCTTCACGTAAGATCACGACACAAATTACTGATAGATTTCAATCAATGAAATGCTTTAAATCAGTGGTGTCCAAACTTTTTTTCTTGCGGGCCAAAATTGTTGTGTTAGAATCGCTCTCGGGCCACAGGTTGTTTTTTTTTTGTTTTCTTAAATATTGGAAGGAACTTTTTGTATTTTGACCTCTTCAAAAAATAATGTAAATACACAATAACTAATTGCAGTGGGAAACTGTTATGTTCTAATTTTTTGGAAAGAATAGTCAGGCTTTTATAGGTCTCCCTCGCTAACATGAAAAAGAAAAAAAGTACGAAATATGCCATCTGATGAGGCCTCGGGCCAAAATCTTCTAATTCTTCGAACGAAGTCAAGGGCCATAAACAATCCACTCAAGGGCCACAAATGGCCCCCGGGCCGCACTTTGGACACCCCTGCTTTAAATGAATGATGCAGTTTGCACCTCAGACTCAACAACATTTAACATATTTAAGACACTGAACTAAACAAACATGTTTAAAAAATGCTAAAGACTTTTTAAAACACTCTTTTTCAAATACACATCTGGACCCACTGAAAACAGCTCCCGGTCCTAATCCACCAGTTGAGAACCAATGATCTAGAGAATAGCTGTCCTGCATTTGTGTACAGTTTTTAGCAAAGCAGACTGTGAAAGCGATACTGTATGCGGACATTCAAATTGCATAATTGGAATATTGCACCTTTCACTCCAGCTTCACCACCTGCTGTATCTGCAGAATATGATGTTATTCCAACACTTATATACTTCTCTACTTCTATAAGTCGATCATTTTCATTTTTTTCTAAAAGTATTAATTAATAAAATTGTGATCA
Source organism: Symphodus melops (assembly GCF_947650265.1). Classification (NCBI taxonomy): domain Eukaryota; kingdom Metazoa; phylum Chordata; class Actinopteri; order Labriformes; family Labridae; genus Symphodus; species Symphodus melops. The sequence continues at coordinate 15,022,182 of NC_136701.1, forward strand.
AATGGAATTAAATGTCACTGAAAGATTGCTCTTATAGACACAACAGGCTTACAAGAGATGTAGGCAGTGTGTCCCATAGTAAGTGATAAAAAGAAATGGAGATTATCACAGCTGTACCACCATCTCTGCCTGCGATCGACACTCTTTCAACCCACAATCTGAGATTAAAGGGGAAAATACCACAAATCCTTCATACCATTATATAAACGCATAGATCACACAGTGTTGTGCTTTGAATTACTTCTGTCACAGAATTATGGCACACATTCACACGTACACTACATTAACACATCACATGCTTAAAGCCTCGCCTGAACAGTTGGCTACGTAGATTCACACTGAAGACATGGGAGACAATGAATCGAGCCCATGCAACTGAATTCTTGAGTGATTGTGTACATCAGGACTGTTTAATGTTTGTATGAGTTTATATGAAATGATGAAACCAAATCTTACACACCTGGCAGGTTTCCTTCAAATAAAAGGAGAAAATAAACAAGTGGACCAGCATTATGTTAGCTTGTTAACTTATTATTGTCAAATAAATATAACTGATTCAGAAAATATTACTGACCCATCTAGAACCAATTCAGAAACCTAATACATTAGTTCATCAATATTAATCAAGAAAATGAATGTGAACAATTTATTTTTCACTCTTTTTCGTGATTTACTTTTTTAATGTTGCAACACCCACCATTCAATGCTAAAGCACTCTGGGTAAAGGGGGACAGTCTTATTCTGATATCTGATTGGAGAGGAGTGCTGACTCCATCAAATTCCAAGAAGTTGAGCCAGACAGTGTAATTGCTAATCGTTCAAGCTTGAGACACACCTAACAAGGCGTGCCCGGCCTCTTGCCTCAAGAACATGCCATTCTCTATTGCTCTTTGGCTTTAGTGAAACTGATAGGCAGGCCCCGGAGACCAGTATAATGCACATCTAGCGGCAATTTCTAATGGGCTGATGGGGTGAGAGTGAAAAAGGAAGGAGAATATCCTCATCTCGGGCTGGTTAGGACGGGGAAGAAGAAAAAAAAAAACAGAAAAGTGTAACAAAGTTCAGGGCAATATGTTGTAAAGAAAAAATGTGGTGGGAGAGACAGACAATTAGAGCGAGATGAAGTGACAAGTCCAAGGAAGTGAACGATAAGGATGGAAAAATGATGTAAGATGCGCTGCAGTATTCCGGGCAGAATAGTTGAAGTAAGGGGTTTAGGGGGTAAGGGAAAGAAAGGGAAAGAAAGAGAAAAGCAGACAGCAATTATAAAGATAGACAGCAAAAAGAGAAAAAAGGGACAGTAAAAGGAACTGAGATAAGGTGTTGGGGGACCGAGAAACTGTAAAAGCGCTAAGAGGTTGAGCGGAAAAAGCTATTTAGTGATCTAATCAGATTGCTATTGAATGTGCAGGAATTATACTCTGGCTCCTGAAGCCTTCTTGGCTACTGTATGACCAGACACACTCGGCATCTTACAAGCAAGTACAGATGGATCTCTGATGGACTGACAAAATGATGGCTCAGAAAGAACACCACAGAAACTCTACTTTGTGTGTGTGTGTGTGCGTGCGTGCGTGCGTGCGTGTGTGCGTGCGTGCGTGCGTGCGTGCGTGCGTGCGTGCGTGTGTGTGTGTGTGTGTGTCTGTGTGTGTGTTGCAAGATGAAACCACTCCTGGCAAGATTAAGGAGATTCTAAAAATGTGTTGATCATATTTGTGATGCCTGTGTTGAAGATAAGATGAGGCACACATTGTGAAGTGTACTGTTCTCAAATATCGGGGGGGGGAGCTATTATTAATGTATGAAATGTTTTACTACTCATTGTCAAAACTTACTAAAAAAACAGGAATTATGTTAGAAAGTCTGTGTTTGTAAAAGACTGAATGAAAGGGCCGTCATTAAATGCATCACAATATTGTGCATTTGGTAGATATGTTTAAGAAGCAGAAATGTAGCTTTAAAACTTGTTATCCAAAGTGAATAAATAAAGGCGATGATGTTGTTTTCTGTTTTCATTAGGCCCACTGTTTTGATTATATCGAGGCGATGCACTGGCAGTGTTATTACTTTGCTTTGTCTTCTACCAGCGCCGTGTTTTCCCTGGCCACACAACAGTTGAACTGACAGCCCTTCTATCTGTCTGCATCCTGGCCCAGGACAAGCCGCTCAGCAATAGGGAATTATTTCCCACAAAATCCCCTTTCAGGGCCATTTGCTGCAGTGGGCTGAACTTGATCCTCATGGGTGACGGAGAAGGAGGGAGAAAAGGGATAATGAAGCGACAAGACACGTTGGGAGAGACGTGACAGAAAGAGCAAGGATAGACAGAGGGGATGAGGGGTTAATAGGGAGTGGCACCGCTGGGGGTAGATGAGGAAAGAAAACAAACAGACGTGATGAGAAAAACGGACAAAGGAGTGAGTGGAAGTGGAGCATCAGAAGGAGGGATGGATAGGAAGTAGAGAAACGAGCAAACAAAAGTGGGGAAACAAATGTAGAATGACAAAAAAAAAGTGAGTCTGAAGCTTTACGTAATCATGTTAGCAGAATCAATTTGTAAGTCCTAAATCATGGAAGACAATTGGAGATGTTTCCTCTCAGCTTTACTCAACTTACTCCCCACACTACTGCTAGTGAAGTAGGAATCTTTTATCCTATAATGCACAAAAATGAGTTTATTCCCTGAATGTGTGTGTGTGTGTGTGTGTGTGGTTCGGGGAGGTGTGGATGGTGTGGAATTGAAGAGGAGGTGTGCGGCTCCTCAGCATGTGAGAGGATCTGGAAACAAAAATAAATCCAACTGATGCGATCTGCAGCTTTCTCGTCTCCCTCTCGTTTCTTTCTTTTATTCGCCTCCTTCTATCTGTGTGTAACCTGGCTACTTTGATGTTCGTGAGACTCAGAGGAAAGAAAAAATCAGCTCCTTTCTAAGGCCCCAAACAGAGGAGGAAACCTTTGAAGAGAGAAGGCAAACTTGCCTAATGGTGTGTGGGTGAGTGCGGAGAACAGATCCTGCCTATAACCGAAATGTTTTCTGCTCAATAATATAAACAAAGTGAAATCCATTATCTGATTGTATTGCTCATATTCTGTATCCATATACCCCACTTAGATGTAGTTTTGTCATGTTTAAATGTAACAATAAACACCTATTCATATGCTTGTATAAATTAAATCAAAGATGAGAATGAATGGGTTTACTAGGTTAGTTAAGAGAATATTTCTGCAAAACGGAGAGAGACAGAATAGAAAAAAAAAAGTTGTGCCCTAATTTCAAAGTACAAACTCAATGGAAAATGGTTATGTTTAGGATATGACGTGATGTGCATTGATAATGCACAAGAATGAAGTGAAATTTCAGTGATTTCACAAATTCCAAGGCAACTCCAACAGGACTCATTCTAATATCTGAAAGTTTTTTGGGGTTTTTTAGAAAAGCATAAAACCATAATTGACATTGTTTTATATTGTCACTGCACAATAAGTTGCTACCAGAAAATGTAAAAAAAAAAAATCCAGAATCCGTTTACATATATCTATTACTATGATACTGAAGTGAAAGGAGTGGATGTAGATGAAGGGTTTATAGAGTAAATGTACCTTACAGCTGAATTCTTTTTAATAGCCAACAGAGGAGATGCTGTTCGTTGCAAGAGCAAAGTCCAGTTGAATAAACTTCTCAGTTGTTTCTCACCACATTAAGCCTTTCCCTGATTAGTTTTTTTTCTGAATTGCTCATACTGTATTTGGTAAATTGTGATCCTGCTTTAAACTACACATAGACCAGGGTATTCTTTGAGGCATCACTTTCATAGGGACTTGATAACAATGTGAAAAGACATTCTTATTTTAAAAATATGGTATGTTCTGGCAGTATGGCATTAACTAAAATACTGTGCTCAAGGGAACTTTACACCAGATGATGTCACACAGGCTATGTGGATTTATTTTATACAGTTTGTGATCTAAAGGAAACTTAAAGATAGAAATTGAGCAAAATATAGGAGAGTTGGGCTCAAATGATCCAAGGTTCTTTAATAATTAAAACAACAACAAACAAAAAAAACCACCTAGAATCCAAGTCTGACTGTTCCCACATCCTGCACTGTCTGTTAGTGGTTGGACTGTGACCCATGTAAAAGGGCCGTCACCATAAAGTAACTTTGTTTTAAGAATTTCATTTACAAGAGTGTCCTGGCCAAGAGGGGCAGCAGTATAATAAAGAAGTTACAGACATAAAACACAAAGCAATTACAGACACAGATCAGCATAACTTAAGTCACAGAGCCCAAAAGTCATTATTCAAAGAATCTACAACCTGAAGCATCTTCCTCTAACACCTCCAATCTTCTTTTAAAAAGATTTACACCAGCTCCCTCACACACAAATCATCCTGCAGGAGTTTCCAGGCCACAAGAGGAAGGTACCTGAAACTTATTTTCCCTATTTCAAGATGCACTTTGAGAACAGATAACAACAATAATTGTTGTGAGCGACTCACAGAGCGAAGACTGTGGCTATGAATACAATTACACAGGGACACAGATTAAGTATAGCCTCATAAATTAGGACATGCTAATGATTTTGTTTAAGCATAAACAATGCAGGCCTGCTAACTCGCTCATATACAATGTGCAAGGATGAATCAGGGCCCTCAGATTTGGTATGAGTTTAAACGCAACATGATATACAGTATCCAAAGGCACTGAGATGAGATCAATCAGGGGCATGTAAGTAGCTACCACAAGTCAAGGCAAGTTGATGTATATTACACTGTTCAGACACAAGGCAATTCACTGTGTTTTACAGACATGAAAACAGAAATACATAAAAACAAGCCGTCTTCACTTAATTGTCTTTTTCTTATTTAAATTTAAATGGTCTGGAATAAAAACTACAACATCCTGACATGTTGCTGTTCATTCATCTGATGCAATGAAACATTGTGATCTTTGTGGAAGCGTGTGGCTCATTGTTCTCTCCTATGATTCAGAAACAAATAAACCACTTTGATCTATACTAAATCTCTCTTTGCATGCTGCTTCTCCACTGGGCTGATAGTTAATTTTTGTCTTTCTTATCTAAATATTGATTTCTTCAGAGCTCTGACATCCTCAGTAGCAAGTCTTAATTTGAACTTCTTGTGTGACACAATTAAGCTTTTTTTTTTTTTTTTTAAATCATAATGCTTATATGCAGAGAACAGGTTGAGGAATGTGATGTTCTGGGTACTAAGTGCATACTCCTATTCTGTGGACCAGCTTACTGTTTTCTAGAGCATCTAACCGTCCCCTTTGCCTTACTGGATTTTTGTAGAGAGGCAGTATTCAGATAGCACTGAACCGTCCCTGAGAAATGCTCTACGTGATTTACATCTCTGTCAATCATAAATATGAATCTGGGCCCTTAAAGCCATTCAGAACCTACTCACCTTGAAACATCACCATGACAACCCAAGCAAAAAAAAAAACAAGTCTGGCATTCAAAAAAGGTCAGAATCTAATGGTAAAATAGTCACCTCAGTTGATATACATAATAGTGATTTTTACGTTTATTTTGTACACCCTAAACTCATGAAAAAAGACATTCTATGGTAAGTGTAATAAATTAAAAGCAGGAACGGAAAGCAAGAGGACAAGCTTCTTTGCCGAGTAACTTTTTATATTCATTTTTGATATGGGATGTGTCTAAAATTACCCATTACTCACTTTGTAGTACACTAAAAAGGCCATTTGCCTTTTTTTTGTTCCGCTGTCAGATTTACTGGTGAACATTAAGATACCCTTCATCCCACAATGAGCAATCGATGGTCACTAACCAAGTAATATCTACCATCATACACTGCAATGTAAAGGAAATTCATGCCGTCATTCAATTCATTATCAGCTTCCACCGAGGTGGTGAAGATGTGTTTTATCAGTTTTGTGCTAATAAGCTCACCGAAGATCTCGAGAACTCTAGTTGGAGTGTCCGTATGGGAATTCTAACACACTTATTTATTCTAGGAGTACAGAGAAACTACTTAGAGCTTACTTTACCGTTATGTGTTTGTGAGTGTGAGTCATTTATAGATTAAAGACAATGAGTGCAATTTTGAAGTAGTATCTGTTTACATTGTATGAGGCATTTAATGCCTATTTTATGACATATCGGTTACCCAACCTACATTTTATGCAGCTCCATTAATCTACCAACCTTCAGGTCTCAATTTTACGAGCAATATAAAACCTGCAATAAAAGCTCAATATTTTCTTCTGACAACAATTTTGGTACGTGATTTATTTCCTTGAACTTCTTTTGATGTCCTTCATTGTAACTGTATGGCAATATGTCTGCAAACTGAAGCAAATAGTTGCAAAGCCCAGCAAGCAAAATATTTATTAGCTCCTTCATCTACAGTGAAGAATGGCAAACAAAAGTTCCCTCTGTGAATAATGAGCAAAGCAAACCAATTTTCAAGTCATGCATTACATCAAATTAAACCTCAAAGCCTCCGTCTTTCAAGTCAAAGTCTTTGAAGTCTTGTAATTTCATAAATAGGAGTTAAAACAAAAACAGCTTTTCTGTTCTCTCACTGAAAGTGGAGGTGATTTTTCCACAAAGTCACACTGATTTGCTGCTATTTTTATTGTTCCATTTCACCTTTTCCATCACGATCAAACCTACCTACTTGGATAAACAGCTTGTTTTAACCTGAGGTGCACCCTCTGCGTGAAATGGGTGGTTTAACTCAAGGTGCCCTTGAGCAAGGCACAGGGCGTCAAATAGCGGCGGTGAATCCGCTCTAAAACGAGTTGTTGTTCTGTTAAACTACCTGAGGTGAGGCTATGAATATAAAGTGTATAACTGTAAAGAGCATGCTCGAGGAGGAAAATTAAGATTAATTTCCTGGATAAATGAAGGTTGACGATAATAAAGGGACGATGGCTCTGCTCGCTCTTCACTGTTCTAAAGAGAAGATTCACCCTCCAGACACAAAGGCTATCACTTAATATACAGTTAAACTCTCTTTTTCTCTCTCCTCCTCTGTCTTTTTGTGTCTCTCCTCCTTGTCGAGAGCAGTCTAATTAATTAATACCAAGCGGCTGTAAAATTGCTTCTATCCAGAGCTCTCTATTGTGTGCAACGCCAAGTCTCTGTGGCAATTATATTTTCTACAGTATTGTCAGAGAAATGATTGAACATTAGCTACCTGGTTATTACATTTATTTATTTCCATTGTGTGTTCTAATTCATGTTAAAATTAAATTTCAATGGTGTTGGATTTGTATAAATGCTTATGACTGTGTGTGTGTGTGTGTGTCTGAGAGTGTGCGTGCTAATATGAACAAAAAAACACTCAAACAATATTTTTGGGTATACTATATGAGCTAAGATCATGAAACATGACTGACTACTTTGTCTTGACATTAGGAACATGTTGCCTGTATCAGACAGTTCTGAATGCGAACCGAATTGTGTTGATTACTGTTGCAGATCAAGTTGTGTATACGCAGTTTTTAATGGCAGCTTCCACGCTGGAAACAGCTTCCTCCTGCTGATAGGAGACAGTGATCAGAGTCATGGGAGTAAAAGAGATGGATGACACAAGATGCTTTATTTAACAAAGAAGATCTGCAGTGTGAGATGATTACCCTTTCTTGAGTGGCCTCTCTTTTGACACGTCAAAGTGGCATAATCAGTATGAAAATGAAGTTCTAAGCACTGTGTCAAATCATTGTGACCTCTTAGTCTTCATTTAATCTGCCTTCATTTAGTCACAACTTTTACCAATCCTAATGAAACTCAAAATGTTACTGTCCTGCTCCTATTGTTTGAAATGACTGGCATCAGAATCAGATTATTTGCTTGATGATATCCTGTTCTATTGAATGAATGAATGCCAACTACATTGTTGTGTCTTGTACTTGTACTCTGCACAATAACAAAAAAGTTTAACTTCATCTAATTTAAAAACAGTTGTTGTGAAATATAATGCTGTAGCTACTTTACATCTTATTGGCAATGTTTTGTGTCATGGGTTGATAATGTTCTTTAAGTAAGTGCAACTCCAACACTGAAGGGAAAGCAAAGAAAATAGATCTAAAGGTTTCACATATAAATGTATATTTGGAAAATATAGTATACCTATGCTAGTAATGACTATTGCCAAAGATATGCTGTATTTGGATCTTTAAGCACAATGTTCATTTTTATTAACTAAACATTTAGCCCCCTGCCTTTCAGCAGCACACTTAATCTCTTTCACAAAGAAAGATGACATTTTTAAGATCATGTGCATTGGCCTTGGCCAAGGATAAATGTATCCCTAGATACCTCGAACAAGATGATAGAAGTCATATTCCCTTCAAGAGCTATAGTAAAAGTACATGACTTCAGATCAATATTTATAAGATCATTGATTTATGTCACTGGCCTGACAGCCACAATGGACCACAATTCTGCAGACTTTTTCAACTGACAAAGCATGACAATCTGGTCGTGTTTTGCAAGATTATAAAAGCAGAGCTTGAGCTGCATTATCAAATTTTTCTCTCTAAATATCCAGCATTTGTCGCTCAAAGAAAGCCATTCTCAGAAAAAGCACTGTGGACAAGATGACCAGGTAATTGCACAAAATTGTGGCTCATGTCTTTTCTTTGCACATGTACACTGTAGGCTAACTTCCACCAGATGTTGTCACGAATCAAGTAAATCATTGATTTGAAGCAGATTTGCAGCCATTTTGCAATCATGTACTTACATGCAAATAAGTTTGTCCACTGGGGGCAGTTGCTTATGTAATTGTTTGCTTTTATGCAAATGAAGTTTCACATGAAATTCATAGGTTCAACCAACTCTTTTCAGTTTAGCAGACATCACGCAATCCACAAACAAAGAGGTGACGACACAGTAATAACAGCCTGCATTTTTCCTCATGACATTGATTGACAGAGAATATATGCAGCATATTAAAGTATATCATGTTTACTGATGGATCAACTCTTTTTTCTAATCAATCAAGCAGTAAAGTTACCAATAATAATAATCCCATTGGATCCCATATATATATATATATATATATATATATATTTCTAAAATCCTGATGTATGTAGAATATTGTAGAACTGTGTGTTTTAGCATGAAGTACGGTGCTACTGTTCATGCCTATCCAAGCCAATCTCCATTCTGATGTCCTGCATGTTTGTCTTCCTGAGTCTCTCTTGACCCTCTCTTATCATCGATTATACAAAACCAGCAGGTCAAACCAATTCACGGAATTAATGAGCTCTGAACAAGCTTTTGTATTGAGATAAATAAAGGATGCTACCATTGGGATTACCTTTATATCAACTATGTTGATATGTGATTCAATGGCATGACACCACTTTTGCGTTGAGCCGCATCTTGTGAAATAAGGTCTAATTTAGTACACTACCTAGTTTTGCCATACTTTGAAAATGTCTTTCCTTCTTTCCTGTCTTTCCTTAGTTGACAACTAAAGCATTGGAAAAATAATTAGTTCTTAAATATGACTGCTAGGAGTTGACCACATGTAACTGCTGCTTACACTTGATTTCATTTTTATATTTTTCCAGGAATGTAAAGTCATCACAATTAACATACAGGATTATTTACAAAAACACAAGTTTGGAAGAAAACTTGGATATTTTAATAACTCTTTTAATGGTATGCTTTACTCACCAAGTAAAATCCTTTATTCCCATGGGGATTTGGGCTGAAAGCTTGGCGCTACAAAATCAGGATGAAATACCCATAGTTTATTCCTCTTTCGCTGTTTGATATGCAGCGAGAGGTCCCCCTGAGCACAACTCATAAATCCATTTCAACAGGGAATTCTGTTTGGTACCAGACATTTCCTGCAGCCATCAGCATTGAAATCACAATGTACCAAAGGCCCCCAGTTTGCTTCGGCTTTGAACAATCACAACTTCAAAGGCCCACGCCCTGAAAGATTCTGTGTAAAATCATTTTCAGGCAAAGGCCTCAAGGTCACATCTCTCTGAGAGGTTCTACACTGAAGAGTATCTTTATGATGCTTTCAGGCTGCCATAAAATGAACACTGGTAGAAACAAGAGTCATCATTTGCTCTTTTCATCTTCCCTTTTCACAATGTTCTACTAGATCCCTGGTAATGTGGTGAAGCCTCTGACAAAAGAATAAAAGTAGAGAGAGATTTGAAATCTCCCAGGGGTGCTTGAGGGCACTGCATCGATGAAGTTGTACTTTTTAAACTCGATGGCTTTCTCAGCTGTGAATCCACGAGTTTCAGATGAGAAGTCACATCTCTAAAGGTCAGGTAGCTCTGGTTACTTGACAGTTGCTATTTGCAAACAGCTCTCTGGGCTTATACAATACCATGCTGGTTGTCAGAAGTTTATATATGAAACGTATTGTTTGCGGTAGCCAATAAATAGAATAAAATCATTATAAAACGTTCGACAAAACAGTTTGCACCTTAACTGAGAAAAGGCTTCAAAAGATGCATCATATTCACAAATTCACACACACACGCACACACACATTCACACTGACGACTGCCAACAACCACGCATGGTGTTGATTTAACCATAGAGCAAGCGACGTGGGATTCTGTTCCTGCTGAATAACAGTTTGATATGTAAAAGGGAGGACCTGAGCATAGATCCGGAAACTACGCTACAAACGTAGCTTTGCCCAATATGTGAAATACAGCAGCTTAGTCTGCAGCTCTTTAAGCTTCAAAATGTGTGCTATAGCTGTGACACCCACGTAGATTTTAAAATATAAGCTTGCTAACCATCACTTCAAATGTCATGACTTTTTTTTTTTCACCTCGAGAAATGATTCATGAAAAAAAGTGGGGGAAAAAAAACATTTGCAATTTGGTTAATTTTAGGCAAGTCAATTTCTTGGTCAGATTTAGGAAAAATCATGAAGGATCTTAGTTCTACTCGAAGTACTCTACATGCTGAGATAAGTTACATTAGTAACATATGATGCTTACCTGATGTAACTTACATATAGGCTGCATAACTCCAAAGGAAGTAATCTTCTTAAAAGCCAACATATATTTTAACAAGATTGATCAAAATGCTGTGATGCTTATTTCAACAGAAAGTGTGTTTAGGGCATTAGATACAACTTCTTATGTATCCGTGTCTGTATTTGTGTCACTTTGCCTGCACACTGTGGGCCTTTTTCTGCCTGTGTGAGGAGTGTAGGAGTCTCTGGAGACTCTGCCAGCCAATAGCCTCCCTGTCAAAAGGGCTGCCTTGTCTGATGAGCCATGAGCGTGTGAAACAGCAGTGAAAGCCTGTCCATGGAGAGTGGAAATATACACTTGATAATACCAGATCAGTTCCCATCTCTCATCGCACATGACCTTGTAATTTATGATTCATACATTGCTGTGTATTCATGGAGGAGAGACAGAGATTATAAAGGTCAGTTTGGACAGATGTGTAAGTGAACTGGAAAATAAAACGAAGGGGTTGGAAGTAATCTTTCTAAATCATTACTGTCACAGTGGAGAGTCTTCAAATTGCTGAAGACTATTTGCAACCAGCAGCTCTCAAGGCAATTAAGAGAAATTACTCAGGGTAAAGCTGTTTGCTAAGTGCACTAAAACAACACACATGAAAGCATGTTCTTAAAAGAGTTAATCATTTGGCACTTACATATTGTCAGTTTGAGGTGGGATATTTGCCACTGCTTCCTCTGCAATGTGTAATGCATGGAGGTGAAGCTGTGGGGGGAAGTCCCCTGATCTGCCATCAGAGGCAGTGACAGAGGTGTAATGGGGGACTAACAGTAGCATTATGCAAAGTCTCTGCCAGCAGGGTGGAACAACAATGTATATGCATGCATGCCTGACTAAATTTGTATTTGAAGCAACCCCTGTGTGTTTACATACCGTGCCTCTCGCACAGTATCTTATAACAAAACGTGTAACACCCGACTTCTGCAGCCTTACAGTTTGTAAAGCTATCTGCTGTACTGTTAGAATATAGAAATAAAAATGTGCTTTCCAAAGGTGAAAACATCTTTAAATAAAATTTCAGGTCATTGTAAATTTCCAAAAGATTTTAGACAATAATTTGGGATGTATATGTTTATAATACATTATTTTAGCATAATTCTGTGAGCTTCTGTTTCCCTGGTAGCACTTGAGGGACGGACTAATACAAAATAATTGCATTTACTGATTGACCAGAAAGCAAATGCTATGGTAGCAAGATTGCAAGTCAACAAAATGGCTGACATAAAGTAATTATACTGTAAAGAGATGGTACGATAAACAACAAGAGTACTTGGCCAGTTAGCATTGGCGCAGACTCTGAATACAGATGGCAATTTACAGAAAACAAATGACAGTATGCTTAACAACAAAAATAGCAAGATAGCATTAGTCTTTACTTTTCCAGACATTATATGATTATGTATCAACAAAAGTGAAACCAATAGTAGAATCTGCAGCCAGCCTTTCTGTTAGTCTTTCTGAACTAAATTCAAAGTCATCACAACATGCCACAGAGCCCCCCCCCCCCCCCCCTGCACCGTCTGCACCGCCCCAAAATAAAGTCATACTGACTGCATCCATCACACCGTAACCAAGTTGATCACAGGAAGTCCTTTGCTCAGCGTGGATGCTCAAAGTCATCACTTCAGCTGGCTGGTAGCTGCATGCTGTATATGAGAGGCATCCATCCACATTAGCACCCCACCCACTCATACCACATCACTCTCCCATGACTTCGTACTGATAATGGATTCCTGTATTACTGTAAGCATTAGTGTGTGCGCGTATGTGTGCGCAGTAAAGAAATGCCTTTTGAAATGTCCTTCTTCCCTTCCAGGATGTTTGGACAGCAGTATTCTTCTTTTTTTTGTTTTTTTTTTGCAATATCTGGATGTTAATCTTCCTGAGGTCATTCAGAGTCTGACTCACTTGAAGACACACATTAATGAATACTAGTACAGAGGGAAACAGAAACACAAACTACAGATGTAGTCAATTTAAACAGACAGACCTGGAAGAGGACTGACACAGTCTCCAATGCTGTTACTGACAGACACATGCAAATACAGAGGCTGACAATCTCATCCTGAAGTTGAAGGTTACAGTCGGAGGCATGTTCTAATGTGTCAGTGGAAAGACAGGAATAAAGTCCTGCCTAAGGCCTCGTGCCCACCTAGCACCTTATTTCAGTTGTTTTCAATGAGTAGACTTTCAACTTTTCAGGAAGGCTCTTTTCAAAATGTTTGATATTTCCTGTATTGTAGCCTCCAACAGATTGTGTCTTGCACCCGAATCCTCTTTGCTCCGTGTCTTCTGGGGTAAAAGGCGATCTCGAATATAAAACGTGCAGTAAAAAAATAACAGAGCCGTCTCGGTTTTTCAGCGGCCATTGACAACCGTTGCCAACACACTTCGCTTCATGCACACGCTCCAGAGCGCTCAGCCAGCGCTTTTCTGCCCAGACAAAAATGCTAGATTGACACAGGACCTAAGGGATCTCTCAACAAACGGCTACAAATTCGAAACCCTTCGCTAGCAAAAGCGGAATAAAAATGGCAGCAAAAATCTAGAAAAGAGAAATACGTGACAGAATATCAAAATAAAACCTTGCACCAGGGCCATTGTTTTAACACATACTGATCCAAGTTTAGATTTGTTAGCATTCTGGCTGAAAGTGTAATCCCAGCAGCTCATGGAGTCCGTCAATTTATTGCAGTATGAAACAGCAAAAATGGAAGATCCTGATTAATCTTTAAAACATGTTGCTTTTTATTCCATCTTGTAGCCTGGTCAAAAACATCAACCATATTTGAACTCGACCTCCAGCGGTCTGGTTGGACAGATTGCGGCTTGTGTAGCCTTGAGCCACTCGCCTCAGGCAAAGATGAGCAACTCCAGAGAGTCAGATTTATTTCATTTTCAAGCTGGTCTTCAGCATGATCTCAGCACGTTTTCCAAAGACACTTTGGAAGTCGTATTAGTTTCCAAGCAAGAAAACTTGCCCATAAAGGAGTCACACTGTAGGCCTCAGATCTACATGCGTTTAGGATTTACAGATGGCAAAGCTAAACTGTTGCTTCTACAAATGGAACTACATAATATATGTTTTGTCTGATGAGGTTAAAATGAGGAGTAATCTAATAAATCAGGAGGAAGCTAGAGGGATCTTACCAGATGTTTGTAGTAAGAGGATGTCAAGCATTGTCTTTCTGTTGGGTACATTGTATGTCATTTGTACAAAAAATGACTCTCAATACTTTGTCTGATACCATGGAAATCGAATAAAGTCATAGGCACACAGAAAAAAAAAACGATTAGTGCTTGTGTTAACAGGCATGCCATGTTGAGATTGCAAGCACTGTGATTAGCAGCCTCGGGTTTCTGGGCGTTCTCTTTCATCATTCAGATGATATCATCTCGTGAAAGCATCGAGCAGCTGAAGAAGTGCTCAGTAATCCACACAATGATGATGTCTGGCGACAAACTTGCTCTCTACTGTAAAAATGGAATCTGTTATTTTGGGTTGTATGAAAATAAGATGCAACTTGACAGAAAAAAAAAACACATTCCATCAGTGTTTCAGAGCATCCGTTTCTACAACAATATATCATTTAGTTTACTCCCAGTAGTCCGAGGTTAACCTGTCAGAAAATGGTAATGATCTCAAAGACACCTGTAGTAGAGCCACTACTTGTATACATCTAGTCAAGCCGCAGTTACCATTGTTGGGAATCTCATTGGGAAGACTTCGCATCTGCCAGTGGAGATATTCTGAGCACGTCAAATATAAAAGAGACCTTGGGGCAGACACAGAACACACTGCAGGGATTACATATCTGACCCGGAAGCACCTCAGAATTCTTCATGAAGAGCTGGACAAAGTGGGTGAGGAAAAAGGCATCTGGGTTTCATGCAAGATTTGCTTCAGTTACACTTGATGGTTAGATGCATGAATAGGTCAGTTTAGAAGTTTGCTGGTTCTTCTTTTTTACCTTATCAATTCTGCTAGACGTGTGGGAATGAAAACACATAACACACTCAGAATATCTATGATGTAATCTATTCTTTCATGTGGAAGGCATCTTTTTTTTTAAGAAACTCCGCTCCACGGGCAATCAGCAAGCCTTAGGTCAGCATAACCTCTTTTATGTCAAAGGTTGAATGTTAATGGTAGCCAGGAGCTGTGGTGTCAAGGGCTCTGGGGATCATTTCTTTATCCAGGAGCTCCACTGGGGACAAATAGTGACAAAGGCTCAGGGGCTTGGAGATTACATTCGGGTCATTAAATCATGAGGTCAGACTTTTACGTACTGAAAAAAAGAGATTCTTGTTGTACAAACCAACGCTGATGAACACCTTTTTGCTGTTGTGTTTAACTAAGGATACAAATAAGCTCAAACACAATAAGATGCACTTGAAAAAATGATGAGAGAGACCCGAGAAGCCCTCGAGTCGCAGTGCCTTCTGGGTGAGAGTACATCTAACAAGCACCCAGCCTCACCTACAAATGATCCTCAGTCCCACTCATCCTTCTTGTGCTGACCTTTAGAGGTTTATTTTACGGTCTTGTGGACAGCCGAATTGTTCGCTCTGTTAGGCCAAATATTGATGTTACATAGGTCTTTTACATACACATCTCCCAGCATACATCTCCCTTTGCTGTATGCCGTTCTATTTCCATTCCTCTTACATGCTGCTTGTCCCTTTTTCTCCATTCTTTCGATTTATGAAAACGATTTAAGGGTATAGCCAAGAAAAAGATGCAATTTTGAGCCAACACTGTGGTGTGAGAGAAATTGAGTAAGTAAAATCCAACTGAAATAAAAAAGACAAGACTGAGTTATTTTCTATGCCTCAGATTTCTGTAGGGACAAAGATATAAAAATACCAACCAGATAAAGAGATGCAGGAAGATAAAGACAGAGCAATGAAAGTGCTGTAATGGTGATAATAGATTCAGAAGATGGGAATCAACTACAAGTGAACCCAAGCTGTTGCCAGATTGTTTTTTAAGCTAGAGAAGAAGTGAGGCAGCAACAATAAAGGACATATAGGCAGAAAGAGACAAAGGCCCAGAAAAGACACAGCAGTGACTTAACACTCTGAGCCAGCTGTCAGAGGTTTGCATTCCAGGAACCAGAGTGGTATAGATGAGGGTAAACAGGAGTAAAGGTTATAGAATGAGGCAAGCCTGAGAGCAGTAAGAGTAGAAAAAGAACAGCATTCAAAAGAATCTGCCGGCAGCCTTACATTTGGCATCTGTACCTCTATGTGAACTCCATGAGCGATGTTTGAAATCAGCAAAACATTGGACAAAGATTGTTTGCAGAAGACAGAAGGCTGAGCTCGCAGCACAACACCCTGATGCTTTAAATGCTCCGGAGAAATGGGAAGAAAAAATATCAGAGCTGCACAAGTTGGCACAGAGTCAAATTCTCAAAGCGGCAACAGATACACAACAAGAAGGTGAAACCTAAGAGGAAAACAAAACAACAACAAACAAAAAAAACATGCTCCTGGCATACATACTGGACGCCCACATCTAGGTTTCAATCCAGAATGAATTTATATGTTGCCAGTGAGCCAAATCTACGCATGTATTTGTATTTTTACAAACCTGTTTGTTGCTCAAGATGGATTTTGTTTACATAGCCTTTAAAACCGGAAAAAAAAAAAAAAAAAAACATCAACAAGCACAAAGATGAACTGACAGTTTCACTGGAGGTTAAGCTCCGCCCCATATCCTCTGCGCGTGTGTGCGTGTGTGTTTTTACATGCGTGGATGTGTGTTCCCCCTTCTTGCGCTACACTCTTTCATCATCATTTCATGCTGTCCTCTGTGCTCTTTTGAATCCGTATACTCTAGTTGCACATAATGTTATACTCAGTGACATTTATACTACATGCAATATCCTGAATACTTAATTAACACCAAGAACGTCCATGTGTTTTACAGCCAAGATGCTTTACACTAAAGAGAGAACCCAAACCACCTGACCAGCAAAACAAGCTAAGGCTCATTAAAAAAAAAACCATGCCATTGCTCTCTAAGGCCCTTGAAGAGTAAGGTATAAACACAAGAGCCAAAACAACTTTGAAAAGGCTCTCTCTTCCTGAGCAAACTCTCTTCAACAAACAAACCCTGAATATTTACTCTGAATCATCCGCTCTGGTTCATTGATTGACATCATCAAAATGCATATTTCTCTTTGACTTTGTCTGTTGTTGAGCCTATTTTTGGTGCGTTTGCCTGCACTCTCTGGTGCATACCTCGGAATGTTTAGTGTGCTCTGGATGGAAAAAGAAAAAAAAACACACACACAGCAAACACTTTATTTACAAGGGGAAGTGGGAACGGAGATGAGATGGGTCATGCATGAAAGAGAGAGGGGAAAAGTGAAGAAGGCGAGAGGCGAAGAGAACAGCATCTCCGAAGGGTGAGTGGTGTCTTTAGGAAAGTGACATTGGTTATTGAGTGTTGCATGAAAACAAGAGAGTAAGGTCTTAAAGAGACAGTGTCCTCAAATCTACCTCACCCACGTTTCCCAAGTCATACAGACGTGCAAAACAGAAGACGATTCCAAATCATGATGAATGAGGTTTGCTCTTCAACAAGAATGAAGCGTTGCTATGAGCTACGTTACTGCTTTGGTCTGAGGGGTTAAAACAGCTTTATGTGAAGATTGTATTTGTGTGTACGCTTAAAAAGAACATTTTAATGATTAAAGGGGATTGTGCTCCTAAATGTCAAACTGTAATTGGCTAAATGAGTTTCTGAGTTGATGGATGTTTAAATTGTATTTGCTCCATTTATTTTTGATTTTCCCTTTACGCACCAGTGTGTTCATGTACAAATGACACATGCGTGCACCAGACATCTGATAAAGACTTTCAGTGTTTGGTTTAGCTCAAAAATGCACACAGATGCAAGTGTGTGCCTGTTAAAGATTGGAACACTGTTGGTTTGTACTGGTATATTGAGGTACTAATCCCTCAAAAGTTTCATCCAGGTTAATCTTGCTGTAAACATTGTGTCTCCAGGCCAGACTTTGCTGTCTGATCGTGTCTTTAAAATGTGCGTTCGTGCGTACGTGTGTGTATACTGCTAAGTGCTTGAACCCTGGTACTTTTCCTGTTGTCCTGAAAAACCAATTTGCCAAGAGTCCGACTGTCTGCAGACCACTCACATAGGTTCACAGCCAGTAAATCACTATCGACACACAACTAATACAGGCTTGTGTGGTTTGAAGACCATTATACAGGTGTATGTGTACATAAGACCCCAGGTAGCAACCTATTACTTTTGCAAACAAACAGCTAAGGCTTCTGTGCTGCTGCGACAGACTGTGGAGTCCTCTGTGAACAGTTCTAAATTATTCATTGTACAGTGAATAGCAAAACAGGAGAGCGAGCTAGAAAGGATGATAGCACGCATGCTCATTTTCTATGAATGATCGTCACAGTGATGTTTGATGATTATCACAAGGAGATGCTAGAGTTTCCTGATGTTTGCTAAAAAAAAAATCCAAATTCATATCTTCAACTGGCACTCTCTTTCCAGAATTGCACACTTTTATTCACACAGAATGTTTTAAATAATTCCATACAGTTGGCACTAGAATTGGTAATTATTCTATTTATTTATTACATATGGTCATAGTAAATGGTAAAGAAACTTGAGCTTGTATAGTGTTGTTCTATTAGTCTGCTGACTACTCCAAGCACTTTCACACTGGATGTCACTCCAACCTGTTCACACAATGATGGCAGAGCCTGCTATGTACATTACCCATCAGTATTAACTAATCCATTCATACACATTTACACGCTGCCAACAAAGCAACAGGAGCGACTTGGCCAAGGACACATCCTTATGTGGGTGTAGCAGCTGGGGATTGAACTACTGTTCCGATGTGAGCTGTAAAGTAGAACATCCAATCCGTAATATGTGCTGTAGTTTAAAATGTATACATGCAACAAGCCGGGCCAGTTTCATAAGTAGGCATGTCCTGGTGCCCATCTCTATAAAGCTAGTGTAATCTCCTTTACATGCACTGAACAATGAGATCTGGTGATTTGTGCTAAATTAAAAAAGAAAGCACACTACAGTATTCTATAAATGTGTGAAGGCGAAGTGCGGCAGCTAAGGTGCCATGAATGAATGAATGAAACTATATCACAACTTTAGCACTGCCATTAACACTTTGCAAGGAGGTTTGTGTTCATTTTGGTTTCAAAGGAATTATTTGTTTGTTACTTGTCATACTGACTGAATGCATTCCTCTTCTTGGTGTGGTAAGATTGGGGACATTTCTACTTTGTTGGTCTTTTTTTGGCTCACTGATACATCCTGCATATTTTTGGATGCTTGTTGTCACCTGTGTTGGCGTGTAAAGAATTTTTGGCTTCCCAAGGGTACTGCAGGACGTATTAAATTAGGATATGTCACTTGCAGCAATCTCAGTTTGTGCTCAAGAACGCATATTTGAAATGGAAAGATGTTTGAGGGCATGGAATTGATCACTGTCAGTTGGACCCATGACCAAAGAATCTGTACACGAGGTGTAACAGTGTCTGCACTACCTGGTGAAAGTAGAGGATTGATCTAATGGGGTCAGGTGAAGACTCTGATCTCACTCTGATATACAGGTATTTGCTGAGTAAATCCCTGCCAGTCTTAAGGGCAGCTACAGATGAAAGCAAAGGAAACAAATAAAAGAAGAAACTTGGGCCAAACCTTGAGATACAGCACATTAATTAAGATTTGTTCCCTTGGTGTGTATTGCTTTAGCATTACTCAAGTAGAATCTTAATCCATCAACATAGAAATATGTCAATAGAGTTAAAGCCTTCACTTACAGCTGAAGGGAATTAAACCCAAGTTATAGATATTGCCGAAATCCACACTATAGAAACATTATGATTGTTCAGGCCAATGTTTAAATTCAGTATATTTCATCTAATTAGAATAGTTGTCATTGGTTAGCTATTGATACAAATTCAAGATCATCTGTGTGTGCCTGCTTTGCATGATTATTCCTATTATTATTATTATTATTATTCTTAGTAGTAGTAGTAGTAGTATCATTATTATTATTATTATTATTATTATGTCATTGTTTAAATGATCTTCACAGCCACTCAGGATGAAAATGGGAATGCCAGTATACTTTAACAAGTAGCACAGTATAAATATTCTGATATGCCACGACACTAAAGGATTGACACACTAGTGTTGTTTTTTTTATCCTCTGCAGGGACATACACTCAGGTGCTGTCATGGAAAACACTATCTAACAATTTTAACACAGTGCAGTCTTTTGAATTTCAAATTCTGGTTGTCTTAAAAGAACTCTGATGGTTAAAGATAACTCAGGTCACTGGTTGTATCTTGTTGTTGTATCTGAACTTAGCATCCTATGTTTCTATTTTTTTTTTCTTTTGATTATACAAAACCTTTTTTCTAAAATGACACCATGCAAAAAAATCAAATACTTTTGAAACACACTGCCCCTACTAAACTTTAAATTAGAAAACAGAACCATGATATAAAATATTTAATATAAAGTATTTCTAAGAAACATCAGAAAACTTTATTGGCTTAGGACACAAATTGCCATTGGTGGTTGCAGTAATTTCCTCTGGGGTTAATTTCCTTTGCAGTTGCCACATAAGTGCCTGTAGCTTTCTTAATGGACATAAAGACTTCATTGCCACTTACAAATGAAATGCCTATGACATTGTGCCCTAGGAAGCTATAAAGCTACATGGAGTGAAATTACAGCGATATGACCATATGCTTAATCTCGCTGTGGACCACTGCTGTGTGACTGACGTGTGATACTGATGCAGCACAGAGGAATAAGCAATGATCAGAAACTCCATCACACTGAGAAGTTTCATCATGAAGTTTAAGCGCTAATAGTCTGAATATTGACCGACTGTTTCATCAGTCAGTCAGTAGACTGAAGAAGATGAATGAAGTGGCAGGCAGAGGTAAATGAGCAGCAGGGTAAGCTGAGAAGAGAACAAGATAAAAATCCGAAAACAGTTAAAACAAGCCAAAAGGATCAACAGACACTTGTTGGACACAATCCCATAGTTTGTTTAGCACTATTAACCTCTTGGCAGATTGAGCTGCCTGTTATCCTGTTATCTCCCCCTTCTCAGCTGAAGATTGTGAACAGTATCTCAAATGTTTGTGTATATATATATATAGTAGATAGAGTAATAATCCAGCAAAAAGAGAGAGAGGGAAATGACATGCGGCGAAGGACAAACTGATTGTACTCTGGCTGCCTGCTTTGAGGGAAACAGCGTCTGTACATGGGGTGTGCAAACTAGGCTATCCAACACATGGACAAGATGATTTACAGCACGCTGCAAAAAAAACAGTTTCCTTTTTTCATTTTTCGCACCGAATGTTCCCACTGAGTGGCACAGTCAATTGTTAAAAGCATGTCTCGTGAGAAAATCTCACCTACGCGTGTCAAAATCAGCACAGATATGAAAGGTAGACGACATGCTTCATCTAAACGGGTGCCAAGAGTAACACAACAGAAAAGTTACCTTACAGGAGCTTTAAGAGCAGAAATAGAGTCAGGCAATGAGTATTTAGTTGGTGGAAATGTGTTGTCCTCTGATTATTTCAAACAAGATAATACTTGCGCTTTGTGTCAGATGATCTGTTTTGGGAAGTTAAACAAATGGCAGCAGCCATTAATCTAAACTGTGACATGCACTCCCGCAGTGGAAACAGCCCATGGTATGATAAGGAGATGCAATTACTGATGTGATGGGAATTCTGTGCATGCTTTGCATTGTGTTTCCAGCCAATATGGACTGGCACATAGCGGGGCTATTAAGGCAGTGATGCATTGCAGCAGCCAGCCGGTGGGTTGAGGGAGTGAAGAGGCTCTCCAGCTGCAGTTTCTTGTCATTATAGCAACGCTACACACCTCACACCGCAGAGCACTTATTCTAACACAACAGGGGAAGAGCATCAGCATTATATCAACTGTGCATCCCACCGCCGTGAGAATAGTGTCTAGAGTCACGCAGGAGAAAATGGGCTGATAGATGGCGAGAAGAGTAGGGGATTGTAGAGTGCTTATGGGGAACTTGCTGTGGATGCCCAGGAGTGCATTCTCGTTTCTTTCTACCGCTCTGTCTTTTCTTCTGTTTTTCTGCCACAGCTCTTTTGTCCCCCCCCCCATCCCCCAGAGGATGGGGATTATGGGAATCTAGGCTACGTTGCTACACTAAGCTTCCAGGGGAGAAGGTCAAGGGGAGGCTACACAAACAAGAAAGTCTATCTTCCCTCCATATAACCCATTTGCCCTTAATCCATTACTTTTCTTCTACACTGTCCTCGCCTTATTTTCATACAACTCTACCTGCAACTCCCCCCGATGAGCACCAAGAAAAAAAATCAATCAAACACCAGCAAACAGATATATTGTTTCAGCGTAAGGTTACTGTGTTAATTTGCTTAAAAAACTTTTCCTCGCTTGCTTTAACATATGCTACAGCTTGTTTCCTCCGGTCTTGACAGGGTGAGTAAATACTATTTCAAGTAAAAATCGAGTTCATTTTCTGTTAAACCTCAACTACATCCAGAGTTCCACTTTCAAATCACTCACTCCATCGATCGCACTCACCCACAGATCATATTTCTTGTCGCTCATTCCCTTGATGCTATTTATTGCGACTTTAAATTGGCGGTTGATTTTGGTTTGTATAATGGTTGACTTCTTAAATTGTCTTTGGCATTGTGAAGACAATTCCTATTGGGCTAAGCAGTTTTTGAAGGACGAGAAACGTTATCTGTGCTATAACTTCTGGAGAGCTCTCTTTTTTGTTGACGCAGTCCAAAACTCTATCCATCACCGACAGCTAACAGAAACATGCTCTAGATCCAAAGTCTTCCCGGAAGGCTCATACCAGTTTTATCAACCTGTACAACACACAGTGACAGTATTAAAGGCTGCAATGAATTGTAAAAAAGGTTAATAGAGTAAACACGTTTTGGTTTGCAAATCCTTTTTAAAATACAGATTAAAGCTACTCACTCAATAGCCTTGCTTTTATACCTCAGCAAGAAAAAGAAGACGATATGTACATTCTTGACTACCACAAAAGAAGTGGAAAGTGCACGAACCATTGGCACATACAATCAACAAAAATTGCAAAACAAAAATTTTTGTTTAAGTTTAAAAGCGAGAAATAGCTGTTTACACATCACATACTGTGGGTGCAGGCTGATTAAAAAAACAGCAGCAAGAAAAAGAAACTTGCTCCAATGCCATGAAAAAATGTTTTGGCACAGAATCAGAACATTTTGATCTTCTTTCTGTGATCATTTTTTAAATGGAAGTCGTTTGGTCCATTTTAACTATGAATTCTTGATGTTCCTGGATTTATCTTTGACATTTTGGAAGTTGTATTTTGTATTCATATGGTTAAATAATTGTATGGCCATACTTTTCCTTATGTACCGTATGTTTAGTTGAAAATACTTACTGGTTTCAAATCTTTTCGATGATTCTGACACATGTTTTGCACCTTGGGGCATTTTGTATGTTTGACCACACCTGCCATCATAGTACCATAGTATCATGCTATTGGTGAATAAATCTATCTCTATGGGTGTGGCCTAATTTCCAGAAATGCTAATGAGAAATAAAATCCAATTATAATCAATAAAGTCATAGCATTAGCATCAGTAGCTTTCACTTATACATCATCATCATCATACAGTTTTCTGCACCTTGTTCCTCTCTACTTCCTTTGAATGATATATGCAGAGTCGAGGTGTGTGGCTACAGACTCCCTATGGAGCTGCGGCCAAGGTAGCAGCTGTCCCCATCAGGACCCTCCTCAGAGCTGTCATGGCCTGTCTGCTCCTCGCCTAATCACTTCCTACAGGCCTGCAGCATGGGACTCCTGCAGCTAATGTCATCACAGATTGGGCTGAGAGAGACCAACAGGATGAGCGTGATGTCATTTCATATCATACATTTTTTGTGTTTCAGCAAGTTGATGTGTGTGTGTGTGTGAGGAGTTGGTGGAGTGCAGGTGTGTTTAGCCAGTGGCTCAACGGCTATGCACATGCCTCCAACATTGCAACATGAGATGCATATTAACACACACATAACCATCAGCACAACCCCTTTCTTCTTACCTGCCAGAACACATTTATTACACGAGGACATGCTCAACTGCGTGTAACAAGCTTATGCCTCTTATGCCTTTGTCACGTACTTGCAGACATTGTTGAAAATGGCCATTTGGAATGACACACTGACTGTCACTTCTTTAAATGGAGATGGAAAAAAAATTAGGATGCCTTAGGAAATGCATCCTGAGCCAAAACATACGATTTTCATATCTTCTCAAAAGACTAGAGAATTGTTTTCTTTTTTTCTTTTTTTTTTTATGTCTTGCGGAGGATGTTGTATTGTTCGATGGTACTGTTGTTCTACACTCTGTCAGGCCCTGCAGTGAATATCACACAATCAACTGTCAACAAAGAGATGATTAATTATCAGTCAATCCAGCCTAGCATCAAACTGGTAAATACATGTGCCTTCTGGGATTGAAGAGGCCTTACAGAATTTCAATATCCAAAATACAAAAAAAAGAGATTGATAGGTACAAATAGGGTTGTGTAGAATCCAGATAACAAGCAAAAAGAGGATTGTCAGAGATAAAGGAGGTTCGGGCTTTTGGCAGGCGAGACAAAGCTTGTGAATGGAAGTCGGCAAAGATGTGTCAGACAAATTGGGAAGAGAAAGTGAACGACTATTGCAGTGCCCTTTGGCAAAGAATTTGACGACAAATACATATGTACGGCTAACCTTTACAAACAAGATACTAAAGAAATAAGAGCTGACTTCAGATTTAGTGATGCTACATTTTTTTTGGAGAAGCCACAAAGACATGCCTGTTTGTTGAGCTTGTAAAGGTGTTACATTTCCTTTAGATTCTTGAAAGTAGTTTACCTAACCAAACAACAAAGGATTTGGTCCTATAAGGTAGCTAACAGTCCAGCAGGATACTACAAATCAAAGGGTAATTGTCGTCCTTACTATCCATCCATTTTATTCCACTCATCCAGGGTAGTAATCATGGCAATCAGCAGGATAATCAAGTACAGAAAGTCCAGATGTCCTTCACTCATTTTCTTTCCAGCTCCTCTGGGGCCACCCAAGGCATTCACTGGCTACATGAGTCACAAAACCCCTCCAGCATCTTCTCGATCTACCATCAGTCTCTTTCCTGTGGGACATGGCAGGAATACCTCCAAATGGAATACGCCCAGGAAGCATTCTATTAAGACGTGATGATCACAATCTCCTGGTCGCTATCCAAGTATCGTGATCATTGGTCAGGGAAATTAAAGGTAGGGTAGGTAATTTCCTCCAGATACACTTTTTAAGATTTTGGTGGAAATTGTCTTTAGGTTCTGTAAAATCCGTCATCTGTAGCAGTTGTAAACACGTAAAAACTTTGACCAATGTCTGCACTCGGCTGGATTTTATGTATCAATCATTCCGCCCTGTCTCCCTGCTCGTTCTCTACCCCATGCATGCATGAGCCTACACTCAAAGGATCAGCTGAAATCCGCTTCTGGACCAATGGTGCGAGTGCATGTAAGTGAGGGGCGTGGCTTTTGAAGGAGCACAGAGAAGAGGGGGCAGAGTAAAGACGGAGCATGGAGAGAAGGCTACTTTCAAAATCTTTCTAGTTTTCGAAAATTACCGATCATGCCTTAAAAAGCTGTACCTTCCAACTTTGTTTTTTTCTTTACCATCCCGGTGCAAAAAAAAAAATCCTTTCTTAAATTGCTTTTTAACTTCTTTCATAAAGGAAAACCGTATATACGAAAGTCTTTCATCTTATGCAGTGATTCCAACACTATCTTGAGAACGCATTGTTCCTATTTTAACAGGGAACCATGGCTTGTTGTTTTTTTATTTCTCAAGACCTCTTTATAGAAATCGGTATTCTTATAGCAGGAATCTTTCCCTTATTTTGCCTCAAGATGATGGGAAAACTGAGGGGAGGGGGAGGTCGCTGTTACATATTTTCAGACATACGTATTATACTGTTACATATTTGGAGATTCATACTTAACCTTTAAAGGTTATAGGTAAATGGGAATGGCACTAACTCAGTCGGTAGAAACCTGGAGCTGGGTACTGAAGAGTAAGCGATCAAATCCTGGTTTTGACCAAATATGGAAATTTGGGCTGAACACAAAAAAAACATTGTATTCTTTAAGGAAGTGTTACAAGTCCATAATTGTCTATAAACTCCGGTAATATGAACAGCCCCATACTGAGAGTAAGAAAGACATACTCACTGGCATCTGATAATAAGCAACAGCACAAACAAAAAGAGGGAGTGCCTAGGATGTAGAATAAGACAGCAGAAAATATCAAAGTGAATGAACAATAACGGAGATGGACACGTAGAGACTGAGATATGATTAAGAATTGAGACAGGAGGCGTGAGGGTGCGATGAGGCATGGAAAAGCAAGTGGTGCCACGGCGTTGCTCCTTGCCCCTGTGGCGCCAGTGCAAAATGAAGCTAGGATGACGGAGGGCGGCAACAGAGATGAAAGAAAAGCCGAGTGTGATTGACTTGAACAAAATGAGAGGACATGAAAGGAGAGGAGGGAGAAAAAAGACACAGGAGGCGACAAAGAGAGAGGATGTTGAAAAGGAAAATGATGAGGGTGCCAAAAATATGTCAGGCAGATATACAAGAGGCTCTCGGTGACTATGTTTAAGCCCCTCGGTTTCTGCATCATTTCACAAAATCCCAGCTTGAATAATATCCCGCCTCTGCCTGGTTACCTGTGTTTGTGTGCAAACACTCTTGCCCTTTAGTTAGTGAGTGCCGCATTGAGCCTTTTGTGTGACTGTGTGTCTTGAGGTGTAGCTCGAACTCATCTGCCAGCGTTTGTGCCCTCACCTCTGACGGCGTGCCCTCTAACAAGCTCAACAAATTTGTCAAGCCAGGAAGCAGTTGTTAGTAAGCAAGCGGAGGTCTGCAGAGGCAAACTACAAGTTTAGCAAGGTGTGTGTGTCCGCAGAGTGTGTGTCATCAGCCCCCACCACTACTTCATTTGGCTTGTTAGCGCTACTTCTGGGGGTTGTGAGAGCCAAGAGCCATCATGCAGCTTCATGCAGCTTCATGCAGGGTATTAATGCAGAGCTCATTTAGCCTGGATCCAATCCAGCAAACTGATCTCATGAGTTCTTTTTTCTTTTTTCTTTTTTTTTTTAATACCCCGTTAGCTCTGTGACTATCGGATCTTTAGACTTCTGTGATTTATTGGGCTGACACTGGTTTTCCCAAAGGTGCGAGAGAATGCACAGCTCAGCGGAGTCTAACCAGCAGCTCTGGCCCCCATCCCAGTCATGTCAAAGAGATCTAGGAAAAAGATGAATAAACATACTTTTCTGTGATGCAGACAAATTTAAAGGTGATGCTGGAATGGCATATGTTTGAGAAATGTCACCCATAGCTATCTTTGAGTCACATTAAGAACTAAGAATGTGCCTTTTAAGGAGGTTTGAACGTTGGCCTGAGGCGGTCTGTGCTTGCCAAACATCTGGGAGATTGGGCATTCTTATTAGACAGCTAAGCCAGCAATGAAAAACACTAGGTTAGAAGTCCCTTCCATTGAACCAAGTAATATTTCCTTTGAGTATACAAAAGTAACAACCACAATAAAAAAAATGTACCACCCGTACTGACAATGATGGATTTGTATTGACCAATTCCTTAAAAAGTGTATGGAGTGGGACTTTTGAATAACTGACTGTTGCTTAAACTTTTAATTGATAAAGTCTTATGGGTTTTTTTTTGTGATTGAATGTTGGCTTGAAGGGGGGGTAGTGTCTTTATACTGTATTCACTGGAATACTTCAAATGTAAATGTTGTAATGTTCAAGTACTACAAGGTAGAACATTTAGCTTTAGATCCCCATGAAATGTAAAAAAAAAAGTCCAAATGAAACACATTTTTAAAAACATCATGTTTGTTAAAGTAAGATCTTTACGTCGCTGATATTCGTGATGGCTGCCTTCAAGCTCAGTGCTGTCGCCAGCTTTTTCCAGTTTTGTTTGCATCAACATTCAGTCCATTCTGAACTCTTGTGCTGTGTTTCAGTTATGTAACAAGGCTTCATTCAATAGAGAGAACCTTCAACAGGTTTCTGTATATATGTTAAAAGGGTTGAGCCATGGAGTGCATACTGAAAAGAGAACATTTGCAGCTTGTGTGGGCATAAGGACATAAATACAGAAAGAAAGCCAATGGCCTGCAACTTTATAAGCAGAGTTTATTCTGCTTTGTGTTATTATTTTTTTTAAATCCACAATATCGCTGACGCTGATTCATAATCCTCGTCAGATGTAATTCTTAAAAGGTTCATTTTGTTGCTCTTTTGTTTCAGAGGCCTTTGGGTTTTCTTCTCCTTCAGAGCTGATTCTGGATTATCAAGGCAATACTTTAGTTTATAGCATTCAAGGGATTATAAATTCCCAAAGCACACTCACAGTGACACTTAAACCCTGACTCTTATATGGAAGCTACACTGTAGAAGCTTGTGATAAATTATAAATGACTGCAGAATATGGACAATTTTGATGGTTCATAAAAGCTAGTGTAAAATCAGTGATGATCTCTTCTTCATAACTACTCCTGCCAGAGTCCTGCCAGCCAGTGAGTGGCAAAAGATGGAGAAACGGAAGGAAAGGGGATAGGGAAAGCCAGGAGCAATCGTAACAAGTTGAAAGGATGGGGATGGATGAAAGCAGAGAGGAGGTGGAGTAGAAAATTGCACCGAGATGAGAAATGGCAAGCATTGACAAATCAACGCTCTGACGATAGCAGTGGCCCAGATGGAAGGGAATTTATTAAAATCAGGTTGAATCTTGCGAAATATAAACTAGCCTGCAAGAGTGTACTGAATGCTGCAACATGGTGAAAGAGGTCTGAACACACTGAAGTAGTTTAAAACATGAAGTCGCCTGTCAGTTTTGTGTTTTCTGTAAAGGATTAATTGCTTTAAGGGAGAGGAAGAAAGACACCTTCGATTAACCCTAATTAACAGATGTGATCTGAAATCGGTTGTCCTCCAGGCTCAGACAAAACCTTAGACACTCAAAGAATGTGCAAGTTGGAATCTATGTAAAAAAAAAATAAAAAATTTAGTTTACAGGCCTACCGCTTGCTGATTGTAAGATATCCATCGGTTTATTTGAATTAACTGGCCACAGTGTGACATCTCTGGGAGGAAAACCTTGACTGACGGCTGTAATCGTTGGCAGATTATGAAAGATATGCCAGTGTAGGGTGTCAAACACCCTACACTGGCATATCTTTCGTAACAAGCAGTACGACCTGCTTGTTATGAAAGATATGCCAGTGTAGGGTGTCAAACACCCTTATGTTCCAATACGATTTATGGTAATGATGATGAGCTAAGTCAGGATTTTGTTACTGTGAAGGTCTTAATAACATTATGCACATCTGAGCTACCTCACTAGCCTCTGTGCCTATTTAGTTTGCTGTTATTTAGTTGTGTGCTGTATGAGCCTATGATGTCTGACCAGTACATGTCTGTCCTTCTTCAGGTCTATATATTTTTAGACTTTTATTTGTGGAGTCCTACTTTACAATTCATGAGAGGGATGCTCTTGTGTGCTTCCTTCTTCGCTGCCTGTAACCGAAAGAGTGACCAGGACATATGATAAGAGAATATATGGGGAAGTAAAAATGAACAGAGTAGAGGGGTGTGTGTGTGTGTGTGTGTGTGTGTTTGTTAATTTTAATGAAGTCTGTGCAGGCCCCTTCAGGTAGAAATCCTCCTTTTGACCCTTGCATAGTAAATAAAACACTCACAGGAATATCAGGACTATAAGGTTATAGTTAAAGGTTGAAGCAAAAATTGTCCATTCAGTTATACCACTTCATCGGAAAAGAGTTTTGAGTTTTTGCTTGTAAAAGGCCCAACTATCTCAATAACCACATTGACTCTGACATTCAGCACGTTTAAACCAAGTGCGCCTTCTACTGGTGACTTCAGCTGTGTGTGTGTGTGTGTGTGTGTGTGTGTGTGTGTGTGTGTGTGTGTGTGTGTGTGTGTGTGTGTGTGTGTGTGTGTGTGTGTGTGCGTGTGTTCGTGTGCGTGTGTTTGTGGGCTCGTGCGCGTGTGTTAAGTGCAGTTGTCTTGCCAAAAACACTTTTAAAACGTGACACTCACGGTAGAAGACGTATTCTGTGTAGCTGGACCACACTTTATCCTCTGTGAGCTGGCTGACCATCGAGGCTGTGACTGACGAGTTGCAGGCCACCATTTGGAAACAACACTCCGACAGCATGTCAAAAGCTCTCTCTAGGTGCTTGAACTTGAGGTAATACCGGGACGTGTACCGATCCGGGGTCCTGTCGGGGTCCCGGCTCTCGTTAAGGGTCTCCCCGAAAACTTCTTTGGCGAGGGCCACGCGCCCGCATATCAGTATCCGAGGTACTCTCCTGAACTTCGCGTCGCTCTGACTCTCCCGGGCCAGGGTGCACGAGCCTCGGTACCCCACCGTAATGAAGCCGCTCTTCCGGTCCGCGGGGACGAGAGAGGGGGGCGGGCACTGTCGGTGGTCGCTGCCCTGGGACCCGTCCTCATAATCGCTATGAAAGTAGTCGTCAGGGCTAATTTTGATATCCTCCGGGGTCAGGAGCTTAACTAAGTCGGGCAGCTGGAAGTACTCCGCCTCCTTCCTGAGCCTTCCTCTCTCCGGAAAGTGATCTGGCAGTACGACCTGCTTGTCTCGGAGGTAGTCCAAGACATATCGGAATAGAAACCCGTCCCTGTCGATGAAATACCGCCCTTTGGGGTCTCTAGCCAAGTCGTTAGAGGCGTCTTTTTTAGAGGAGAATAACTTACCGAGCAAAGAGCTCGGGCTGTTCACCAAAGTTGAGTGGCGCGTGTAATAAACCTGTCCCCCAACGTTTAGTTCAACAACATCTGGGAAACTGTTCTGAACCGTAGCTTGCTCTTTGGTGTTAGTCCTACAGTTCCCACTCAGCGCCATTGTTTCCGTCATGAACAGCGACACACTCTTTCCCTGCAACCAGTCACAAAAAACAAGAAAAAGAAAACCAAGTGTCTGTCAAAAGTTGCTATACTGGTTTGCGGTTAATCAGTGAAGATGGAGGGCATCCAACTTAATCTCAGAGTTTTCATTTCTTATTGATCCATGACCTTTTTTATCTGCCGGTTTCCAGTAGTTGACCAAATTGGGTCTTTCCTCTTTTATTTCCAAATATTTAAAAATACAGAAATGGGGGGGCTTGAACGAATCAGTCCTGCAAACGAGGAGAGGTGTATCCAGGCGCATCAAAGCCGCACCATTGGCATCGGTGAAGGAAAAATCATCACGGTGGTTGGTGGGGGCTGAAAGGAGCCTTTACAACACCCCAAAACACGATATTTACTTGTCTCTATTGCTCTCGGGAGTATCCAATAAATGTTAATTGTTCTGCGTGAATTGATTAAAAAAATACGCAGTGGAATAGGAATATCGGAAGAAAAAAAGACCAGCAACTTCTATGAGGCTGTATAGTCCAGGATGAAGAAGATGCTGATGCGGTGTTGTCACTTTTATTTTCTCCTCAACTTCTCCCCGAACATCAGCGGCTTTTTCGGGCTTTTTAGACCAGCGGGAGGAAGCAGAGTCCCTTTCAGTGGCGAGAAACTTCGCAGAGATTGCACTCGGGACTCCTGTGTTGGTTTGTCCGTAGCCTGTCACTCCAATTGTGTCGCTTGCTCCAGGCTCAATCAAAAAAAGCACATCCCGCAAAGAACATTTATAATCGTCTGCTTTGCAGATGTGTACAAAAGGGGTGGAAAAATCTCAGCTTAAATTGTTTCGCCTTTTTATCCCCAGCAGCGGAGAGGACCGACCC
The DNA here is from genome assembly GCF_947650265.1 of Symphodus melops. Classification (NCBI taxonomy): domain Eukaryota; kingdom Metazoa; phylum Chordata; class Actinopteri; order Labriformes; family Labridae; genus Symphodus; species Symphodus melops. The sequence goes on from NC_136701.1 coordinate 15,054,169, forward strand.
GCTGCTGCGAGGAGCTGTCCGCGGTGCTGAAACGAGCATCTCACCCACCCCTCCTCTCCTCACCCTCCCTTTCTCTCTCACTCTCTCAACGCCTCCCCTCCCCTACAGAGCTGGGTGGTGTCTTCATGGCTGCTCCCCCTGCTTCCACACATAAACACACAAACACACACACACCTACACACAGACACACACACACACGTTACTAAAGGCTTATGGGGCAATTCCAGTCAAGCTGTGCTTTGTTGGGGGAGAACCATGCCACTAATTGCTCAGTTTTTAGTTGCAGTTATCTTATCTTATCTTTCCAACAGAAATCAGTGCCATGTGGCCAATCAATTTAGCCTATAATGTACAGCCGTGGCGTTTGGTGTATTTATGTAAGCTCTATCGTTTGGAAACTTTGTGCAGTCAAAGGCTAAATAACTGCAAATCCTATTTTATATTTCTCAGCCATTAGAGGGCACAGAATGGAACAGCAGTATTCATGATTTTGCCATTATTATAATGAGCTAAACACAATTTGACCCCAGCTTGAATGCATTTGCATGGCATTTAGTTTGGACATACACATACAGGTACCCATTAAATTCTGTGGAAGTTACTAGGGTTGCATTTTTTCTCTTACTTACATTACTTTAAAAAATTCAACTGTAATGAAAATACCCACTTTAAGTGGCATCAATTGCCAGTGAGTTGTAACACAAAGTCATTTTTTATCCTGCTTTGTGAGATGAGCAACAGTGCCTCCCTCTGTTCAGATTACATATCCAAAATTATTTCAGCACAATGAAGAGATCCTCACTCAGCTGTTCACTTTACCTGAGTTGCTTTAGATGTCAGTTGTCATGAATTCATACTTGCCTGTGTGTGTTTAGTGTGGCCATTGCTGTCTTTGTCTGAATTTAAGAAGAAACTGTTGCAAAGAAAAACAAAAATAAAACAGACAAAGTATGCAGCTACTTCGAATGAATGCAAAGTACCGAACAGAATTTTTATTACAGCCTTCTGTCTCAGTGCTGATTTCATTTTTTTCTCTTGCTTTAATCCGTCCCCTTTTAGCCTGCCTTGCCTTGAGCAAAACTGCATTTTTCAGCATTTTTCATTGATTCACTGTGTGTGTTTACCTCTAAAGGATATTACTCTGCTGCTTATTCCTCTGTAGAATTTAAAATTAGAATTATAGAAGTTGGGGCATGGAGACAAATACTTGCGTCATATAGTCAACTTATCTAGGAGGATTTTTTTTTTCTCAGAAGAATTTCAGATATAACTGGCTCTTGTGCAGCTACATCTACAAGCATAACCTCAACTCATGGGTAGCCTTACATTTTTGTAGACTGAGTTCTGGGGGACAAAGATCTATCCCGTTTTGTTGATGTCTTTACTGTTTTGCTCACCATGTTTTAGAACAGTTATTGTCACACTGAATAAATACAAAGAGAAATAAAGGACATTTCTAAATCTTACGTAGCCTCTTAGTATGACCTGAAATTTTTATTTCACATTGATGGAACATAAGAATCCCAAATGCAAAGTAGTAGTTATTTAAATGTGCTAAGCTATTAATGCCTATACTGTGTTAAAGACATATACAAAGGTCGACACAATAATTTTGGACTAATTTCCGATTATTGCAGCTGCAAGTTGAAGCTCAGAATTACACCTAAAGCACACACATTGCATCATATATTGCATTAGAATAGAAAAACACGTCATATTGTAACAGATGAAGAGACAAGGACATCATTAAAATAATTCACAATCTATAGTTTATTGGATTATCAATACAAAGCCTTGGTATCTTTTGAAATACAATCAAACCATCCTTAAGGTTTAATTACTGTAGCTATTCATTCAGGCAGAAATAATGCTACAAGAGAGATGCGGAAATGAAACAAAGTGAGTTAAAGACAAAGAGAGCGAGGAGGGTTGATCCTGGCTGGGACCCGAGCAGTCAGCCAGAAGTAGGCCACGATTGTAGCTTCATCATAAATACATGTAGCCACGACAGGACTCCCTGCAGAGCTGCTATTTTAAGAGCACATGATCGACCACCTGTAATGAGTTAAACCTGTTTAGGCTGAGATAATACATTTTAACTCTGCTCCCCCCCTTCCCCCCCTCCCCCCCTCCCCCCCCCTCCCCCCCCACACACACACACACACACACTCTGCAGGAAAGACACTTGAAAGGAAAATTTCAGGTTTTTGTTTATTTATTTAATGAAGCAAAGATGTATAGTATAGTCATCAAACAGGATGTAATATTTGGCATTGTCTTGGTTAAAACTCAGTTTAAAACGAGTGTTTTATCTTTGAAAACTCATTTCTATTTCACATTAGTCAATACAAACTATATGATGGAATATTTACTCCTAAAGCAGCATCTCAGCAGTGAGATTCATAATTCATCAGGGTTTTTTCAAGAGATACGCTGTAGCAGAGAGATTTTAAATTTCTCACTCCCTTCACTCCAAGTAAAATCATGAGCATGCAGCTTCTCTGACACAGATCAAATTGCAGTGCACTCATTTGCTTCCTGTTATGTGTAGGAAAAACAACTATTAAAGGGGATTTTTCCAGTCAGTCACAGATGGTTGAAATAAACAGAACACTACTTCCTCTTCCTTCTCTCATTACAATTACACCAAAGGATGCCAGGACTAAGATTGGAAATCTGCAAGTACAGCAGGCAGATATTTAATGAATACATTCAGTTGACTCAGGGTGTGTACCAAAATGAGTTTCAGAGGGCTCATCGCCTATTCCTCAAACTTGGACGTTTATTATTAATTTGATATTCGCTTAGTTAGCAATATTTAATTTTTAGAAGCCTTACCAGACAAAAGCTTTATGAAACCAAACAACATAGGCAGACCTAATCATGTAAAAAAAAAGATTTTAAATAAGACGTTTGTCAGGTGCAATTTGACATTTGGGGTTGACAAGAAAAACACACTGCTGATGGCATTTTAAATATTTGTTTTGAGCTCATCATTGCTGCCAATAAGGAGCCATCAAGTGCAGTGAGTCATAGTGTGTAGATGGTTTGAAGGCAAGCTGGAAGGGCTTCAGTGCGTGGTTTGCTTTGAGAGGAGAGCAGGGAGGGAGTTTCAGCTTATAATGAGGTCAAAGACGTCAGGCATTACAGTCATCAGTCAAATCTGTATGCTATCTATTTTATATTTTTAACACATTCAGCTCTGGTTGATGTCTGCTTATGACTTAAAGCTTTTTACGTTATAGTGTAGGACATGGTCTGTATTTAGTACAGTACAATATAGGCTTAGACTTATAATATGTGTTACAGGGATCTCTTTGTTGTGAATGTCACATTAAACCCATCATGTATCATTTGAACACCCAAGACTAAACTGAATTACTTATTTGCTCAACTAAGAAACCAACATACAATTAAATTACATATTTTCTCATGTTTACATTATAGTCCACAAAGTGACCATGATTTGCTCAATTATATTTTCGTTCTCTTTATTAAACACTCTTTTGTGGATTTTAACAAAGCTACATTTAAAGAAAATGCTAATATGGAAAAAGTTGGAGCCCATAAGTTTGAAAAGTTTTTGTCTGTGACCATGATGTTGCTCGATCACAACCAGTTTTTTTAATTATTCATTCTCCCTCAAACAAAAATAGTCTGCTGATGCTTGGGTCCCCATGAGCTCACCTCAGCAGGCTGGTGGCTAGACTGTACTGAGCAGGTACACTCCAACACCTTCAGGCATGAAATGAGTCATCATTGTCGACTACATTCTCAAAGCCCTCCTTGGCAAGTTATTCCCGCTTATTATAAAAGCCTGCTGATTAACTTTTAATAATTAAAAAAAAAAAAACCTTCTTCTCTCTGTAATATTGATCTTCAAACGTAAACTCTGGGAAACCCTTTTGGGAATCAGCATTAAGTCCCAATGCCCCAGATTCAGTTTCAAAACAAGATATTTTTAGCTTATTCCAGGAAACAGAACTCACCACTTTAACTCAGATCTCTTAAGGGTTCTGTAATCATCACTTCTTAAATATTGGCATCAATATCCTGATGTACATACAGTTTGCACAAATAAGTTGTTTCTTGTTTAAAATGACAGACTTAATGCCAGCGGATTGACAAATTGAGGGGCATTTCTTCTGCATTTTAATAGGTGACATTCTCTCGGCCACTCAGTAATGAAATTACAAATGCTCTGAAATTCTGCCTTTTCCAACAGGTCAAAAAACGAGTTCTTTCTTGCTTTGTGTTGTTCTGCTGCTCTACCTCTCAATCCCCTCCACATCCACCCTCCTGCAGGCCGAGGCAGCTTTGCCTGCTAACCCAGGTCCAATGTTCTCCCTGGAGACAAGGCTATTTAACAGGAGGCCCACTGAACATTAAGGACTTTGGCAGGCGGAACAGAGAAGGCTGGTGAGCGACTCCTGGAGCGAGGATAAGCACAGGCCTGCAAGATGCCACAGAGGAGCTGGAGAGTTGAACATCTCAGCTTGTCTTCTGGCCAGTAACACGGCAGCAGAGCTGTCATCCCACTCACTAACACTGACTCTGCAGGTGTTTGCACGTGTGTTTGTGTGAGTGTTATTCTGTGCACTGGAAGAGGAAACAAGGTAGAGTGTGTATCCTTGGAGCAGTATCCAAACACAGCAGAGAGTATGTGTCTCAAGCTATTTTGGAAGCATCCAGTTGAGCCAGTGAACTACTCCTCTTGCGTTTGAACATTACTTCAATCTTTGGATGCTATATGATGCTAACTTAAAGCTAAGATCATTATTAACATATATATTCTTTATTTGTTTGAACCCTTTATCCTGTCTAGGGTTACAGGAGGCTGAAGTAAATCCTAGCATGCATAGGGTCAGAGTCCCTTCAGATCTGCACTCTGTCATTTAAAAAAGCTGATAAATGACTGTTTGAACTACATGTGCTACCATGCTTAGTGATAAACAAGCAAAATCATTATCTTGCAAATCATATATAATATTGAACATGCATGTTTTTTGTATATGGTTACAATTTGTAGCTTCAGGTTGCACAGTTGTGTTGTTCCTGCTGGGGCAATAGCAGAGATTTAAATGTTTAGATACTACGAAGACCAGGGCAGATGCAATATAATGGAATTACTTTTGCAGTCAGGGCACGAACCTTCTTCCATCAAGGGCTAAACATATTCGCAATGACACAAAGTCTACTGTATGATAGTGTATTGTAGATCTATGGATTTAAGTGTCCCTGTTCTGCGTAAATGTACTTTTCCTATTTGCAACTGTCTAAGCAAACAAAAGCATTGTAATTTGAAGAAATAAAGCAAAACTGATAACCAATAAAAAAAAATAGTCTTTATTTCCACGCAGTGACAAACTGTTATATTACTGGAAGGACATCATAACAGCCAGACCTCTCACCCAGTGTTCTCCTCCACTTTGTTACAAAGGAAATCAGCGCATTTGTACACACAGACATAATCAAACTTGTACTTAGTGTTAAAACCAGGAGGTTTTGTGTGTGTCTTACAGTAGCTGGCGTGTGATTCGATTTGCACCATGTGGGACTCTGAAAGCAGTTGGCCTGGATGAAGTTGTGGGTGTAGTGAAAGGATGGGAGGGGGCGGAGGATCTGACAGCTCCACAGCATAGAAGAAGAAAAAAAACACTCTATTCATTTGCGAAAAAAAATCAAAAAAAAAATAATCCATTGAATCAGAGTGTGTGAAAGCGTGCTCTTACTCATCTTTTATCTAGATTGCATCAGACAAAGATGAGCTGTGATGAGCATGTACAGAGTAACCAGACAGTTAGGTCCATGTCACATCATATATACCTACTCACTGTACATTAGATGCTTGACAATAGATGAAATGATTTCTGAAGCTTGGCGTGTTATCCAATACAGTAACGTGATCAATAAGCCAACTAAAACAACACACAGCCCTCTTTTCTTTTTTCTCACAAATTCCTTTAACACCAGGAAAACACATGTTTAGCGTGAGCGTGTTACAGTAGTTGAATGAGAGCTTACCTTTTATATTAGATAGTATGTTTAAGTTGCATTTGTCTAGTTGTTAGATTTTTTAAACTCTGGAAACAAAAAGACATGTTTGTCTGTGTTGTGCAAATTGGATAATGATGAATGTCTTTGCTTTTTTCAAATTTGGAGTTGCACTGACTTTAAAATGTTGCAGTGATCTTTGCATGAAAGCCATTTATGCATGAAGTGTGTGTGCACATGCACACGTCCAAGTAACATTTCTTTGTCATTCGTGTGACAACATCAACGCTGACAACTAATATTAAATGTAACAAACCCATGTTACATTTCTGTTTGTAGGTTTTTAAATTAAAAAAATGTCATATTAGAGGGCCAGGAAATCCACCTGAAGATTATTTCAAATCTTTGCTGTTGAATTCTGTAGTCAATTTATATTTGAAATATAACATCTGTAAGTCAATTTACTGATACTGGTAGCTAGCTGCCGTATTTATATTTTAACCACAAATAAAATCTAAAACAGGTGAACCTATACTTGAAACTGATGTAAAGATAATTTCACATTGGCAGTCTTTTTCTTGTATTAAGAGGAATACATTCTGGAGGCTTAACTTTTAGTCTTTCCTCTTGTGAAGGGATCTCTGCCAAGAAAGAATAAGCCAATATCAGACCGATTCTCTTCATCTGTGAGGCCACTCCTCGATGTTGCACGGCACAGCGTAGTCCTCTGAGCCTAAAGGGAACTTGACCCTGATGATTTGGCAAACCATGCAGATGAGATGTTGCTAAGCAGCCGCTCTCCTCGTGCCAACATAAAGGCCATGTGGGAACACTGTGAAGGGGTTGATATCTGTGCAAGTTTATTCTGCCACAGTCAGCTCCTCGGTGGTGTGAGCATGTGAGAGAGTTTGAGTGTGTGTCAAAGCGCAAAATGTTTTGCTCTCTCTCTCTCTCTACCTCCCTCTAGAACTTTCCCTGATGTAAACCGTCTCTCAAGGGATTAGAGGGTGCCTTCCACAAGTCCTCAGTGTGTGACAAATCTCCTGATAGGGCCAAAGCTCCAGAAATCCTTAGAAGTGTGAAACCCATTTAAAGGTGTAGTCTCCAATTTTATTCTTCACCTAATACCATCAGTGTTTCGTGCATTGACTTCTTTCAGAAATGTTTACTATACTGTATAACTACGTAATGTGTTGCTATATTACAAGAAAATTATACAGTAATCAACTCGAATTTCGAGCGAGTTTTCTGTTTTTTCACAGTGTAGAACTACGGGGGGAAAAGATGTGAAGTGAATGATGTACATCAGGGCTGCAGTAGATTTTCATTCATTTTTCATGTTCTTTATCCTGACATACGTCTCTGCCCGAATCTTGGGATAATCAGGAATTTCAGGGCTTATTTCCTTCTTGTAACTTGCTTGCATTAACAGTTTAAAATCCAAATCTTCCATTCGTCGAAACAAAGAGTAAGGACTCCTGTCCAGGGTCGTGTTTTAGAAGTTCAATTCAACAGTGTTATAGGGAGAAGAAGAATAGGTAGTCTTCTCTTTACTGACAGGTACTTAATAATGCAACATCACAATGGTGCCTACAGACATACTGTAGAGCAATCGTCGGAAAAGATACATGTCTGTTTTTTTCTTTCAACTGTTGTCAAGTCAAGAAAGGACACACCAGTGAAAACAACAACAAAATACACTTTCTACAGTATAAGGTTTGTCAACATACATTCTTGATAATATGCTATCGAGTTTGCAGAGATGGCAGTTTGAGGGAAAGCGAGAAGCCCTGACAGAAACATGAAGAAATTGCAACACTTCATCATAACTTTATAAACTTCTGAACTGCATTAAAAACCCTAAACTAGTGATATGAAACCCTGAGAGAGCATCTGAGGGAGGATTTTCTGGCATTGAGTGTCCAGACCGATGATCAGATAATGTGAGTTGGCAATTTCACAGAAGTCCCAAAAGGAATCTCTACTTCTCAGCCCCAGGCCCAGTTTTACTTCTGTCACGTCATTAGATTCAGTTCAAAGGAGAAGTACACAAAGATGAGAGGAAGAGTTACATTGGCCTATCTTTAAAACCTGTTCAGATTTGCTGAATATTTTCTTAGAATACAATATTCACATCATCATATCTTCACTAAAAGTGTCACAAAAACGTTTCTAAAAAGATTACTGCTTTATAATTTATCTTAGAAAATGTTACTTATAGCTGTTCTCTATACACACAAATTGATCTTGGCAGCAACCTTGATGCTTAAATCAATCCCAATTGATCCTTGTGTCAACAACTTAAGAATGTGAATGATATGGGGTTTTAATTTCAAGATGTTGATACTGAAATCTGGAAATGCAATAAACAGTCACTCCCAGGATGCTGTCATGTAGACACAATATTGACTTTGTTTTATCATTTGATCTGCAATAACAAAATTCTGCTGTTTTAGCCCACAGGGTCAGAACTAATTTATGTCCAGCTTGATTTTGTTTGTCTTGCATAGAATAGAATTAGAATGGCCAAATCCTGTTAAAAGGAAGAAGACAAAGGGACGGGCAGTGAAACTTGACAGAAAGGCTGCCAGAGTAATCGTGGGTCTAAATAGGAAGAGTCAAGGATATACACTTTTGTTTTTTCAATGGAAAACTTATTTTTAAAGTTTCTAAATCTGTTTTGAGGGTTCCCTCGTGGGTTTGTGCTGTCTCTTATGACAACAAGAGGCACATAAGCAAGGAAAGCAAAACTCCACGGTACACTCTTTCATGCAGCAGTAAGTGACTGCAAAGAAAGGCAAGGCAAGTTTATTTATATAGCACATTTCAACAACAAGGCAATTTAAAGTGCTTTACACAAGACATCATGACATCATGATCATGACAGGAAAAAAAACAAGATACATTATTAAAAATAAAAATAAAAAATCACAAAAAATATTTTTTTTAATGTTTTTTTTATGTTTAAGTAAAAATCATTCTAATGAAATTCCAAAAAAATTAAAAGAATTTAAAGTTACAGTAAAAAAAGAAGAAGAAAAAAGAAATCACTGCCCTAATGCTGATGTGTATAAGTGATGACAGGACATAAATGAAAATAACAGAAGAATTTTAATCATGGGGAAAAAAGGAACACCCATTTCACTGCATTAACAGAAACATATATCCTGGAAAATTCTGCGCCATTCCATATAAAGAGGAATCTTCTCAAGATTTAAAAAAACGTTTCTTTGGTTAATAAATCGATCCTTATTCAGCACCAATTACACTTGCCAATAACATTACAAGTGCTGCTTTATACAGTGTTTTTGGTAAATGCTCTGGTATTTATAATCATCCTGAACTTTGATTTCCAAAATTGGGTGCATTCTCATGATGACCATCATTTTGTCAGAAGCTGTTCAATACTGAGAGGGTGGAAATCTCGTTTTGGAAGAAACAAACGTCACAAACCCTTCAGCTGCTGATTTTTAATTTAGTGCTCTTGTAGCTCGCTCACAGAATGAAGAAGGCTGCTTCAGAGAAATGGACCCTGCAAGTACCAGATGCCGACTAATTTATGAGCTGTGCGACAGTCATATCACAGAATGGCAGGAAATTGAATTAGATAAATTCATGGAATTTAATCATGTAAATGCTATGAGGAAATGTGCACATCCAGTTCTGCTAAATATAACTGCATGGGTGTCGTGTGGTCATCCACATGTTGTGTGGTCATCCACAGGAAATCTAATCTCCCATATGCAAACGAGTAAGACCTAAGAAACCTTGATTCCTACCTTTTCCTCTTTATCAAACCTCTAGACTGTTGAAGACAGAAGCTTAATTAAGGGGGTGAACAGTAGGCAATTGCGGAAAATACTGCCATTGAGAGCTGGATTACAGCAGAGACTTTATTAATGAAGGCAATTATGACAGCATATGGCAAATACAATGCCCTAAATTGTAGCCTCCCTGGCACTTTTCAATTTCCTTTCATTAAGTGGATTAAGGAGAAAGACATGTTTTTCAAGTTAAGAAATGATTAAAAGTCTTAAGGAGAATGAGAGGCAATGGAGTGGAGGCAACTCATTTTCGTCTTATGATTAGTCATGGGTGTTTGCTGCAGGAATCCACGTACGGTACATCAAATTCACTGTGTTCATCTTGAAGCAGAGACACAATCTATCTCACGCCTGTTTGGTTTAAAGGTTTCTTGATGGTCTTTTGATAAATTGTGTTTTCATGTCTCACTTAACGCCACTTTAAAAGTGCTATTTGCCTTTTTGAATCCTTCAGAAGCAAATGACACCTTAGAGTTATGATTAAACATGTTATTTAACATGACTACAAGCTGGAATCAAGTTGCTAGAATTTGCTTTAACAGGAGAAAAAAAAAGTGGCACATGGTCCTCAAAGTTTCCAGGTAGAAAAATGCCCTCTTCATACCATACCATGCTGAGGGCAACTGCTTTGTGCACTGTCTGAATTGTTTGTCTTTGTTTGTTTATGCCCTCAGACATATAAGTTAATCACAGTTTCTCTTTCAAAGATGAAGGAGGCTTTATAATGCTAAGGTTTCCCTGTCTGCCTTTTTCCACTACATGTAATTGTTTTTATTTTTGCACTTTAAAGAATCATGTGACTTATAGCTACAAGAGAAAGTCAAACACCAAGGGGCCAAGTTTATATAACTAAGAGTTATATATTAATCAGAAGGGTTTTATTCCCACATGTGGTGGATAAAATGTTGCAATGTTCAACCGAAGTCTTAATGTATCCAATGTTTTTTTTTTTTTTTTCCTAATTGGTTGCTTTGCTGTGTTTTAAAGTAAATTCTTAGCACATTATTGTTACTTTTACTATGATACTATATTATACTATACTTTCACATACAGTATGTAGGCCCAGTTTATAAAATCATGCGGTTGGTGACTTTCCTTTAATACCACAACTGGCCTGTAGAGGGCGCGGTATTATTTTCAGAGTGCATTTCGTCTCTCCATCGTTTCCTCCGGCTGCGTATCATCCCGGAAGATTTACCTCTCCTCCTGACACGTAGCAGCCGCAATCAAGTTGGCAGGGCTCTGGGTAGACTCGACAGACATCACAGGTAGGTTTGAACCTTCGTGATGCTGTTAAGATGTGTGAATAATTGTGAGTCAGGAACATTAAATGTAAAAACATAAGCTAACGCTCGTTAGCCGAGTCAGGTCTCTACAACAGATACAGCTAGCATTAGCTAAACAGCTAACTGCAGAGGAGCAAACCCCAAAGCGTTATCTTTTTAAAACTACTTTATTTGGCATTTCTGGGGGCTGTCGATTCTTTCCACAGTTGTATATGAGGATACGCTGTTAGTATTCGTCATTTTGTGTGAAGCTGAAGTCAATAGCTATGCTAGCTACTTTAGCTTACTGTGCTCAAATAATAAGGATGTAGTTGGTTGATGATAATAACATTAGATTAACTTTAGCCATTATATCATCGGCTCACCCAAGAGTTGCAGTATTATTGTGAGTTCAATGTATTGCGATTTTCATTCAGATGTTTTGTGACGCAGAGACTTTTGCCACGTAGGAAACTTTCACTCGTTCAATAATAACTTCATTTATGCTTTTTACTGCCTGAGGCTGACACGTCTTCTTCTCTCTGCCCCTGTGCTTTATCAGAGTGAGAGATGTCAAGTTTTGACAATTTCAACACAGACTTTTACCAGTCCAGCTACAGTGTAGATGACCAAAGCCAAAGCGGCTACGCCTACGGCAACACCGAGGACCCATACAACAAGTAAGTGACCTTAAATCTCGCCTCACATTTCATTTTGTTTAGTTGTTCCCGAACATGTTTACACATATAATGTTAAGAGGGGAAACAATTATTCAAAATCCCATCATGATCAGAGAGGAGCAGTGAGGAGAATACATCTTTTTTTTTTTTTTTTTTTTACCTGCCCCTTATTAAGAAAACAAAGAAAATATGTCTGGATGATCGTCAGGTTATGACTTAGCAACAAATTCTGCTGCAACATAAAACAATTCTGACAAATTTTTGTCTTTGACTTCACTTCCAAGTTAATGCGGAGAAAGAAGAAAAAAAAAAAGCTCTTCTCCTTGTACATTTTTTTAAACTGAAATACTTAAACACAGCTCTTCAAATTGTTATTTAAAGAACTCCACAGTTATCTGCTTTTAAATCCGTGCAAACGGATGTTTGAAATTAAAATTTCATCGATGCTCTCCGTCTTCTGAACTAAAAACAAATGTCTTTTGTAAACGTTTTGGTAATATTTTATTCTTTGCTCTAAACATAAGTACGACATGATGCTCCCGTGGGTGTTGACTAACACATGACTAACTGATTCTCATTTTTGTTTTCCGCTTGTTTATTTAACCCAAATACAACTATGTTTCCTGTCTGAGCTCTTTTGAAGTGTATTAGTGGGTGTATTTAATGTGACAATCAATGTATTACTCCAGATGAGGGAGAGATTTCTCTACATTTCAAAGAGAAGATTATCAAATGAAATACTGTGAAACGGTCTTATTCGAGCGACACATGCCTGTCAATCTTTGTGATTTAAATTGAAAGTATGAGAAGGTATTAAATCACCTCCAGTCAAAGATCTCATTTGAGCTTTGTTGTTGTGTTTTAACCAGGCCGTATGGTCAGTATGACTACTCCCAGCCCATGGGATACGCTGCCCCCGGGATGATGCAGCCCCAGCAGCCGTACACAGGACAAATCTTCCAGCCCACACAGACCTACAGCCCGTCCCCATCACAATCCATGTACAGCAGCAGCTTTGATGACGAACCTCCACTGCTAGAAGGTCAGTCTATATCTATTATATATACCTCTATATATACATTATATTTTCTCTAAGAAGTAAATGTTTATTTAGCCAAATGATAGTACAGTAAAGTCATAGATACATTTAAAGTGTTATTATTCATATGGTTAAATGTTACAAAAAAAATAATTAGTTAAATATCTGATCGTTTTCATAGAGGTTTTTATTCACAATCAAGTCGGTCATCTTTATTTTAATTTTCTGCCATTCAATTATTTTGACATGGCGAAAAATCAGAAAAAACCCCCCCTCTCTCTCCCAACCACGCTGCAAGCTGTAAAAGTATGAAAAGATTTTAAACATAAAGGATATAAAATACAGATGCGCTGAAGTACAACAATAATGTTCAAAAGTGTGCATTCAAAAAACAACAACAGAGACAAGAAACGTGCATGGATTTAAAATAAAAAATATGAATAGATATATAAGGCACTACTGCTTCAGGATGGGTGAGGGAGGTTGAACATCCAGAGCTCAGGGGGCCGTGGGGTGGAGGAGGAGAGGGGAGAGAGTTCAGCCTCCTGACAGCTTGGTGGATGATCTGAGTCGGAGGTGTTCCCAGCTTTAGAAGTGCAGATTTGCCTCTCTGTTATGTATGAACTGAAAGTAACAGCTTGTCGAAATTGTCTCTCCGATAATGAAAAATAATCATTTGTGACTTTGTCAGCGGACTTTTGGCGGCAGTTAAATTCTTTGAAGTTGCAGAACACGGTCTTCCTGTTTAAAGTTCCTCCCGTCGTGTGCTGTTGGACATTTCTCATGACGTTTGTCTGTCACCTGCAGCGTGAGAGGAATTTTAACAGCAAGAAAGCTCAGGAGCAAAGAAAGACGTGACTGATGAAAGACCAGCCTCCTGACTGTGACGCTTTCTGTCCGCTCGCACACAAACACACACACACACACACACACACACTCACACTCACACTCGAAACATAAAGACAAACACAAACCAGTCCCGAGGACGGATACACAAATAAGAGGAAGTCATTCAATCACAAGAACCTGATCTACATTTGAACTGTGTTTGTCTGTTGCACACACTTACGCGCTAACGCACACGAGCGCGGCGCGGCCCTTTTAACTTTTAGTCAGCACGCAGTTGATCCGTGATCCATTCGACCCAGTCGGGAACACGTGATCCGGTCAAACGGTCGGCTTTTCTCCGTTCACTCTCTCCCACAGACTCTCTACGTTTTTGCGGCAAACATAACGATAGCAACGTCCTCTTACAGTCTCTGCCATAGGCATTATGTCTATGGTCTCTGTAGTCTCAGTCTGTGAGCGCGCTGAATGCACGCGCTGCAGGAGCAGACAGATACGCACATTTAAAATAATCATCAGGCTGATTATATTAAATGTCTGAAGCGTCGTCAAAGCTAAATCAAGACAGAACTTGTTTGTGGAATAATAATTTAGCAAATATATATTTAAAGTTTCTCAATCTCCTGATCTGACATAATGATTGACTCTGTGATTGATTCAACAGAACATAATGCTTTCTCAATTAAATGTACAGTAACAGATGTGTAGGCTACACAAAACACTATTTGTTATTTCAGCCATTAAAACATGTTTGGCCTGTATTTTTAGTTTATCTGCCGCCTTGACCAGTGAATCCAAAAGTTAATTTGGGACCCTGTCAGTTATATGGTGAGTGTCAGCAGCTGTAGAGCAGAGGTGGTTGGTTGTAACTATGGTTGTAACAAGCAGGCGTTTCCATGGTAGCTGCAAAGAAGCAGGTTTGTAGGGACGACCCAAGACGAGTTAAACGTTAATTAAGCAAAAGTATGATTTATTCGATCAGGATATTAGTGATATTCGCTAAAATATTCGATAGCTGCAGCTCTACTGTGGTGTGATTTTTTAAAAAAGCAATTGAAATGGATTATTTGGAGTGATACTCGACCTGCAAAGTGTCATCTGTGGGCGATGTTGGCGGACAATGTCGTTGATCTTTTTTTTTTTTTTTTTTTTTTTCTGCTCCGCTCTATTACACATGAGGACGAAATTATTAGCCCCCCCATGAAAATTTCTCTTTTATTTAAGTATTTCCCAAATGCTATTAAATAGAGCAAAGAATTTTTAACACAGCCTTTTTAAACATCCTAGTTTTATTTTGGATACTTACATTATTTTACTTTGCACAAAGAAATGAAATTATATCACAAAAACCAAAAACTACCTGGGTCAAAATTATTAGCCCCCTTAAGAACTGACCTTTTAAATGAGCCATAGAACAAAACACTGTTGTGCAATGATGTGCATTACCTTTGTAGTGCTCAAAGCTTGTAAAATCAAGTTAAAATTGAGTATTATCTACCAATTTACAAACGGTATAAAAAGGTCAGTTGGGATTGAGCTGTCACTTGAGAAAGCATCATGGCAAAAACAAAAGACATCAGTTTGGACCTGAGAAAAAGAATTGTTGATGCATACAAAGCAGGAGAAGGATATTCAAAGTTATCACAGCGATTCCAAGTGTCAAGAACTGGAGTGAGAGGTATCCTCAAGAAATTCAAAGAGAGCAACACAGTACAGAACAAGCCTGGCAGAGGTAGGAAGCAAAAGATGTCAAAGACTCTGGAGAGGAAACTAGTGAGAGATGTGTCTAAAGACCCCAGAACAACTGCCAAGACACTAGTGAACGACTTAGCCAGGTCAGGAATTGTAGTCTCAAAGAAGACAGTCACTAGAGCTCTGCACAGGAATGGACTGCGAGGTTGCAGACCAAGAAAAACTCCACTTCTGCAGAAGAGACACCTTCAAGCCAGACTGAAGTATGCTAAGGACAACCTGGAGAGAGATTATGCATACTGGAAGCATGTCATTTGGTCAGATAAAACTAGAGCTCTTTGGACATAGAGACATTGCCTATGTTTGGAGAAAGAAGGGAGAGGCGTATAACCCAAAGAACACCATCCCCACAGTGAAACACGGTGGTGGGAGTATCATACTGTGGGGATGTTTCAGTGCGTCTGGAACTGGGAATCTCGTCAAAGTGGAAGGAATCATGAAGAAAGAAGGATATGTGAAAATTTTGAAAGAAAACCTCAAGCAGTCAGCAGCAAAACTGGGTCTGGGTCGTCGTCTGTTGTCTTCCAACACTTGGAATCGCTGTGATAACTTTGAATATCCTTCTCCTGCTTTGTATGCATCAACAATTCTTTTTCTCAGGTCCAAACTGATGTCTTTTGTTTTTGCCATGATGCTTTCTCAAGTGACAGCTCAATCCCAACTGACCTTTTTATACCGTTTGTAAATTGGTAGATAATACTCAATTTTAACTTGATTTTACAAGCTTTGAGCACTACAAAGGTAATGCACATCATTGCACAACAGTGTTTTGTTCTATGGCTCATTTAAAAGGTCAGTTCTTAAGGGGGCTAATAATTTTGACCCAGGTAGTTTTTGGTTTTTGTGATATAATTTCATTTCTTTGTGCAAAGTAAAATAATGTAAGCATCCAAAATAAAACTAGGATGTTTAAAAAGGCTGTGTTAAAAATTCTTTGCTCTATTTAATAGCATTTGGGAAATACTTAAATAAAAGTGAAATTTTCATGGGGGGGCTAATAATTTCGTCCTCATGTGTACATGTAAAGCGTTTGCCACATGCTCACTCTGAAGTAAGAGATAACAAGTGGGATTTTGTCAAACCACCGTCATTTGAAGAGTGAACACTGGTAACTGCGACTCTAAAATAAAACGTGTAAACAGCCACGAGAGGAGGGGGGGGGAACGGCGTGTCATCAACAGCTTTAGATGGAACTCCGTGAAATGTATTCTGATTATTATTAGTTGTTTCATTATTGAATGAGTGACAAAGAGTTATTAAAAATCATAGAATGATTGAACCTTTGATGTACACAGTGTTACTGAAGCTGTTTCTGGCTCATTACTTTTACCTTCATAATTCTGATGAAGGCCAAGACGAAGACTGTGCAGACTACAAAACACACTGAAATCATCACACCTTCATCTGCAATGACGAGCTGCTTTTTTAAAGTATCACACCATCCAGATGTTTGCTTCCAACTTCAAATATAGAACGCAAACCTGTCTTGTCCATGTGCATTTAGTCATCAACGTCCATCTGAAAGATCCAGTACAACTCCTCTTTACTTTATTTTGCTTGTCCTGTCTCCTAACAAAAAATAAGATTAGATGTTACTTCATTGATCCCCAAAGGGGAAATTCAACCGAGATAAAACAGTAACATAAATACAATTTGAAAAATAGCAGAATAAGATGTATACAGAAGACGACTGTACAACTCAGCTGGACAATGAAGAAATGATGTGCAGTGAAAGTGACCAGTGATGATTTAAAGTGACGTGTGTTCAGAGGCAGCAACTTATGTCAACAGCAGTTTGACAGCTAGAAATGATGATATCGTGCAATACATCCAATATTCAGTTATATACTTCTGTGCAATGTATAGAATATTAATAAACATATATGTGTATACATGTGTTTGACTTCAGTTCAAGTGTCCAACATGTGGGATGTCTGTGTTAGAGTTAGGGATCAACTTTGACCACATCTGGCAGAAGACTCTGACGGTGCTTCATCCAATGAAAGTAGCAGACGGCAGCATCATGAATGAGACAGACCTGGCTGGCCCCATGGTCTTCTGTTTGGCCTTCGGAGCAACACTCCTCCTGGTAAATTGTTGTTGTTTTGTGTCTTAAAACATCCCATATCCCAGCATACCCTGCGTCTCCACAGGAGTTTGGACCCGAGCTTTTAGGACTCTTAATTTTTCTCCGTCTTCTTGTCACAGTCGGGAAAGATCCAGTTTGGCTATGTGTACGGCATCAGCGCAATCGGCTGCTTGGGCATGTACTGCCTACTCAACCTCATGAGTATGACGGGGGTCTCCTTCGGCTGTGTGGCCAGCGTGCTGGGATACTGCCTCCTTCCCATGATCCTCCTCTCCAGCTTTGGAGTCCTCTTCTCTTTACAGTGAGTACGCAGAAAAACAGAAACGTTCATGAGTGTCAGTAAATTAGAAATCCGTAGTTTCAGCGTGTCTTTGCCGTACAAATTTTCACATTTCACACATAGCTAGATTCTCACTGTTTTAATTATATGTTGGGGTTTTTTTTTTCTTTATCAATCATGGCTAACTTCCTGCCTCCTCCTTTGTCCTCTTTAGGGGCATGATGGGAATTATAATAACAGCAGCAATCATAGGCTGGTGCAGTTTCTCAGCTTCAAAGATCTTCATCTCTGCGTTGGCCATGGATGGGCAGCAGCTATTGGTCGCCTACCCCTGTGCTCTTCTATACGGGGTCTTTGCTCTCATCTCTGTCTTCTAATAAAAATCACTCAGTAACACTTATCTGCACCCAGCTCTCTGTAATTTCAGTCTAATTAGCGTCACTGTAATTTTGCCCAATTACACTGCTATTACAGAAAAATGGGAGCCCCTGTCTAAAAGTGGCAACAAGGTTTTCTTTCTTCTTTCATGAGCCTCCACATCCCCTCTACACGCTGACTCGACCACCTCGTGACTGAAGCGTCTTATGGCACTCGTGTCTTTTTCTCCACTTTGCTCCCGCTGCC
Organism: Symphodus melops; assembly: GCF_947650265.1. Taxonomy (NCBI): domain Eukaryota; kingdom Metazoa; phylum Chordata; class Actinopteri; order Labriformes; family Labridae; genus Symphodus; species Symphodus melops. Next base: position 15,072,562 of record NC_136701.1, read on the forward strand.
GCACACATTCTAAAGGAGCAAACTGTCCAATAAAACTGCTGAAAACCATCTCCCCGTGGACCACTTCAAGTCTCATACGACCACGTGCAGTTTGAAGAATTTAAGGACATGAAGGCGGAAGACGTGAGCAAATACGTTCAGACTGGTGGAAACCAGAGGAGACATTAGATTTGACTGGAAAAGGTTCTCAGATTTTTTTAATTATTTTTTTTCCCATACAGGACCAATACACAACTCTCGGCGAACCCTGCAGACCAATTTTGATCAAGTGGAGACGCTTTGAGAAAACGTTTCTAAAGCTGCGTGACTAAGGGAAACTTCCACTTTACTTCTGCACATCGATATGGATGCTAAGTCTACTTCTACGACAAAGAAAGGACAGAGGAAACTGGGGGACTCTTCCTCTATATCCGATTTATCCTGCAGGACTAAGGAGCTTCTAATCTCCACTTTTTCCCTTTGCTCTTCAATGTAAACAAAGCAGCTGTGCATCATCTTTTCATGTATAGTTTTTTTTTTTTTTTTAATATTCCCTTGAATTTCATTTTGAGTTGTGATGCCTTTTCCAGAAGACAAAAACCCAGTTTGCACAGAAGCATCGTTCTTACACCCGAAACCAAACACAACTGATTAGATATTGAGCATGAAAAAACCTGAGAGATGCTGTATATTTTCTAGGTACAGACATGTCTGTCTTAAGGTGTTGCCATAGTTTGCATTTTCGAAATCTTTATTTTAGAGTTGACTCACTTTGTAAGCTTCGATGTGTCATTTGTTGTTCGTGTCTTCTTACACATTAAAGTTGTCTTTAAAGGTTACGCTGCTTTGTGGAGTTATATTCTAAGATCCAAGAATTAAAGGTTAACAGGATAAGAGCCATTAAAGACAACTATCATCTACTTCGTTTTTGGATCAAAAATGTGCATTCTTTAACTCATTTTTATTGCTTCTTAGGCCGGGACCACCTCGTATGCTGAAAACAAGGTGTGTGATTATATAGAAAAGTGAGTGTGTACATCTGTGTGTTTAACATGTTAGTACCTCAATCACTAGAATATGACCGATTGTGTCACCACCTGCTTTACAACGTCTCTCCTTTCTTTTGGAATCAGCTGAGAGTATGAATGAATGGGGGACTACTAATCGTTTGCTCAAGATAGTTGGGTTTTTTTCATTTCTTTTTTTAGTTTCGGTCATTACTAATCGTTCCGCTGAGCAAGTCTTAGTTACTAAATGTTGACCTTGATCAACCAAGGACTGATCAATGCTTGCTGCATGATTTCCAGCAGTTGCACATTTACACAAAACGCTCCTGTTCACCTCAAGTGGATGATTGCATGGTTTTAATTGAACACCTCTTCAGAATTGTATTGCTGTATTGGTTGTGCCCAATGCTAAACAAAACATGCGGATACAATTAATAATGGAGCAGATTTGATGTGTTGGTTTAAAAAAAAAAAAAAAAAAAAACATTGACGCACACCGGCAGAATCACAGTCCCTTTGTGTATGGAAGAGATTGGTCAGTCAAATGTGGAACCATATTGACTGACTTTCTTATAAGAAAAAAAATGCTTAATGTTGTCAGAAGACTAAAAAGAGGATATATATATATATATATATATATATATATATGAATTTTATTGTTGGATCACAATCCTCTTTTTACCTTCTCTGTGGGTCCTTTGAGCTAACATACACATAATGCATACACAAGGGAGGTCTTTAAATGCACTTTAACTCACTTTGAAACATGAATAATTCACAAGTGAAAATGAAGTTCTTTTTCTGTTCCGACAAACTTGACAAAGATATACTTTCCCATTTCTAGCAAACCTGACAGGAGTGTTCTGTTCTCAAATAACCATATATATACATATACACGTCCTCTAGACACAATCTGCTTTGCATTTTAAAAGAGACATTTATAAACCTGTTTTTTAGTTCCTTTTTATATTCTTATACTTCATATAAAAGTGTTCAGAGCACTTTTGTAGCTTTTATCTGAATAAAAATGAATATTTATGTTTTAATTGCTTTTTGAGGCGCACACAAACACTGGCATGCGTTGCATATTTTAAAATATTCTGCAGCAAGTCTATGGAGATTTTCAGTACGATAAAATTGAGCTTGTGTTTGCACTGTATCTGGTTTGGCCAGTTTTTTTTTTTCTGAGAATGAAATGTCTTGCACCTGCATTCACTCAGGTGTATCTCACTTTCTTTATTACAGAGATAGAGGTCCAGAGAATTTAACTAATTAAATTGTTTTAAAAAAAATACAAGAAAAAAATAAATGATTCTCTCTCTCTCGTATTCTAAATTGTTTATTGATATCCTCATTTCTTAAGTCCTGTCTTTTAATGACAAATGTTCCAAATAAAGGGAGTGTAATTTCATACATTGAAGTATAAGAAAAAACACTAATCTCTTTTTTAAACAAAAACATCTTAAATGGCTGTTTGTGATGTTTATTCCTATTCCCACAAAGAATGATTACCCTAGTTTGGAAATCTGGAAACCAGATGGTTGCAAAATCAACCTCAGTGTCACTACCTCTTTTTTTCCTGAAAAATGTACCTAACCTCCTGCAGATGTCAGTGTTGAGCCATATATAGTGTCCCCTCCTGGCTGGCTGAATATTATTTTTGCTGCGCTCATTGGCTGCAGCCTGACTTTTCCCCCAGAGTAATGACTACATCCTCTCTTCTTTTAACAATCATCTGGAGACATATGGTTTTTTTCTTGACTCCATCAGCATAACTTCTGTGTGGGTCAGCCTGACTCATGACTCACCCTGTTTATTTGCTTTTTTATTTATATTTCAGTTACTTTACATAACACAGTGGAATATAGCTCCTAGTGGATTTATTTAGATGTATCCTGAATACACAGTGAACTTTAACCTTTTGTGGATCTTAAAACAGAACAATTTCCTTCCATAGGGTAACGGAAACAACCGGAAAAAAAAAACAATTTAAGAACCAAATATTACTGAGTGATATAAAACGGCATTATTTTTGCTGGAACTAAATTTACATTGATGTGATACACATATAAAATCCTCTAAAGCAGCATAGTTACTCTCCTTATCTGTAAAAGCTGTTTTAGGGATATTGTCCCAGTTGACCCGTCTGATTGTTTCTGCAATGAGAACCACTGTACCACTCTGTTATCTAAGGGAGGATAATCTCACCTCCATCTGGCTGCTCTGAGTCACAGTCTGTTCTGCCCAGCAAGCCGGCCAGGCTGACTGGTGGGTAGCAGCCAGTGCTGAAACCCTCTCTGCCCTTGTAAATACACACAGCGAGTGCAGCAGAGAAGAAGAGAAGAGTGAAAGATGCGAGGTGAAGGCTTGACTGTAAAAAAAAAAAAAAAAAAAAAAGAGCACAGACAGTTCTACCTTAAGAATTCATTAATCAAAAGACAACTCCATATACCAATCAATCTCTTTATATTCTACATCAGAATTATCAGCTTTTCATCACGTTTTCTATTTCTAAGCAACATTTGCAAACTGAACTATAATCTGTTACCTCTGTTTTATTCCAAACTTATTAGCCGTTTAAACACTGCCATAATCATTAATAAGATTTTATTTACATTATTAACCCTCTATAAGGAAATATAAATGCCTTATTTATAAATACTTTGTTATGCACTTATTAAGAGAAAATAAAGCTCTCCTGCAGGTACTGGATCCAAAGTGGGGAACACTAAATATAGATGAATAAATACTTTGTTATGCACTAATTGAGAGATAATAAAGGTGGGCGCTGATGGCACAGCGGTAAGTCTGTGCGCCTCCTCCAAGCAGGTAGCTTGATAAGTGCATAACAAAGTATTTATTAACCTGTATCCTATTAATTATACCTTATTACAAGCTTAAAAGACACAATAAAAAAATGATTATGCACGTATTAACACTTATATAGACTTGATAGGAATATAATAAGGTCTTATAAGTAACTTATTACCTATTTATTAAAGCTTGTTACAAGCACCTTAATATAACATGTCACCTAAAAGGGGCACTATTATCAATCCAGCAGAGAACAATAACCTACTTCAAAATGTTCCCTTTTTTTATACAGCTTATAAGTTTCAACCAGATGTTTTCAAACTTATTGCTTTGCCAAAAAAATAATGATGGCATCTTTAAAAATAAAAATAAAACGCAGGGCCTTAGTTGTCGTTCCGCAAATACGTGTGACATTTCTGACTCCAATTGCTATTATAAAGAAATACAGTGTTGAAATGTATTACCTCCACACAAATGAAAGCAAAATGATTTAAAGTTCATACAACAACAAAAAATTCACAAGTGGGAAGTCATCTTAGGTGTTTTGTTTACAATATTAATACCTACTCATACTGTGATTTGCATTAATTGTTTTGTGAAAGCTGAGATTGTTTGGATAGCAGACAACAGCAGGTGATGGGATAATAAATGTAGTCTGTGTGTCGGATGTGTTCCAAAAAGCCTTGCAGCACTGAGTCTCATTAGGGCGTTATCTCCAGTGAGGGAGCAGAGGAGCGACAGGTGGAAATGTAACGATTGGTATTCTGCAACGCAGCGCTGCCTTCTAATGCATCTGCAAAGCCAACAGCACATGAATATTCACTAAGCAACTGTTAGCACAGCACTGAGTGTGATTTGCTCTTGCGCTTCATTAGGCTAATTGTCTCCCCTCATTGCACTGCGGACTCTTCTAACAGTTGATTCAGAACTCAATGAACTAACCCAAACATTGCAAGGCACGATCAGCAGAGTCGAGCTGAGGGAACCCGTGTTTTTGCCTGTGCTTACATGTGCGTACGTGAATGCTGTGTATTTTCTCTATCTGTGAGTGAGTGAGTGAGTGTGTACACATTCAATTGATGTATATGCTTATTTGTCCATGCAGTATTTGTGTATGTTTCTGCATACCTGGGGAATGACACCACCTATTGTAACGCTGGTCAAATTAAGCATCAAACAAAATGTGAATAAACATAAAGACAAAAACATGCAGATATTATGTAAGCCCTGTGGAGTTCCCATTGTACTTTAAAAGGACAAAAAATTCATTTTCAGAAACAGAGTAAGACTGTTTATGTTTTCGCATTTCATTTTCAGCTGATTTTAAGAAAGGCAATCTTAAATCACTTCCTGAGAAAAATCTGTGATAAATTAAAATGAGCTTTTGCAACAACAACAAAAACACTCAAAAACATAATTGCAAAAACTGATCAATTTGCATGGTCAGCTTTAAGTGAGCACTTTTCCTGATGGAGAAATAAAAGTGGTTTGATTACAGAATCATGATACACAATTCCTCTTCTATATTGAGAGAGAAAAAAGGTTAATCCCACAGTCAGTTCCCCAACCGTCATCTCTGCTGTCTTGTCTTTATTCTTCACAAAATGCTTCTTTGTTGTATGATGTGTATCTCTTTTTTGTGGGGCAAAGAGCTATTTTCTGAACATCAGGACAGTTTATTTACTGCTAAAAGTTAAGAACAGCGACATAATGATCAGGTGTTATTGGTGGATGATGAAGGAATATTAAAGCCCATTATTACATTACACTTAACACATTATAGCTGTATCATGTTTAATATGTTGACCGTTGTCACTTTAACATACATATATCTAAGAGTTGGGTATAAATGACAATAAATCTCTCTTCATTACAGACCATGTCTTATCCTCTTTCAAAACTCATTAATCTGACTGAACGCGGATAAAAGCATGGAAAAGCACTTTGGTGTAAAGCTTCGACTTGAACAGAGCTGGCTGGAAACCCATCTGGTCTCATGCTGTGACTTATTGGAAATGGATTCTGTACAGAAAGTAAGTCTAACAATTCAGAACATACCTCCACAAACTGCAACTCATCTGATACAAAACCATGTTATTGCTTTCATAAGTGGAAATGGACATCTATCTTTTGACAACACATACGTATTTATCTATAAACAGTTGTCCTCATGTCATTGGCTTAAAACACCAATGACACCCTAATGTCAAAGATGGAAATATAATGATGCCTTGCAGCTTATGCATTTTTGGTTTTGCAGTGATTATGAGGAAAAAGTCCTGCACATAGAAATATATGTGACTTCCAATAAAAAAACACATCACTCATCCATATTTTTATTTTATAATCCCCAAATCTGACATTATTTATGCCTATGTGTATTCTCTAGCAGAACTGGACTAGATGCAATGTAAATGTATTCAATAATCTTGCCTATTTATTTATTGATAAACACCATTGCACTCTATATATAGACAGGGTTATGTTTCTTTGTAAATTATGTAACAACCCCGTACTACAGTATAACAGCTGAATGATCCAAACCTCAGATTCAGTATGCACAAAGAGAAGAATCAAAAGTAAATAATGCGCTATATTGACTCACCACGGATACGTTATCACTAGAAGTCAGTTTTTAAAGCAATCCAGAAATGCTATTATGTATTTTGAACATACAATGCATTTGAACAAATATATTGGTCATTATCTGTTTAATGTTCATTGGTACTCATTGCATCATCAGTTTATTGTAGACCATGAGATTATCTCTGCAACAAATATGTTTATTGTTGTCAATGAATGCTTTTGAATGCTTGTATTGCATTGTGAACTACATCCTCAGAGAGCATACATAACACCAACTATGTATGCATCAACATTTCATGAGGCTCTGCAGTAAAAAAAAGAAAAAAGAAAAAATGAGGACAGTTTTTTTTTTAATCTCTGCATTTATTTCTTTTGCATCAAGGGGTGAATAAAACAAGACTTGGTGTAATTCCCTATTATTATCTTATCCCTATTTTGGTCACTGCCTGTAAATCATATGCAAATAGGTTCTTTCTACTTCACAGTGGGGTACAGATAACATCATGATTATTTAAGGACGACATGATGTCTGTAGTTAAAAGTAGCACATGCAATGGCGCAGGAGCAGTTTCAACCAATCCCTTTTCCTTCCAGGAAAATGTAATTTACAGCCTGTTGGAGAGCTACAGAGGAATCTATGAACCATGTACTGTAGCTACTCACAAGGAAAGAGTTCAAGCAGAAGAAATAAATCCAGACAGGGCTTTGTACGAACTTTAATAACATTTTCATGTTTGTGAAATTGTCAAAACAAACATAATGGTACAGGATTTGACTAAACAAACAAGAGAAGCCAAAAAGAAAAAGTAAGTGAGATTTACAGATGTAAAATCAACCCCATGCATTGCCAGCCTCCTTAATCGAGCTGGCACAATCTGAATTCATGCAGTGGCATTTTGTTTAATAGCCTGATTATATGCTTGAACAGTATTTTTATAGATTTCTTGTATTTAGTCATTGCACTGCATGGGTTTGGCATTGGCATATTATGGCATTATTTACACCTTAACACGTGTTATTACCTCATTAACTACAAACACTGGCTCCATATCCTTGATAGAGGTTAGAAAAAAACCTCACTTTGAAATGTGCATAGCTTAAAAGCTATTGTTCGTCAATTGTTTCTCGTATTGAAAGTATGCTAGTCATTCGAGCTTAACAACCATTGAATGTTATTTGTCTGTTTCGCCAGAGATTTTGACTTTTTCTATAGAAAAAATGTCAATGAGCCATTTTATTGATTATTTTGTAGTCTATCGTGCACAGTGTGTCTTAATATTTACCCTGAAATACCCCGAATTGTTTTTTCTACTTTGTTCTCTACGTACAATCTTGTATGTGTGTTTGGAAAAATTCTAAATACACTGCAATTACCTCAATGAAATAGATAATAAAGCTCTGTTATGTAAGGCAGATTGCTTTCAACCCAGCTTACTGCATCCCATTCATCGTGTGCAAGGTCACGAGCTAAGTTGGATAGAAAATGCTGAATAAATCCCTGATTGATTGTGAGTCACACGTACTGTATGCCAAAATACTAACTAACTACACTTTATGTGCAGGAGGTGCCTGTGAGGGTTGTTGCAACAATGTAGGAAACTGGATAGCTATAAATACTGTATGTAAGGAATACCCAATTTAGATTTTAGTGAAACTTGAAAATTAGACCCTTTGAAACTATAAACGTACTGAAAAGAGCTTTCGCCAAAGACTTTATAGAAGACGTATACATAGCAACCGTGAAGTCACCCACTTGTTTGTTGAACCACCTCGACATGGCATAAGCAAATCTGTATGCTACTCCTTATATAGTCCTCATCTTTCAAGTCTACGCACTTGGCTTTCTTCAACTGGTGAGAGATGGCCTCCGCCCCTTGGAAGACCAGTGACCCCTTCATGCACCCTCTGCTACTTCTTCCTAGGTTGACTGAATGTAAGGTACAGTAACATCACCATCTCCAATACGTCGACGGCCATGGGCCTCGAAAACGCCTTTTCACGATCATTGACCATTTCCACGTTTTATGCAGTTGATGGACTTCACTTGTTTCATGGAGCAAGCATAAAGAGGCTATTGTTTCACATGTACATATTGTTTAGAGGTTATCTTAGTAACTCCAAGGCTTTCAAAGTAATGAACCACCAGGCTATAACCAACAACCAAAATAATTCTCACTTGTCACTGAAATGACAACCTGAAATTTAAACTCTAAAAAGTTGAACCTAGATTCAGAAATTACTACCTGCCTCATAGATGCCTAGATCCTTAAAGTAAGTGTAGAAGTTGGCATTGCTGGAATTGAACATAATGCCTAGATGTAATTTGAGTTCCTCATCGTCATCTCTCTCTCTCTTTCTCACTCACTGACTCACTCAATCACTCATTGTCTCTCTCTCTCTCTCTCTCTCTCACACACACACACACACACACACACACACACACACACACTCACTCTCTCTCTCCCGTGCTCTCTTGTCATAGTACTGTACACGTAGTGCCGAATTCTGTCTTCAACCATGCATACATGATGCATAGCATAATAGCAAATTAGATCAGTGTGCTCTGATTGTTAGTGCGCTAATCACCCACTCCAGAAAACTACTGTCTCTTGAAGAGCAAAGTAGGCTAACACATCTGACAGTAGACCACATGATGCGCTATCAACAGCACTAGTTCTGAATTTTGATCTGGTGATACACTTTTATTGTTTGTTTTTTTAATTCATTTTAATATTGACACTAATGGGGAAATCCTGGGGGTAATTTAGCAAGCTAAACTCAAACATGACATACTGTACACTGACAACTTAGGATGTTAAGATTCTTTCTTCCTCTTTGAATGAGACCTCTGCAACACTTCACAAGGCTAGTTTGGCTTCCATTTTGTGCTTAGCGTTATACTCCGTCTTGGCTCTTTTGTGTTTATGTTCTTGGCTGTTGCAGTGAAAAAGAATCTTCAATTGCTGCAACTATCATTATGAATCAATTGGTTTGAATAGTCTTGGTTCCTCCTCATTCTGCCAAGAGGTCAGGTGTGTTTTAATACATGTTCTTCCATTTGTACCCAAGATTAGCAGGCACTCAGCAGTCCATCAGAAGTCTTCTAAAATAAATGAAGTCTTGTAAAATAACCCTTTGTCTTTGATAACTGCTCTTCTCATTTGTCTTGAGACAGCAATCAATGTTAGTTTAACTGTGATATTGACTAGGTTACAGTTTTTTCAAGGTCTCAACTTTTTTTTCTGATTATCTAAAGGTATAAAAGTTTGTTTTCTTGGGCTAATAACTGGACCAATTTCGTGTGATCTAGAAAACGGATACACCAGACCATGATATGCCATGTTGCTATTGCCCACACTACCACACTAAAGATGTAATTACGGTACACCTATTTCTATGACTGTTTTGTTCTTTCACAATTCTGGGGATTTGGAAAAATAGGTCGAGTTCTTGAAAAAGTAATTGAAGTAAATATGTCAAATGGATGTATGCCAGCTTTGGGCTTCTCTAGCCAATCTACAGTATTACTATAATTATTCCACTGAACTTTGCCTTCACAGGAAGTAATCATGCATTTTTTTCTCTCACAGACAGCTTTTATGACATTCACACATATTGTGATAAAAAAAAAAATACAAACTTTCTACCACTGTGAACTTCTTGTAGAGTTGTGTTTATCGTGTTCAAGCGAAGAGACCGTATGAACGCCCCTCTACACAATATCCTAAGTCCAATTATTCTGAAAGTTCACCACTTGTGAAGTGTTTGAAGTTTTCAGAAATGGCGGCGCCCGTCGTCTTTAGTTTTTCAATGGATGGCAGCCTATGACGAGTGTTAACCTAAATTGTCACCTTTGTCACCATTGTCTCTTTTTCCTCTGCAGGGCATTTTAACACAAAGCATCAATGTACCGTAAACAACAGTGTAAAGTAAGCATCCGTGTTCCCGTACAGTATATATATACCAATCAGTTGGCTTGCTCTTCCTGTACACAACCTCACAACATGGATTCACAACTTTACAAGTTCCATTTGAAGGCTACATAATCAAGGGAGCCATAATGTTACTATATAGCAACATGTTGCCCAATTCAAATGGTATTTGTTCGCTTTTTTATGCTGGAGATGCGTTGCTGGAGGTACATGCAGTAATTTCCACATAATAACTTGAGTGATGCTCTGTGTTTCATATGTTTTTCCAGACGGAAGCTTGTGGTTGGCATTTTTAAATGTCTCTTCAGAGAATGACTGAGGCGTGCAGATGGCAGACCAAACCCAAAATACCAACTCGATTCACATTTAAATCTGTTATAACAAAACCCTGCCAGAAAAAACCTATTTTAATATTTGGACTATAACATCCTCTCTGTCCACTTAACACTCTGTATAAAAGCACTCATCCTTTTATCTTGGGGCAAATTGTGCAACACATCTTTCATAATAGCTGTGTCCAACCTGGAGTAGAACTAGGAACATTCTGTCTGGCTGCATCCTAATGGCAGATTAAAACACCACAGCTCTAATTGTTACTAATTGACACGTCCAATTACCTCTTCTAGATAAACAAGCTTCTCATTAGTACAATAATTAGCCAGATAATGAAATCCTTGGTTTTGGATGACTTCTTAGTGTCATAAATGATCAAAGGAAAGGGACAGATGAAGATAAAATACAAACTTAAATCAAATAGGAATCACATCAGTGAACATAGGGCACTTGAAAAAATGTCTTGACTCTGTTATTCTCAGGCATTTTCAATACACAGTCCACGATTTTAGATTATATAATCCACCCATGCAAGAGTGCCACCTCCATAAAATACTTTGCAGTCTAGAGTTGTGTTAGAAAGAACAGATTTTGTTGGGAACAGTTCTCATTTTCATCTGAGTGCTTTGATGAGCGCTGAGTTGTGTTGGTTATATTCCATAGTGGTGTTTTGCCTTTATTTGTTATGGCATGAAAGAAAGACATGAAATGTTGGGCATAGAGTGTGGGGGATGACATGCAGTAAAGGGACTGGGTTTGGATCCAACAGCCGCTGACATGAGGATGAAAGCCTCCTTGCATGGGACCATAAAATGTGATAATTATTCAAAAAAGTAAATTAATTTTGTTACTTTTTGATTCATATGCAAATTCACATGGAGCCTCATTCACCTAAAAACAATAATAAATCAGGGAAACTCAGAGGGAAAAAAATTATGTTTCCATAAGGGAGCTCACTCAAACCCAAAAAAAGAGGGGTAACTCAAGCTCATTCCAGAAGGAGAGCTCTGAGTCTGTTACTATGGAAACTGAGTCTGTGAACCTAACCGGTCAGGTTAGCAAGTTTTCTTCAATGAACCCTAATCTCCATCTCCTCCCTCTTATAGAGCAGGAAACGCAGTTTCATTTCCTCATTCATTCACACAGTCCTTATCACATGCGTGTTATCAGAGTTTCACTATTCACCTCTTTATGAGGAGGCTGCAATATTACTCTGCGGGGAGTTTACGCCATGAGATGATAATTTAACAAGGCCGAATTAGTGAACTACTGTAAAATGATATTTAGTCAAGGCTACTACTTTAATAGGCTATGTCAATTATGATTATAATAATAAGCCTTTTATGCCTCAGCCTTTTCTTTGAATTCTATTATTATATTTTGTTTTGAGCTGCTTCCAAGTCCTCTTTTCTCTTGCTGGATTGTGGAAATATTTTGTTTCACATCACCATTTTCACTTGTTATATTGACCTATAAGTGTGATTTAATATTAAAAGAATAGACCACATCTAATCTAACAGACTGGCTTTATCAGCAGTTTTCTCCCACGCCACTTCCCGCACCGTATGTTCACATGAAGATGTATAGTACAAGAAGTGTAAAGTGGGTGGGCTTTTTTGGTCACCTGTTGCAATGGTAAACCATAGTATAGGGGCTCCATTAATGTTGGCTTTTTAAAGCCGTAGTTGTCTCTCTTTTTTTTTTTTTTTTTGCTGTTGCTGGTACATACACATAGGCCAGGAATACCTGGATGCAGTTGCACAAATGGACATGCACTTATGGAGAGATGTCGGAGTAAGCGGCTGCGAAGGGAAGAGCCCCCCATAGTGAAAAATAAAATGTAGATACAAATTAGTTTAATAAAGAGTAATTCATCAAAACAAAACATTAAAAGTGTATTGTAAATACACACATACATTTGTGAGTAAGAAAGTGCAAAATGTCTGTCATAAGTGACAAGGTGGTTAATGCAAATGCCATATTGGACAAGAATGTTGTAAGCTCGGATTCAAAGGTGTCAACTGTTTTAACACACCTCAGACTCTCAGGCAGTTTGTTCCAAAGGTGCGGGGCATAAAAACCAAAAGCTGCCTCAGCTTGATTTGGGCTACAACCTATTTAATACACTCTAAGACAAAACAGAAACTTATTTTGTCTAATTAAATTGTGTATGTCAACTGAGGCTGTAAAAGCAGAAAGCTATTATGGGTTAAGCATTTTCTTTTACCAAACTAGCCAGTACCTAATCAATTTACTCAATTTTTTAAGTATATCATAATCAAGATAACGTCAACAGCTGTTCTTTACCATCATCATCCATATCAAAATAAAAACCATCATTATCATAATCAATATCATTAAAAAAACATAGGTGTCAATGAAAGAGCTGGGTCTTTAGCTTTTCCTTAAAGAGTCAAATGGACTCTACAGATTGAATGGAGTTTGGTAGTTTGTTTCCCCAGTGGGGGTCGACAGAGCAGAAGAGTCTAGGCAGAGACTTAACTTCATTCAGACACCTTTCATTGGCAGAAAATAGTGAGCGGGTGGTATGGATGAGCATGTTTAGGTAAGGTGGAGCTGTTTTTGTAGCTGTGTTGGAAGCAAGCAGCAGGGTTTCAAATTTGATTCAAGCAGTAACCGGGATCCAGAGGAGGGAGATGAACAGGGGAGTGGCATGTGGTGTTTTGGGCATGTAAAGATCAATTGTGCTGCTGTGTTTTAGATCATCTGCAGGATTTTGATAGTGAATGGAGAAAGACCTGCCAGTACGGACTCTTTCAGTTTTTAACAAACATGCATATACAAGCCTGTGTCTATCCTAACCAAATAATCCAGTACACACACTGAACAAGGTCGTAACTAAAATATAATTTCATGGACCTTACAGACAACTTTTCAAGGATAAAAAATCGTGAGCAGTAGAAGGATAAAAAATCGTGAGCAGCAGATGTGAGCAGTAGATGGTTATCACATTAGATCAACAGCACATTAAATGTATTTGTGAAAATGTGGAAACTGACAAATTAGAATAGGAGAAGCAGATTGATCAAAAAAGGGATTTGCTGTTGTCAGTTTTTTTTATGTTGTATGATTTATCCATTCACATCAAATTCACACCACACAGTTTGCACATTGAGCTTGTGTGGGCACCTCCAATTCCCCACCATAGATCCCGCCCTCCATCATGAATCTTACTCACTCTTTGATGACTAATATATGAGATCTGCACATTTATAATGCAGCATAGTGCCTAGACAGATAAAGAAATAAATATCAGAACATAAATAAAGCAGTTGAAAAAGAGCAAAATCGAAAGGAAAGATAAGTTGGTGTCATGTTACATGACTGTTTTGAGATTTGTTCATAATGAGTATTAATTCTTCTTTACAATCCACTCACACTGAAGTATTATGACAGAAATGTAAGGGGGAGGTGGGGGGGTATTCATAGAGAAAAAGATATGACAACTTTTGAATCCACAGCTGAGATTAGACATAAATATGTAAAAAATACAAGCATTGTTGACTGATTCTAACAGTACCATATTATCATCTTACCTAGAAATCATAATATATGTTTCTACACCTCCGACATGTTTCTGTTTAAAATGTGTAGTAAAATAAATATGTATTTGTTATTTGTTTAAACTTGACAGATTATCTTTCAAGTATACAGAAAACTATAAAAAAAAAAAGGACATATACATGTATGGTGCTCTGCTACACTAATGTGGCCTGGGGTGTCACAGGTCACAACATGCCATCAGGAAGACGTCCCTGCGTCCCTGTGTCTTCCACAATGTTGACATGCTTTTAGTAAGTTCCAGTCATTTTGCAAGTGTTGTAGTTAACTTTGTTTCGATTTTGGTTCATCCACAGGTCTTGGGCAATTTGCACACTCCATAGTGGTGCAATACCAGCCTTGGTGTTGTGGTTGCCCTCTGACATCAGTCTACTTCAGGCATAGCTCCTATCATCACGTTGTTTCCAACCAGTCGAACTGGAACACGGCTGACGGTTAAAAGCTGCAAGGCTGCTGAAGTTTTATAATGTAAATATGCACTGCTGGAAAATCAGCATGGTTAAAACCTGACCTTCTGTGATCTGTATGTGTGTCCCTTTGTGTGCAATGGGAATTTAACTCTACACCAAGCTACATCTTCGGCACTTTACGTTTACCAAGCACTTAGCACATGATAGTTCGACCCCGAAAAGGTCACAGCACACCATGTAACCACGGTGACAGCTTTGCCATTAGAAAAAAAAAAGAGCTGGGATCAGAGCTGCAAACTGAGCTAAAATCAGAACACAATTCTCACACACACACACACACACACACACACACACACACACACACACACACACACACACACACTCACACACACTCACAGTGGAGTTTAAAGAAGGAAAAGAAAGGAAATTGGAAAGAAGGAGGAGTGAAGTTAGAGAAAGACATTATAAGGAGAAAGGTGTTGACAGCTCAGCTGCGATCTTTGATTCTATCTTCAGTTTGACCTTAATGCACAAAGAAAAAGGACCAGAAGACCTGTTCTTTTTATCCATGTTTTTTATTCAATTGGGCATAAGAGACAGGCCAATTGTTCCTAACATGCAGTACATTCATTCTGCTCTTCTTCCTCCTCTTCACTATTTGATGTAGCCGTCAAAAATGAAAAAAGGTTGTTGACACAGAGACAAAGACAGAGTCATTTGTTCAAACTTGCTTTTGCAAAGGACATGCATAATGTTGCCATGGTAACATTTGACTCTGTTGCTTTTAAGGATCCCATTCTTTAAGCATGCATTAAAGCTAGTCCCACTTTAGGTCAAACGGTAAAACAAAAAGGTGTTGTATCAATATTCAGGTAAATGGTTATATTACGCCAACTTTTAAATCCTCACAGTCACGTAGACTGTGAAGGATGGCAATAGTCCTATGCACTTGAGTTGACATGTTCTTGATTCTTAAAATAATCACAATTGAATCAAACAAATGCTCTAATTTCCGTTAAATATGTCATATTGGCCCTGAAGGCTAAGCTTTCTTACAAACGTCCTTTTTTAGACGCTGTGGCTGTGAAACCTCGATAATCCATTTACATCAAACTGAGGATTTGTTACCTGATCCTGTTTCACTCTTGCTCTCTTGCATAAAAGAACGAGAGAGTGGGATCTGTCCCTCCCTCCATCTCTCCTCCGTCTGTGTCTGTGATTGCCAGGTGAGTGAGTCATCCTGTTAAATCCAACATCTGTGTGCCACATATCAGCTGTGAAAACAACAGCTGGCTAATCGCTGAAAACAAAATAAGCAAATAAGCAAACGTTGAATGAGACACGAGTCTCATCCCAGTTTAGGACTTATTTAGGATTTATAAAACAATAAAAAATTTACTGAGCCTTATTTCAATTTCAAAAAAAGTTGGCTTCTTTCTGTGCTCCTGTGAAAACTAAACATCTATTACTAATATATTTGGTTTATTTGGTGTTACACAATGCAAGCTTGTTTAATTCCAAACCACAGAATGTAATTATTCCACACAGCCTTCTTATCTAATGACTGATGACAAATTAGTTTGTTCCACTGTTCAGTTTGCATTACATCAGACAGAATGCTTTGTCCCCATTGTGCTGTGTGGTGTGTTTTTGTTCCTTTGTAACACCACTACCTGAATAATGATAAGTGTTTCCAAATTGAAAAAAAAATAAAAAATGTCCAAGTTAATTTTAACATTCTTTTCCCGTGGATATTTAATTCAATTTTAACAGTGGTACTCATTTGTACAGTAAAAACAGCCTCGTTCAAATTGTATTTAATGATGTTTTTTTTTAAACTTGATGATAGCTTGCTATGTCTATGCTTTGGATGTGTGCTGCACAGTCTCTTTAGATTTTCATCAGTCAAAAATGACCAAAGGGATTTTTTGGCCAGCGGATTTGTGATTGCCAAATCCTAAATGTATAATTGGTTAACATGTTAGAATTTTCCAGGTTTTCAACCAGATAGTCTGGTCCAAATAAATAATTAGGCCAACAAAACAACAGCAAAAGTGTAAAGTTACAGAAGCTTTAGAACAGGGCAGAAATGAGAAGAGGGTTCAGCTGACATCAGGTTTCATGGCTTCATTCATTGTTGATCACGCGGAGCTTTAAGCCACTACCACGAAGATCAAATAACCCATCTGAGCAACATTTACACGCCAGTATTCCCACTCTCCCCAGTCTTTTTCAACTCAAACATGTCCTGAAGTGTTTTGCTCATTAAGTTAAAATCTTCAAAATCTAATTTATGCAACAAAAAAAATTACGATATGAAAATGTTTAGGAGAAACAGAATGACATATAAAGAAGTTGTTAGAGCATATTTTAGCATGTAATAGTGTTTTTCATCGATAAAAATAAAAGATAATCTCTTGACAGTTATAGTAGCACCACCATCAGGGCTCTTAAAACACAAAGCCAGTTAAGGACTGTTGGCATCAGACCTGCTCTCTCTGAAACATCATAGAAAAACATCCAAAAGGTAAACAAGATGAAACAACTGCCCCCTGGAATGTGAAAATGACTCCTTTACTAAAGAACTAAGAGCTGACTCTGGTTTTGATTGAGCAAGTACAGACAAGAACAGGGAATGAAAAACTTTTTAAAGTCATGCAGGTCGGCTCTCTCGTCCAGGGGAACTACTACACGTGGGGGGGGGAATTTGATCAGCTGCCCAGACTTAAAGCACTTGAATCTGCTATCGTTGGGCTTGAGCAGTAGTTAGGAAAAGAGCTCTCCAGGCCTGTGTGGGCCTCCCCATGTCAGATTTTAAAATCACATTAACCTATACTAGCGTTACAAACCTGACTCTTTGAATCATCTGTCATCATTAGACATGCAATAAAGACTTGCCAAGCTCTGACAAGAAGGAACAAGTGTGCAATGAGGAGATGAGTTCACCACAGTGGGCATATACTAGAAAACGCCATGATCAAAACCAGGATAAAGCAGATACTCAAGTCAATCTTACTGTAACGCACTCACTGATGGATTTACGTTAAAACAGGCTAAAAGTCAAGGTATTGTAATCACCAACGAGCGTTAATTCTTTTCGGTTATAGATGGTAACACTGGTTATGTTTTTGTTTTTTCTTTCCTTTGGTTTCCAAAAGCTTTGTTAAAGGTAATCTAACTTCACCTCAACACTCCTCTCTGAGGAAACCACACTAACAGTCCTTCAGCCAACAAAACTGTTTTTAATGAATGGAATTTGTGACAGTTGGCAGTTGCCCTCCAGATGTGAATAACAATACAACATATCTGCAAGACTCATAATTACAAGCGTTTAGTGTCTTCTGCTCTGTCTAACCCCGGTGTGTGTGTGTGTGTGTGTGTGTGTGTGTGTGTGTGTGTGACACATGGATCAGTGTCAGTTGGAAATTGGTCAAGCATAAATGATACACTTATTATCAAGCACATGCAACACGTTATACCAAAATAGGGTTTGTGGTTTAAAGGAATAAAAATGTGTTGTTTTTTTTTTTGGGGGGGGGGGGGGTTTCATTCATTTCATTTCATTAAAGAGACAGGGCAGTGGATAGAATAGGTCAATGGGGACACAGAGAGTGGGGAATGACATGAAAGAGAAAGAATCCAAAGGTCAGATTCGAACCCGGGCTGCTAGCTTGATTGACTATGGCTTCTAATGTCCTGTTCTTGTGCATCAATGACTATATAATAAACATTAGGCTTATTTTTTCCCCAGTTCCCGCTAACATGACTGTGACAGTGACAAGTAGACTAAAACCATTTGTCTCTGTCTGCTCATGTGACTGTCCAGCTTTTGAACTTCAAGTCTCTTTCACTGTTTATCTTCACAGTGCATTTGATTAGGAGTCTTGCTAGCAGTACATTCAATAGTTTGCTCATGGGGAATGTAAACAGCACATCCACCTCAGCTTACCTCGTTCACTGGTTGCAATGAACTCTGGAACTCCCACAACGAAGTTTAAAGTTGTTTTCCCTACACTTGATTCACATGAATCCTCCACATTCACAGAAAATAACACTGTGTCCTCAATACACTTATAGATAAAAAAATTATAATTTGGGAAATGTGAATGTCAAGGTATGAAGATAACCAATTTTTCATCATTATCTCTAATATTTGCAGCAGGCAAATGCTGGAAAATCCAGCCGTGGGTTGTACACCTGTCCACTCTGCACCCACTCTGTTTTCAGCTAATTGGTGTTTGTGAGGCTGATCTCCTCTAAAAGCCTCCTTTGCTGCTGATAGATCATATTGCCTCGTCAACAATTGAATCAAAGGTCACTGCGGTCAGTTGACTTGAAGGTTAGCTTAATGGTGTGCTTACTATGCAAAGCAGATACTAAAAGAAAATCTAAATCTTTGCTGTTGGGTTCATGTGTGAACTTCTGAAACCACTTGCTGTGCCACCCATATAACAAGCTTACTTAATAACTTTTATATGATTCTTTTTTTATCATTTAGTTGTGCCACTTGATTGCCAATGTTTTTCAGTGTTTATGTCGCCTTTTCTCTGCAGGGATTTAAGAATGTTTATGCCAAAGACATCTTGAAGCATCAAAATGCCCTAGCCTCCTACTAGTGGTATTTTCCATTTAACCCTTGATGCATTCAAGGTTTAGCTCAATTCAGGATAATAGTGAAAGGTAAATAACTTGCATTGCTCTAAAGTGAGGCGTAGAGGAGTGATCTTCCTGTGATTTAACAAACGTGTCCCATGCCAAATGCAGTTAATACAAAGTGAAACTACATCTTAATCCAAATAAATTGGTTAGATATTCCCTGCAAGCAAAAAATGTGTACAATGTAAGCACTTAAACACTTACTGAATAGGCAGAATTTCTTTTAGTATAGTAAAGCAGGAAGACGGACATGTTCCAATACAATCCAGGAATCCCACAGATTTCCTGTCTAATAGAGTACATGTGTTGACAGTATGGAACAGCAGTACACGTTGTCCTCTAATGTATGTATTTGTTATAATCTGCTAATTTAGGGTTAGGCAGAAGAAAGAAATACTGGGTTTTCTGTTTCGTGTGTGTGTGTGTGTGTGTGTGTGTGTGTCAATGACACTTCCTGAGGAAGAAGATTTGGAATGACTTGCAGATTCCTTTTAAAGCGTTCATAACTGTATGTATTCACAAGCCTCTGTACATTTTCCATATCCACATGTCAGTTTATTCTTTAATCAGACATGTGGCTGGCACAATATGTCATGCTGTATATATAACAGCTCAGCACTTGGATCAGTTCTCATAAGGCTTTGATTATTTGGGTCAGATGAGTGGCAGCCATTCTCTGTCTAGTTGGAACTCTCTCAGATTATCTCTAAACTGCTGCTGCTTCTGCTTCTGTTTTTTTCCTTTTTTTTTGGGCACTTTGCCTACACAAACACACACTCGTCACACACAAGGCAATAACTTGTTTGTTTGCAGTCTGTCTGGAAATCCTTCCTTGCTGTGTTATTTCCATCCTTCCTTAAAATGTTTTCTCTTCATTGTCGAAACCCAACTAAAGACATGCCAAAGGGTGTGAACTGCCTGTTCAAATCCTTCCTCCCTTTCTGGACTTCCTTCTTAGTAGAAATTCTTCCTTCCTCTACTTTGCCTCCTCCTCGACATATGATGTAACACAGTTGTGTTAGATAAGTCCTGCTATGTCTGGCTGCTCTAAAGTAATGCAGACTGGGGAATGAACTTAATTACTTATTTAGAGGAGTTAAGTTTTCGTTTGGTTCACTATTCTGAGTTGATTAAATTATTCATTCTAATGTGTTTTGTCAAGTCAATGAATCCGTTTATGGTGACCCAGTTGCTGTTTTGACTTTTTCCCTTCTGGCCTGAGATCTTAATAACATATTTTGGTTGTTGTATCAGTACTGTACTATTCTTTACATTGTGCAAAATGAAATACTAAACTTAATTCATTAAACAACTTTAACAAAAGGTCACTAAAAAGGCACAAAAAAGACAAATTGTTTATCCTACATTTATTGCAAATTAAAGCACTTGAAAGGCTCCTTCAGTTTGTGTTTGTAACTCATATTAACTTAAGACCAAGGTGGTAGGTTAAAAACAAAAGCATGCAACTCAATCACACCGGTTAGAAGATAAACTCTGAGTTCAGATCAGACATAAAGAAATGATCATCAAATAGTTGTGTGTGCATAGAAAGAAAACACGGTCTTGGGATCTCTGATGTGCAATTATTATCAATATGTAACTATCAGTTTATAGTTAAAGGTGGGAAGTTACATGCAGATGTTCATTTAGTTTAGGCCAATGCAAATATTTTGGACATGCAGTGGAAATGATAAATGGAACTTTTTTGCTAATGTGTTCAAAACTTGCCCTGACTTTATTTATTCATGTAACTCTTACTTATTATCTCTTTGTTTAAGGTCTGTATTCAGAGGATGTTGATGCAGTTTGATGTCATTAAGTGTCCATCTGTATTTTTTCTTTGTTTTGGCTATCACTGTCAAGACAGCTGCATTCATCACCACAGCTGTATTATGCCGATGTGTTTCTGGGATGTCCCATACAGTGACTGTCACCGAGGGGTTGATCACTGTGAGCCTCTTCTAATGCTCTTCCTGAAAGAACAGTAATTCTGATCTCGTGGTTGTAGAGATTATCAAAGGAGTTGTTCACTGTGAATTCACTTGTTGTCTTTAGAAAATGTAATACAGAGATTTATAAGGAACCTCCACAGTTACACCAGCTTTTTTTTTCTTTCTTTTTTTAAATAAATGTAAAGGAAATGCTGTGTGAAGATCATGGTCATCAGTTATCGGGAAACCTTTGAGCTTTATCGCATTCCAACAGCATGTAAGATAACGTGAGAATTACTACAAAAGCATCAGCAAAAGAATAATACTAAATGATCATTCTAATTCTGCAAGGATCATTTACTCACCTGTAGCTTTCCATCTGATATTGCTTACCAGGCTCAAAATTTTGGCGGACGATGAAATAAAGAGTCCAGCCACTACTAATAGGGGAGACTTGTGAGCACTCTTTTACGCAAACTACCTTCACTGATATTAACACCAGTTTGTTTATATCGAGGATAGATGTTATGATACCTGCAGCATTGCCTGCATTGTAGTTGCTTGTGCAAATTCGTTTCTGACAGAAACTCAGATCATTTTTTTAAACAACACTCAGATAACTGTTAGCTTTTAAACATTCCTCTTGACCCGTTACTAAAGTAGGCCTTTTCTGTGTATTTACAACACAAGATGTACAGCCAACAGATTGTGTCAGTGATTTATATTTGAACAACATGTTTGTCTTCTTCGTTCAGTCAATCGAGCATTGTGTTTTCTTTTGTAAATTGGAGGTCAGGACAATTTAAGCTAAATATTGGTCTGTATTTGTTCTTAGCACATTACATTACAGTACATTACATCAATGAATATTCACAAGCCTCTGTAGCGGCATATTACCTGAATCTGTTGCAACCTACTATGAAGAAAGAGCAAGATGTATTACACAACCACACTAACATACTTTTATGTATTCCCAGTTGCACATACATGCACATGCAGGACCACATGTCCCGTGTTTTTTATTATTGATTGGTAAATAGGATCACCCATTGTTATCTGACATTAAGAAACTCAGAGTGTTCCCTGCGATGTTTTGAGAACAGTGTGGTTTTCTTAGGCCCATAGGGAGCTCCGGCCTCTCTCAAGCCATACTAGCTCTTAATGAGACACACACATGCACAGGACACACTCACTCTGCTCCTTCTAATCAAATGACTTGCATGGAGGGCCACACCTGCCCCCCTTTACTTTTTCTCCACATCTTCTCCTTTTTCTTCTCTCTTTTTCTGGCTGCATTTTTTTTTTGCATTTGTCCATCCTGTTTTCATTATATACAGATACAACAGCATGGGGTACTGCATCTTTCACTGCACTTGTTTTTTTTTTTTTGTCTCTTCTCCTCCTCCTCCTCTTCTTCTTCACCCCAAGCTGACTCTGCCAAACACATCACTCAAATTAGTCCCTGTTGAGGTCCCCTGAAGTGCCGTCAGAAAACTGTATCTCTGATGAGAAACCTTGTCTGATGAAGGTGAACAACAGAGTTATAGTCAATGAAAGGTCACCAGCCTGTTGTTGTTCCCAAGTAGGCCCTTTAAATGCATTGAGGGTAAGACACTGTTTAAATTATCCTGAAAGATTACGCCTGAACTCGTGAGGTCTTTTTTTTAAAAAATATATTACAATGCCGTGCCTCTCAAACATGTCAAGAACTTTAATAGCATTGGCATTTAAAAGTCCTGTAAGTGAATTAAAGTTGTTAACAAAGGGTTAACAACAACTTTACTAATTGATTTTTTTATGCAATTGCAAAACATTTTTAAAACCCACTACTAAAGTGGGCTTCTTTTTGCCGAGTTGTACGTCATTTTTAATGTACTATCTTTCACTTTCAGACAAACTGACTCTTCAATCTTATAGTTAAACTATGTAGAGTCCTCATGTGAAAGACCTTTTCTTTAGACCTACAGGTTGTAAGCATACCCGTTTACCCTTCACTCCCTGTTAGATCCACAATTCTTTAGAGAAAGAGCTGGTCTGGGAAATACTTAATGTCTATATTCTGAAAGGGCACTAAACGATTGACTTCATAGGCTATTTGTAGACAAGGCACCGAAACATGAAAGCTATGACTCTAAACGCCTAATCCTGATAACATGGGAAAGGAGACTTTCTCCCCTTACTGACAACCTTACTCGACCCATCAAAGGGCCCTCAGATTGTAGCCAATAAGCGTCCTTGGTTTGGCGTTATGTAGGAATGGCAGAACATACAGTATGCTAAGTTACAGCCAATAATGGCTCCTCTCTCACTCCCTCCGTGCCTGAGGGTTTACGATGGCCAACGAAGACACGTTTTGACAGATTCACCAGCAGAGAGAGTTTCAGCAGGGAGAGAGGGGCGTTTACCGGCAAGTGTCAAACTAGCTGCTTGGTCAAGTTAACGCAGATGATAGTGTGTGACAATAAACCGGACGAGTAGCCTATATCTTGAAAAAAAAAAAAAAAAAAAAGCTGAGACTTTCACAGTCAAAACCAGAACTGAATGTAAAATAGTGTCAAGATGTGTTTTCGCACAGTTCGTCATTAATTTGCATTCGACTGCCACACAGGAGCGCCGTCTTCTCATTTCCCCGTATGGAAGATTAAAACGTAAACGTCATTGTGTGGGGGAAAAAAAGAGAAGCTTTTATTTTGAAAGGGTTGAGGCGGATGCGCTGTTCTCTACGCATTGCAACTTGTCGCCGTTTCACAAACTGTCCGCCATGCTCTGCCCGAGTTTGCAGTTGAGTGCACCAGGGCAGCACGGCCGTCTTATATAACTTTAAACTACTCACGGCTTTAATGGCGCAGACGCGGCCTCGCGCGCTGCAGAATTGTCGATTCATTGCGGATTTGTTGTGAAAAAAAAATCTTTGGACAACACCTCGATCGCTGACTTTTTTTCATTCTGCTGGTGACGTGCGTCAAAAGTTACCGAGCGATCGGCGCTCACGGTGGGACTCGGCAGCCCCAGCTATGTCAGCGACCGTGTTGTCTGAAGTGAGAAAACAGTAGATATTTCGGACGATGTTTTTCTGCCAAACAGAGGGAGTGGCAGCAACAAATCCATCTGACGTTTCACCACGCATCACTATCGCGAGGAAAGTCTTTTATTGGAGTGCTTGACTATTTTGGACATTGCGTTATTTCTCAATGTTTTCTAACCTGGACCAGCAGGAGATGACCTAACCGGTGTAGCGCATCCTTCTTTCACCACAGGTACGGTCTACTTTC
Source organism: Symphodus melops (assembly GCF_947650265.1). Lineage (NCBI taxonomy): Eukaryota > Metazoa > Chordata > Actinopteri > Labriformes > Labridae > Symphodus > Symphodus melops. Next base: position 15,097,064 of record NC_136701.1, read on the forward strand.
AGATATAACAACTTGTCTTCTAGTTATAATGCAAAAAAAAAAAAAAAAAAATCCAACATTAAAAGGAAGACTGTAAACTGTATGTGCCACCGAGGAAGGCCGACTGTACGAGCGAGCGTCTCCGGCGCGTTGACAGCCCGGTGCCGTTTGACATGAACATGCTGACGATATCGCTGCTGAGGACTCAAAGGACAGGCCAAAGGTGTCTTGTTAGAAATAGACACATTGTTGAAACTTTCGCTGTTAAAAGGCTGCTGCCGTTCAGCCCCTTCGTCCGTAAGGCGGGCGATCCGCGCAATGTCCTAACGCAGCCAACAGGTTGCAGTAATTCTATAATGATATGAACGGAACAGTAAAACACGACGGGAAAGACCAAACTTTTTCACCACTTCAGCATTCACCTACTGTCATTTTAATTAAATCAACAGCACATGGGTTTTGTTTGTTTTTTGTGTTGTGTTTTTTTTTTTTTTTTTTTTTTTTTTTACATGTGAGTGAGTGCACGATTAGTAACATCCCAGCCGTCTGAAGCTTCTATATGGGCTTTGGTTAAATCCATGACCGAAAGCCAATATTCTTAAAAATAAACAGGAAGCGCTAACGTAAACAACAAAAACTTCTTCTTTTTTTTTTTTACAGACATCTTTTACTGCCCCCATAGGTCTCTTACACGTGATGGGACCTCGCTTTTAGCACCACAGTGCAGCATTGCATTTGCAGGGGGAAGTGATCGTAAACCTCTGCACATATAGCGCCATATAGCCTTACTGTAGCCGATCTGCTGTATGTGCTATATGGAGCAGCTAGTGTCTTCTGGGAAGAGTGATCACGACCGCTGTTCAAAGAAAACACTTGAATGTGTTCGATCGGCTGGCTTTATTGTTCAGACAAATCACAGGGTCAATGCTTTCTTTCAAAGTCCCATTTTCAAGTGAAATTTAGTGAATTAAAGGTGGGCTACATAATGCGACATGGTTTCTATTTGCACGGCCCGTGCGTATTTATAATCTTTAGACGCACGTGCTTGACAACGAGTGACAGCTTCAGCTTGGTCATAGTTCTTCACTGCCCGACTGTCTTTGGTCAACTGATTTCTTTTTTGTGGGCTGTGAAACAATCCAGGAATCCATAAAGCTTTTTTTTTTTTTTTTTTGCAAAACTGCGTTCCACATAAACTAATTCCACCTTATTAAGTTTAATTCAATTTCCAATCTTTTAAATGAAGTTTTGAGCGATCATTTAGTTTTCTCTCGACGGTTACTGTCTGGTGACTACTGCATATGCCCGAGGCCCATTGTGGGTTAATCTCATTCAACAGATGTGTGTTGCTGCACACATGTTTAGCTGTATGAGGGACTGTCAGTTGCACTGCCTGTAACACAAGTTACGCCTGGGCATGTCTTGCTCTGAGAAGAGGGCACAGTTCAAATAACATGAAGATTATAGCCATATATGTAGACATGTAGGCTATGTTATTTAATGGCTATGGTCTCCTTATTATCTTTGGATTTGGAGCATTTGTGCCACTGCCATATTTTCCTGTGTGGGTGTGAGAGGAGGAGACGACCTGTTTGATACAGCTGCTGTCGTTCTAAAAAAACCCCCAGTTACATATGACATAATACATTTGTATTGCAGATGTTTTCAGAAAGAGTACTGCGAAAGATCCATATTACTTAAAATTATTTCATGTTGATTTCCAGGACTTGTTACTGCGTTTTCACCATCCAATCCTGCATCAACCCTGTTTTTAAAGCCCTATCTCTTTTCTCTTTCTGTTTTGTGTGTGTGTGTGTGTGTGTGTGTGTGTGTGTGTGTGTGTGTGTGTGTGTGTGTGTGTGTGTGTGTGTGTGTGTGTGTGTGTGTGTGTGTGTGTGTGTGTGTGTGTGTGTGTGTGTGTGTGTGTGTTTTGCTCTCTCTGACACACACTCACTGTCCTGTCAGGATAAAGAAATGGATCAGGGTGGACCGAAGCGCAACGGTAATCGAGACAACAGCCTGACATTTGGGAAGACGGGAGAGGGAGTAGGCAGAAGCACAGGTGACACGGCCAGTTCACTGCTCCAATCTTCAATCCACCTGCCGGGTTCAGGATCTCTGCCCCAGTCCTCAGTTGCTCCAAACCGACAGGGAGGAACCAAAGACCAGGGTGATCTTGGAGGCCTCTTTGAGACCCCGCAGCATCATATCCTTAGTGAAGAGTCAGATATGAGGGAGGGTAAAATGATCAAAATGCAGCATCAGGACCAACAGGATATCGGCGTTTTCAACATGGAGGACAACTTGTCGTTTTTGAAACAGAGCATCTCCGATCTGGACCGGACGTCCACCTCTGTCATCAACACCTCAGACACATCTGTGCTGGGAAAACTCCCTCTGCCTGATCTTTTTTCCCCGCGCATCAAACAGGAGGGGAGTTTCTCTCTGGATAAAGACTTGGAAATTTACGGCGGACCTACAGGTTCGGGTCCGAGTGATTTGGATGGAAACGGCAGTCACCTCATCGAGGAAACCGAGATATGGCATGACCTGGACCTTCCAAGTTCTCTGCCAGAGATCAGTGATTTCGAGTTGGATTCAGAGGTGGCACACTTGGATACCATCCTTCATGACAGCCAGGCTGGTGGTGGTCCCATCAGTGGCTTTCTTAAGGAAACTAAGTCTCTCATGGGTAACGGAGTTAACTGTGCCAACATAAATGGCAGGGACCACCAGCACCAGCCAATGCACCATCAGCAGCAGCATCAACAACACCAACTTCTACAGCACCAGCAACAGCTTCATCATCAACAGCAACCCCCTGTGTCGCTTCTTACAAGCGTCATGATCAAGGAAGAGAAAGATCCAGATGAGTCCTTCATACACATCCGCACTCCTGGTGTGATTAAACAGGAGAAGCAGGAAGGAGCTGGTTACTGTCAGTCACAGTGTCTACAGAGCAGCATGAGTCCCCTCCATGGAGGAGGCCCCATGTCCTCGCCTATGGGTGTCGGAGCAGGTCCTAGCTACCATTACAGAGCCACAGTCGGTCTTCAAGACCAGAAGCCCTTCGGCTCGTTCTCCAACCTGTCTCTGGTGGGGGAGAGCTGGGCCAGGGCGAGCAGGTATGGAGAGTCGTCTGGGATTCAGAGAGGTGACGATGGGCTCCCCTCTGCAGCAGCCATGGCGGCCTTTTCTGCCTCCAGCTTCACCAGGTAGGACACGTGGAGTTACTTAAACCCACTCTTTTTACTCCTCTGACACTGGCGGATTATGGCGTTTGCTTTGGGAACACCAAACACACCTTTAATGCAAATTCTTTAGAAACAATATTCACGATCGTAATATCACATCTGTTTCTAAAACAATATACGCTCTATGAACATGTAAACCCTCCTTATTAATATAAATGACTAACACACCCTTCAGAGGGGATGAGAGACGCTTACTATGATATGTGACAATAAGTTACAAAAGGTCCCTTACATATATCAAAAGTCAACAGATTAATTCCTCCTGTAAAAAGACAAAGCACTTTTCTTTCCTTTTTGCACGGTGGCTAATGCTACCAAATAAAAAAATATATGCTGCTCTCCGTTGTGGAGTTGTTCCCTCAGTACATGGGTGATGCATCAGGGCACGTCGGTCGGCTCGCTTGTTACCGCGGTTCAGAAAATGGAAGCAGCTGGTGCACGCCAGTTTCGTTCTTGAGGAACAGAGAAACAAGTCTCATATAGAAAGAGTGTACAGGTGTTTTTGTCTGCTTGTACTACTTTTTTTTTTTTTTTTTTGGAGAGGGAAGAGCAAGCACCCTTAGGGCAGCAGTGCGTCTGGTGCTTATCATCTCCAACAGGCAGACAAAGCAAGTGCAAACATTCCTCCAAATCATCCGCATCGCATGACAATTTAGGACTGCTAAGGCAAATTAAGGAATCTGTTAGACAGCACTTAATTTAGATGATTATTGTCAGAGGAAGCAGATAGGGGGGGTGGGATGGGGGGGTGGGATGGGGGGGGAGGGGCGGGGGGTGGTTTCGGTCAAAGACTCTTGAGGTTACAAGGAGTCAGGAGGGAACAGAAGCACTGTTGTGTAAGGAAGTGGAGATGTTAAGTTGTTCGGAGAGATGTTGAAAATCATCAATTTGAAACACGATTGCGGGGAGAGTATTTCCAATTTTGTGTTTTCTCGGTATTGAGGATCTGGTGATTTCATAGCATTATGCAATCATGGAGATAACATAGTTGATTGACGGGGCAAAGTTAAAACAATACTGTGTTTTGTAGCTGTTTGTTTAAAATGATGCAGTGAACGCACATTGTTGAAGTCTTGATTGTGAATTAGTGTTTTGATAAAGCCTTTTCCACTTTGTCTGTCCCCCTCTCGCACGTCTTTACGGATTGTGCTTTCAGGCTGCGCTTGCTTTAAACATATCAAGATTACATCAATCCTGTCATCCCACAGGAAATGATTCATCAAGAAAATACAGTATGTGCATTTGTGAGGATGCAGTGTGCTCGGTTTTAGTGTTAGAGGAAATACGTCCAGTGAGCGAAACCTGTATATGTACAGCACTGTGTGTGTGTGTGTGTGTGCGTGTGCGTGTGTGTGTGAGAGAGAGAGAGAGAGAGAGAGAGAAGTGTCTGCTGGACACACCTCACCTCAGTTTGGAAGTACTATCAGATGCGCGAGTACAACGATGGAAGAAGGAGTCGTAGTCGTTTTTCTTTGTAAACAGGAGTTGATCACAAGATGGTGGCTGAATAAAGCGGAGGGAAAAAGTCTGTCGCTTGTTCTAAAGAGTCGGAGATGTGTTTGTCTTAGGCTGCTGCTTTTTTTTTTATTTTTTTTTTTTAAAAGCAGTCAAAGATGAAGAAAGGTCTCTGCTTCTCTCTACCTCCCTGCTGTTACACTGACGCACTCTGTCGTTGCGGTGTTGATCAAATTTTAGACGTGGAATTATTTCTCATCATTCGCGACAACTTGTTTAGTAAAGTCCTTCCTTGGTCATTACAAAAGCTTTTTAAAAAAGCTCAAACACGGCAGGTTTATCTGGCTGTTCCGCAACGGCCAATCCAGCAGCACATGTTTTATCACTAATTGTTGGTTTGTTTGTTTGTTTGTTTGTTTGTTTTTTTTGTACCTCACAGCAAAGAGTGTTATTTTTTTCTGAACTGCATTTGCTTCACAAACATTTACTCAGGCCAAGAAGTCACTGTGAAGTGCACTTCAACGTTTTCCTCGTAGGTGCACCAGGATCGTGTATGTTTCAAACCGTGTTCCCTGTGATACAGGCCACTGACGCTCTCCAGGTTCCAACAGGACAATGCAAAGAGAACATAAGCATCAAAGAGGAAAAGAGGCACACTTGTCACGGACCGGAAAACAAGCTGAGAGGGCAGAACACATGGGTTATTGCAATATTAGACATGTTGGCATGAAGTTTATATCTTTGAATGTCCTTCTAATTAAGTAAATCCCATCTCCCCCATCCCATTTCAAGCCCAGCACAGTTTAGCAGATGGCTGTTCCGTCATGAGCCCGGGTCTGCTGAAGATTTCTGCCCGTTAAAAGGAAGTTTTTTTCTTGCCACGCTGTGACGGATTAAGCTGGGCTCTTGTAATATAGCCATAAGTAAGGTCCTTTACCTGCTTTTTGTAAACATAACATTGAGCATGGTCTTGTTACCTGCTCTTTTGTTAAAGTTAACAGACAAACAGTAAGGTCCTTTACCTGCTTTTTGTAAAGTGTCCCGAGATAACACCTGTCATGAATTGACGCTATACAAATAAAGATTGATTGATTGATAAATGCATTTTTTTTTCCCATCGTGTTTTCACACAAGTAGAGCAACTAATCTTTCTGATCATTTTCTTTGTCTAATTTTTATCAACTGTTCCAATCGTATGGCTGCTCGTTCTTTTGATTGTGCTGCTGCCTCGTCTTGGCCTGAACACTCTTGAAAAAGAGATTCATAATCCCTCTGATTGTTATTATATGGATCCAAAAGCCTGTGTTCATTATTCCAAACATACATCTCAAAATTAGGGCTGTCAAACAATACATTTGTTACATCACAACAAATTAGTGTACTTCATTAGCCAATCAAATGAAATAAATATTTCAGCATTAGCTGGAAATAGAAGTTTCTGAGTCCATGATAACAACGCAAAGCAATTCTTACAAGTGTCTTGATTTGGGAATCAAATGAATGCACAAAAGCTGACGTGGTGATCTTGATACAGATGTGTTATTCAAACAAGTGCTGCACTTCGACACCCGTGCGGCCTGAAACATTTCACTGTTTTGCATTTAGAGAAAACATTGTTTTGAGTCCATATTAACAATGTCGAGCAATTCTTACCAGTGTTATTAATTCATTCATTCTCATTCACACATACGAATACTGTACAAAGCAAGTCACACAAGGAAAACATAAAAGCATGTGTGTGGGTGTGGGAGAAACCTGCACATTGTGCTTATGAAAGCCAAACCCAAACGTCATGAGTTATTATTCATTTATTATTTAAAAAAAGTGCAGCTTTTTCTGTGAAAATGTGTTTGTTTTATTTATTGACAGCGTTACACATCAGTACATGTGCAGAAGCGTATGCAGAGAAGGACTCGCTGTTGTCCAATGAAGTTCCAGTTTAGTTTCTTTCTGTATGAGTGAAACAAGACGGTTCACTCTGTTGACATACTTGCTGTCAGTTGCCATTTAGCAAGCGCTGTACTGTAGTTATCTTATTTGATTTAGTTCCATCCACAGGTCTTTGAACATTTGCACAAATATCTAAGCTGGTGCTTTGCCAACTTCGGTGATGGGGTAGTCCACTGACATCAGTCTGCGTAGCCTCAGCTGTATGCTTCGCTCCTCACTGGAAGCTCTAACTTAAAGTACTTTGCTGATATTTTCACGCATTTCCTGTTTTCACACAAGCTGCGCATTAGTTTTGGACTTGTTAACAGAGGTGTCTGGGTGTTTGTTTGTTTTTTTTTGAATGTGAAATGAGACATTCAACCATCCAGCGGTGGTGTTATTTTGCATCAGCGCAGCAGAAGGGAGAATCTGCAGCAGCTTCGCAACAGTTGTTCTGGGGGGGAAAAAAAGTAAGGCGTTCATTTCTGACCTTAATCGCATGACAACTGACACAGTAATAATGACAGCCATACTTAAAAAAACAAACAAACAAAAATACACCTTAATACGGCTGAAAAACTGATTGGTCATGCAAATAAGTAAAGATACGTTTTCTTGCTATTCAACGTGTTCCAGCTTTGCTTGAATCTACATGTGTGTACGTTTTCGAGAACAACCTTTTTGATGAACTAAATGCGCTTAGTTTGGGTGGTTGAGCTACAGTGCACATAGATGAAGTTACTTATATCATTACTTTAGGGAAATCCACTGTGGCTGTGCTCTATCATGTCATCAAACTGAACTTCCATGTTTTGCACCGAACACTGCACCCCCACACTACCATAAAAAGTAAAGACGCTGCATGTGCATTACATACTGTTTTCTCATGCGGTTGCATTGAATTGCATTATATCAGGGTTACGTGTAATGCTGGCCTCGTCTATGAATGAAAACAGATAAGGGACTGTCTGCCCGGCTACCATGTGAGTTTCCCTAGCAACCACATCTATATACTGCACTGTATATTACCCAGCACACCTCACTGTTCTATGGGAATTTTCCTCACAGTTGGAACACAGTTCGACTCCATCACGTTGCTTGGCTCCAGCTCTTGAGTTATATAACTGATCATCAAATAGACAAATGCTGTTGCTTCATGCCCAGGGTGAAATGAGGCCCTTCAAGCATTCTTTCAAATTCTTAGAATAGCATTAAACTCAATAACCTTTCCTTGTCCTTTATTTTGCAACATCACTTCTTTTTCATACAGACGGCAGATAACATCAGCTACAAATATTTATTGCCATACCCAGAGCGTTTAACCTCCTCTTAAATGATTCTAATTCACACTGACAGTAAAAAGGGCTGCAGATTTGTTGTTTGCTGTTCTCTTTTGCCGCGCTGCATTTGTCAGTGTGTGCCTCAGCAGCAAGACAGACTGCGTGTGTGTGTGCGTGCATAGCGTGCGTGCGTATACACAATGGTGCTCAGAGGCCACGTGTACAGAGCTGCTGTCTCTCTTCAGTCTGTCATTCAGTCATATTTTTTCTTCTCACCTTCTCACCCCATGGTGGGCCCCTCAGAGCTCTCCTTGTTTCGCTGAGGCATGCACAAGCTGTATACAAAAAGATTAGATGCAAACCAACAAACACACTTTGGTTGTGTTGAAATGAGTCCAGGACGAAGCAGGGTTTTTTTTTTTTTTTTGGATCGTAAAATGCTTCAACTTTGGCTTCCTGTTAAAAATTCTCTGGTTCAATACATGTCAAGCTCCTATTCAAACAACTTTTCAGCTTATGTAAAATTTCCAGACATTGACGTTCCCTGAAGGCCTGCCATATGTTTGATTCGTCACCCTGTTGACGTCAAAAATGTTTTTGTTTTTTTTTCCCTTTTAATGGTTATTTGTGCATCCTTAAACTACTTACATGGTGCGTTGTAAAGTTTAGATCAGCGGAACCTCAGATGTGTATTTTGTAGAAATTCATGCAGCAAACTCTGCGAGATAACCTTGCCATCCTCAGGGAAGGAAGCCACAGAACAAAGTGGAGGGTCTATCCACGGATTCAGAGACTGATCCAAGGGGCCGATGTGAGGGGGGAGTTATGCAGCAGAAACATAAACATGAGTTATTGTTGTGGATTTTTTAAACCAGTGGGGAATGTTCCATTCATGTGAATTACCAAGTTAACGTTAATAGTGATTAAAATGACGTATTATAAAAGGATTTTATTATTATCCAAACCTGCCTCTTATCTACATGAAATACTTCAACCATGTGTAGCTCTTTGGTCGTCTGTTTGTTCTCTTCTTTTGCATGGTCTTGCACGTGAAAGTAAGTTGGTCTGAGATTTCATCAACCTTGTTGCCGAGAGTTTCAACTACACTGCAGGGTTTCCCTCATGGGTATCAGTCTATTGTAGTAAAAAAAAAAAAACACACCCTCAGGCAAAAGTGGGGAATGGACTGTCAGTTACATCAGCATTAGGAAAGACATCATTTCCAAAAACTCATAGCATTAGGATGATTACATCAGCTCACAGAACTTGATGATTCAGAATGAATATACAGTTAAACAATGAGCAACCAAAATGAATTCTGAAAGATTTTATTTTTTTTGCATTTTGAATCATTTGGATGATTAATACAGGGGGACAGTTCATAGAGATAAGCAGGCGTTATTTTTAAACACGTCATTCCAAATGGTTGTACTGTCATTTAAGAAATACCAAGAAAACAAAATATAAATGAACAATTCTGCCCAGCCCTGAAACACAATATTAGTGAAAGGATCATCTTCTCTGAACTCAGTCACAAAGAAACACAAAGTCTCTCTTCATTTTCAAGTCCACATTAGGTGAACTCAGCCAGCTCTGCATATACATTATAAAGTGTGCACACAGGGAATTTCTTGCCCTACTGTAAGTGTCCTCAATAGTCATTTCACAACAGGTAGCCAGGCAGATAAAACAAGCCAAAGTAGGTCAGACTCATGTCTGTTGACTCAGTTTCCTGAACTTGTAATCTCAAAGATTATGCCAACCTCAATCCAAGTTGTTTGTTTGAGTTCCTGTTGCTTAACAGGCTTTGCTGTATGCAAGGCTGCATTTCGCTGCTCTTTGCCTTTCACTGGCTCTTAACTGTTTACTGACCATTTTCTATTTTCTGACTCATCCTTTGTCAGATGAGAACACTCAATCAGCCAGTTCCTTCCATGTTCATCCTTACTTACTGAGCACACGCCGCTCTGATCTTTGGCCAAAAACAAGGTTCCCAAACAACATGCTCTTTCATTTTGACACTTCTTCCTTGTCTTCTGCATTAGTTGCGACCCCTCCCTTCCCTCTCTGGAGTAACTGTACTGAGTCTTTCATGTCAGCTTGTGTTGGGGTCACTGCAGTGCAGAGAGCCAAAGGAGGTCTAGGCTTCTTAGCAGCCAAGCTGTTCTTTTTTAAGGCTGTTTTAGTGTCTGCTGGCATGTTTACGTCCGTGTTAGGTGTCGCAAACATAAAAGCAGCCTGTGAAACCAGCCACATGATGGATTAAAACTGTTTGTTGCTGGACAAAACAAGTCTTTTTGTACTTTGTAAAATTATGAATACAATGGAAGACAAAGTAAAGGATACGTACATATATTAACAGCTGGCCCTTAGTCATGTTTTTATTGCATCATTTTCCATTCTTGTGTTGAATCAGTGCACCTATTTCCTGTTCACGACGTTTGTTGATTGATTAGGAAATTGCAGCGTTACATAATCTATCATTTCACGACGCAGGTCTTCAGTCTCAAAAGCATTGCAGGAAAACCATAACAAGGACTACTATACTGCACAAAGTAGTTGAGTTCTTTGATGAAAATGTTTGATTCCAGATAAGTTGGAAATGCAATGACCGTATGTGGGTGTAATGGACAATACAGGCTTCATTGCAGAAGTTTATACTTGATCCTGCAGGATCTTTCCAAATCACTATGCCTTTGATAGATTGGTCTTTGGGATCACACCCTTATCAATGAGTAACGATACTGTGTATGTTTGGTCACATGATAAGAGAAGGTTATGTGTAGTTTGTTATTGCACAATTGGGTTGATTATTTAATTTGGATTGTTGGATTATGTAATTAACTATCAGATGTATTATTTCTGAATAGCAGACCATTTGTGAAAAACAGAATGTATGCAGTATGGGAATTTGTTTTTAGATGGAGCATTAGTGTCTTTTTAATCAACGACATCATTTTAAACTCTGACAGAAGACTCTTAAATTCACATCCTGTCCATTTAACTTGGAGTAAATTTAATTCTAGTAGTCCAAATAATAAACCTGTGGTAAACTAAGTGCATTTATTGTGATTTTGCAACATTTTCCAAACTTCTGTTCTGCTAGCATTTTACTTTTTTTTAAAACACAAAATAACATACATATTGAAATTGTAATTTGCCTACCTAAATCAGCCAGGGTCACCTTATACATATTTGACAGATCCTTATAGATTTTGTATTGTTTTTACTCTCTCATGTTTGCTTGTCAAATACCCAACAACCATATACTGTGAGCTATAGCAAACAAACATAAAGCACTCACAAATGCCTCAGTGCACATCATGTGATGGCTGTATGGTCGGGGAAGATAGCTGGGAGGCAAATTCTTCATATAGTCGACCAGCTTAGAAGACAGTATGAGAGCTCCAGCAAGATTCTTTCTGAACCTTTCCTTGTCTAATGAATTATGTGATAACCATCGATACAATGCTTTAAACTTCCTGTGAGTGTATTTATGAGCATATGTCATAAATTCTTGGGCTCACAAAGTAACCTGGCTCAGTGTGCAACCAAGAAAGTGGACTAGTAACTGTAAGCATGGAGGAGATAACAGCGTCTGCTTGTGATGGTGGCAGTCTATTTCTTTCTCTGCCAAGTTCACATGAACAATTCTGTGAGCCAACTCTGCTCAGATATGTCAGGAGTGAGCATAAATATATAGCTGACTGAACTGATTCACTGTACTCAATAAAGGGAGGATTGTTTAGCGACAGCTCTTTCAGGAAACAGGAACTACGGAGTCTAGTAGCTATAATTGGTTTAGACTGCTGCCCCTTCTGACCTTTTTGGACTGAGTGAACTACTGAAATAGAAACATATATATATACACATGTTCTTTTTGATCAACATGTGTTGTTTTATTGAACATGAGCATTTTTTACTTGAACTGTAGCACAGCACACAAAATTATTATTATTATGTTTTGGAAAAATATCTGTGGCGGTTGACAAAAATGAAAAGAATCCTGTGTTTCATTTAAAGAGCATTAGTGAGATAATACGTTACAACTACTGAGAACTGGCAGAAACATTGAATCGCAAGAACCTAAAGGTGATTAGCATAAAGAAGCTCTTGGTGTTTTCCCCAGGAAATAGGTGGGTTGAGATGGTTAGCTCTGCCCACACTACAAATACAAGAACAACAAATCAAAATGGCTCGTTTTATCTGCATTTTTTTTGACTGAACCTGTACCAATTCCCCCAACATTAGACATACAGTTGGTTGATCAATAAATAAAAACTGACAGAGCCTTCAGGCAGCCTCAGCTCTGGTGATAGTGATGATGAAGATGGTGTGGTGGGTTTTTCTTACACGCTGAGTTAAAGGCTCCCATACTGTAGGTCTGATGACTGGAAATGCCAAAGCACATGACGCATACCATTTTCATCTTAATTAAACCATTCAGTGACCCGATGTGGCCTGTACAGAAGCGTATGCATTTCTTCGGTTTCTCATGTGATTATTCACCCCAGCACTGCAGCATCATAGAATAATGTGTTTATGATACTCGATGTAAGCCAGGCATCTGTTGAGCTAGGTCAGGGCCTACTTATTAAAAGTATGGCTTGGCTGTGTAATCTTTTATTAGCTAATACAAAGCTTTATATTTGCCTGTCATGTCAGCCTCCGCTGTAATGAACTGCAGGTGTCTCCACCTCTGAACGATGATTTAGTCTGTTTTTTAGTTTGAACTGGCCGTCAAACAGAGGAAAAGACTATTAACTTGTAAATCTTGTAAATGTCTCTCAGAGTCACGACTGTCTACAATGACCGAGACGGGTGATTCCCCCCAGCCGTGTTTACATCTTTATCACATGGATGGGATGGCCTTGTGTATAAAGCTGTTCACTGTCATTCTGTGTCAGTTTGTGTGCTATATGAAGCTATAGGTAAACTAAAGTGTGCTAACATTAGCCTGCTGACACAACCAAGACCAAGCAAAGGATATTTCTGTCCGCTTCGTGGTGCTTAATTATGGGGCATTCTAATTGATAACTCCTTCGTGTGAACATGAGTGGAGGGGGATTGGAGGGGTGCCGCCGGAGGAGAGCGGAGGCTTTAGGAAAGAGGAGGTGTCACCAAACAGAAGTTTGTTTTGTTTTAATGCCGGTGCTCAAGGGCGACATCTGCTGGATCAAAAAGATGCACATTCTTCCTTTTAAAATACGTGTATATGTTTGGGAATTCCGGGACATTTATTAGTTCCTTTAGTTGAATGCATGTTTCCGTTATCTTAAAGAATTCTGTTTTTCTGTATTAGTGCCAGGCATGATTAAAAGTCTCTCACATGAAAACAAACATTAGACCAAGACTTTGTGAGTGCAGTGTTTCACCACAAGTTCTCTGATGTGCCACAACTTGTTTTTTGATCAATGAATCAAGTTCGTGGAATTTCCTGCCTTCACTGCTTTCCCTATGAAAGCTTGTTGCTGAGGGATGGGGTAAAAGTTCTTCTGTCTTTCTGTACTCTTCACTATTGCTTATTTTACTTAAACTGTTACAGTATAATGTGTGGCATTTGTTTTTATTGCAGTGCGCTTCTGCTTGTTCGTTGGTTACTGTTCCTTCTTCTTCTTCTTCTCACATTTTACACAAATGCAGTTCTCTTTTATCTTTATTTCCCAAGGCAGCCTGGAGAGAAGAACTCACACAAAGAAGTAGAACACTGCGAGGAAGTTAAGATTGTCACTTGTTGTAATTGAATCCTAGTGTGGATAGGAAGGCTTTTAAAGTGATGAAAGTGGTTCCTTTGCAGGGTACCATGTCATGGGTTAGGAGTTATTTTCATCACTTGATCAGACTCAGCAGGAAGATGGGGAGATGTTCAACAGGAGGCCAGAAGTTCACACCCCTTCAAGTGTGAGCGACTCCATAAAGTCCTGCACTCCCACTATTTTGTCGTTGCTTCTTTAAAGCACCATGTTATGCCCAGAAAACCCAGTAAGTTTTTTATTTGATGATAAGTTTTGTATTTATTCTAATCCTTTAAAAGGAGCTTTGTTGTCTGGTCTAAAACAACCGCACACACTGAAAGAAGGATGTTTTTTTGTTTGCCATTGTGAATGTCTTAGCGCTTTAGCCTATATTGTCTCCCTGGGAAATTTCTTCCACTGCACCGTTTCTGTTCAAACAGACAATTCCCACCAAAGAACATACATTCAGAAAACACAGAGTATAGCGCAGAGTTAGACAACAATCAAGTTGTTCCCACTCCAGTCCTGTTCAGCAAGGCTCTTTGTTTAGTGCCGCTATGACAGCCGGGATCAGGCCACTCCTAAGGCAAGCCTTTCTGCACTTCATTGCTCTATTCCTCCATCCAAGAGAAGTGGGGTGAGGTGAGTGTTCAATGGATGTGTGATGTCCTCTTCTATTGAGATTGCAATGTGTGTGACGGCAGTGATATGAGGTCGGTGGATTGCTGGTGCTGAGTTCGGCTGAAAAAATGGGTAAAACCACAAGAAAATGAGTTTAAATTGGTATATTGTTTCACATTTCACATCTGAACCTTTTATTCTGCATTAGAGTGTGTTGTTTTTTTCAGCCTGTTACACACACATGTTCAGCGTTTGCAGGCTGCCTATGTTCAGCTGGCTCTGTCATAAGTGCGGACCTTGTGCCACAGAGCCGTCAATAATTTACCTGACCAAGGTTACTGTACATATGGTGGCAAATATATATGCCAAGAAGCTGACATTGTATTATCTTGTGAATCATAGCAGTTGGTTAGAGTGACAACTTGACAATGGCCTCACTTTGTCTTGGTCAAAGGACCGTTCATGAGATTCAGTGCAGTTCTCACCAGTGCACCTCTTCCTCTCTCCATGACACTATGGGGTGGGGGGGTCTGAAGCAGCTGTTAGGAGCAGACTGGGACATCCACCCTGGAAGAAGGAGCACTACCATAGATCCTTCATTGCAGCTGCAAACAGACTTTTTAATGTATATTGTTTCATAACAGCACGTCTGTTCCCATTGTCTGTCATTCACTAATTAACAGTTAAATGAAGCACAATGACGGTAAATACTTATTAACCATGTTCTATACTTACAATAAGTGTATCTGTGTAGATAGTGTGAATGTATTTTGTAAAACTCTTGTTATTTATGTCATGTCAATCCTTTTTGCCCCCTGAATTTGTATTTAACTTTAACCATGTTTCCTACATCAAGTGAATTTCTCGGGGGTTCATTGAGGCTTCTTTTCATCTGATCAGAGATTGACCTTTGTCGTCTGGATGATCCAACTTATGTTGTTTGTTGAGCTAATACTTTGCACTCAAATCAGGATCCATCAAGGGAGTAAAATAGTTACTTTCAAAAGTCTGTGCCAGGATTTGTTCAAATTGTAGCTCAATGGGCCGGCTGATAAATTGTTAGTTTTAAAAATGCAGTTAGTAGTTGGATAATATTTAATGTAAAGTTTGAAAGAAAAACTGAAGTAGATGCTTATAATTTAATGTTCACTCAACTAAAAAGGAATTTGCCCTTTGTTAACTTGGTACAAATTCAATCTAAATCAAGTGAATGCCATTGCACAGGCTCTTGCGCTTCATCAAGTTTTGATTGACATGCAGGCTACATCATGGTTTCCAAAGTTAACATTGGAAGGCAGTTTAGATGTTATGGTTTGTTGTTTCCCTCCATGTTCTTCTATGTTGACTCCTTTATCTTACTGCTTCACAGAGCAACAAAACCTAAGGAAACCTCAACAACAAAATATAAAGATGATGTTTTTCTCCAATTCTTGCTTGCAGATATCCTTTTTTAAAACATTCACTTTGAAGTGGGTGTCAGAGCAGTGGTGGTGTTTACAATGGGAAAAAATGCTTGATTTGATTGGCGGGGTGGGTGATATCTTGCATCGTCTAGCATACGTCGGTAACAGCACTGCCTGAGGTAGAAACAGTGGTAGACTGTTTATCATCTAGACTGAAAAGGCAGCTGAGTGGCTGTTTGGTTGCTGTGTTTATCACTGAAGCTTGTCTGCACAGGACAGATGAGGTTAACTGCAGGGATGACTGTCTGTGTATGCTTTTTCATCTGCCTCTGTGTGTTAATTCCTCTTGCTCTGTTTACTTTACTGCAAGCTTTAGAATAGGCTTTTTTTTTTTAGCTGAATCTAACAAATAAAATGGTGTCATTTTGATATATTAATGCAGAAAGACATTCTTTTCCTGCTTTGAATGATGTTTAACTAAATATACTCTGGTTCTTGTCAATTGTTTTGTTGTTTTGTTTTTTAATATTGAACCTTTTTTCAGTCACAATGCGGTCATTTTTTTTAAATAGAAGCCCCTCGATGTCTAAAGCCCATCTATTTTCATCACTCCTATTTTTAAAAGTGCTTAAGCTTGTGGTGATAATATGTTGCTCTGAGCCTCACTGTGCCAATTTTTGACTTGCCAAGGCAATGTTGAAAATAGACCTGTGGGCTGGAAGATGCAACGTGTCAGCCAGATTATTTTATTTATTGACATGAGTTGGCCAAAATTCAAACGTGTGGAAAATGCTGATGGCTTCCAGGCTTGTGATCTTTGAGGTTGTTGTTAAAGCTCAGGTTGCTGCTGATATTAAACACATGGCTGCTGAGGTCAGCACTGCTGGTCGCCTTTCATTTTTGTTGAAGAAGAGCACCTTGCACAGTAGGGGTGGAAAAACAAATCAATTCACAAATGTATCAGGATTTTTTGTTAGATGGTTAAAAAAAAACTTTCTTGGGATTGATAAACATGACATATCTTTTTACAGAACAACTGATGATGAGCTTAGAACAGCTGGAAGGAAAACATAGCACATAATGCATTCCTTATTATTAATAAAGCTATAACTGTCTTCCCCCATCAGACTCTTTGATGGAAATGGCTCATCTATTACGAAAGATTGATTAATGAGTAAATTAGCCATCTGTTGTACCTTCCTTAACTAAAGGAAAATAACAAACAGCAAGGGTGTTGTCATATCCGCCTGTGTTCAGTTATACTGCCTTACCTTTGTGATCAAGTCAGAAACCTAGCCGAATAGCTGATGTGCTAATGTCATGATCCTTTCGTTTTTTTTGGACAAACAACTTCTACCATCCACGAAAAGTGGATTGCAGTGTTTGAATCAAGTGAACACTAGATATTTGTTACATGTGAGTGAATAGAGAGCTTGTGAGTTTAAGTACCAAATGTGCTTGGGCGATATCTGGGCAAAGAACTACACTTCCCATGATCACAGAGTTTCTGATTGGTTGAGCTTGCTGTTACCATGGCAATGTTTCCCGCCTCTTTGTGCTATATATATGTGAACCTTGACTCAAACAGATAAGTCTTGCTCGCAGGTTAGCTAGTTAGTTAGCTAACACAAAATCTAATAATAACCTTGTCATGTTGCTGTGAATGTACTTTATATTTTCCATGACACAAACTTCAAGAAAGTACAGCACTTGCATTAACAGAATACACACTATAAGGACAAGAGTTACTTTTAAGAAGAAAAAAAAACCAGGATTTGGAATGGGTTGTACCATGGGTAGTTTCTTGACTTTGTGCGAAAATCATGTACACAGTCTGGTACCTTTGACTTTTATTCTGTTTTTAATGCAGTTTAGGCGCTGAATTAAATGTAATATAGTTACAAAAACACAAAAACTGTGTAAACTCAAATCATTCTGTGTGATGTCACTAGCAGGCGCAGGATCCCAAGTCAATCTGAACACCTGAGCACATCTGGTACCTACACTGGCATGTAGCGCTGCTGTGGTTAGCTAGCTAGCCACGTAAGTCATTTATGTTTTAATAGAGGTGTTTCTATCGGCGCAAGAGAGAAATCAGCAGCATGTGGGTAATGGGAAAGCCACCGCTTCACCCGCCGTATTTTTCAGAGCATTCAACTTGTTTATTTAGTGTTTGTTCAGCCGCTTTGGCCGCTATGGCTGCTACTACTGAAACATCTCAGCTTTACTGTTCAGCAAGGAGCAGAATGTTGCTGCTCCAGGCAACCAATTATATTCTACATGGGTTGGCAGTTCAGGTGAATGCAGGTCTTAAACCTCCTGGCATATACAGCTTCAATGTACTCAGCTGTCAGCCACTTTGACAACACCACAATCATGGCAATTACAACAGATGAGTTGTAGAAAAAATAACCTAATAAATAGTTTTACAAATAACCTAAAAAGATTAAGGATTTGTTCCGGCCTGGTTAATAGACTGTGGTGCTAAATGTCAACAATGTTCTGCTTCATTTAAGTTGTAAGCAAATTATTTCAGGATTAGGGCCCCTTATGCAAGAGTTACTGTACAAACCTGCCACATCCTCCGCACTGACTCTGAGTCTGTCAGAAACACACTGTGGTTATCACAAACACCCATCCACACACTTTACCCTCTTCCTTTTTCTCCATACTCTCTCTTCCTTGTCTCTTCCTTGTCTTCTTATATCTTCCTTATTAGACTGCCTTCCATTCTGCTAGTGTCCTTCGCCTCTTCAAGTATCTCTGCTTCAATGCCTTCATATTCTCTCTTTTTCTGCTCAGCCAAGGCAGTATACTATACATCCTTCATTGCTAGTAGTTAGCAGTTGAGAGAAGAGCTCAACCTTAACCCAAAGAGCTTAACCTATCAGTGAACAGTCTTCAGGAATAATATGGTAAATACAGAAGTGGAGAGGGGGGGGAGTGGTCAACACTGAAAAAGCATCGTCTGTTTTTTTTTACTGGAGGCATTGAGAGCATCGGGACTTATTCAGCACTCAGACTTTATTTCTGTCAAACATACTGAACAGGTGCACTGATTGGTTGTAATACATCAGCCACACGGCATTTTCAGAAACCTAATGTAAATGTTGTCCAATCCCTTCAGTTGTATGTGGCAAAAGTTAGAAACCACTTATGTGAGGGTTTGACTTTAGATAACTTTTAAATAGGACACTACTGAAAATGGGATTTTGGGTCAGATAAGCTACAGAGAACAAATTGTACTTAAAAAAATACCCTAATTTCCCTGTTGATAGGTTATCGATTGAAGATAAAATGTCAAAATGTGACTTTTTCGCTTTAAATGATTTCAACGCTTGTAAATCTCCCAAGCTGATTTGTACTAATGCCCCCCTAAGCAACAGGAACATTGACTCAGCAACACTATTTTCCAGCATATGTCATCAGCTGTTAACTGGAACACCACCATGGGTTTCTCAGACACACTGATTCAAGTTATTAATTTTAACAGTACAGTTAAACATTCATTCTGTGAGTCTTTTAATGTCGTTCCTTTTAGCCTCTTGCTCTCTTTTGAGAAGGGTATCCTGGTTTGGACTGCGGCCAAGCAAGCACTGCCTGGTGCTGTGAAACCCTGGCACATCGCTGGCATCCAGCAGCTAAATTGGC
Organism: Symphodus melops; assembly: GCF_947650265.1. NCBI lineage: Eukaryota > Metazoa > Chordata > Actinopteri > Labriformes > Labridae > Symphodus > Symphodus melops. The sequence goes on from NC_136701.1 coordinate 15,116,371, forward strand.
GCCCAGAAAGCGTGTGTCCCGAAAAGACCTCTTTGGCCTCATGTTACAACAAGAATCCTCTTGATGACTACTCTCTAAAGAGTTTTAAGTGAAACCAACATGTTTTCTTGGATGTAGAAATTATCCTATACCATTTATTCCTCTCTTATACCAATTTGACTTTTTTTCAAATATTGTTTCAGGGTATATTTTGCTATTAGATTTGTATTTATATCAAATGTATTTTCCCCTCTAGATGAATACAGTTTTTGCGACACACAACTTTAATCTGCTCAATTTATCCACGCAAATGCACAGACACAAATGCCAGGAGTGCGCCTCGTATTTTGAAAAGTTTCACTTTATATTATGTTATTTATAGGAGTTCAAGACAGCAGCAAACATCTGTACTTTAACATTATTAAAACAAAGCCATGAGAAGCTTCTGTTTTGGTATTAGCCAAGGCACCTCAGTTGGTGAATTTACAAGAGGGGTGTATGGATAGTAAACCTTCTCACCCTCTCTCTCTGAAGCTGATGTGATTCTGCTCTCTTGTTTTTGCGGTGTCTTATCTCTCTGCAATTTATGTGAGTTTGTGCTTTCTGCTGCAGGATCAACTGTAGAGAGTCTGTTGTTGAGTCATTAAAACTAATGAGAAGACTTCATGAAAAATTTTCTATTCCGGAGAGTTTTTTTGCTTCGGTACTTTTAAGCCTAACTAGGCAATTACTCTCCACACTCGGCATTAAACAAATAAAAGATACATTTTAGTCATAATGAAAATTAATTTACTTGTGTAGTTGATAAGTTGATAATCTTTTAGTAGTATGTTTTTAGATCGTGTTTACACATTTATCAGTTCTGAAACTCTAACCACTTTGGAAGTTAAAGGAACTACTCAGTAAGTATGCTACTGTGATTTCCTCTCTAATGTGGCAAAGCAAATGTTTCATCCACTACAGGCTGCCTCAAGCTTTTTTTAATGGCAAATTAAAACACTGGTAAGTTCCTCGATCTGCTTATTGTCACGTGCAAACTGAAGCGAGGCTTTGAAGCCTAAGATATGACGCCATTGAATACAAAAACACATTAGGGACAAATAGTGTAGTTCTGAATCTCTTATCAATGTGTATGTCTTCACAGCAATTGATAAAAAACGAATCAATCCCACTCTTTCTTTGGTTGTAAAGATCCAGCGATTCCAGTTTTGTCTGACAGCTCAGTCATAAGACTTGTGCAGGAAAGTTTTTCTGTTTTTTTTTTGTTTTTGTTTTTTTCTTCTTTTCTTTTGACAGTAAAGAAAGTGATGCTAGAGGTGTTGAGGAAAATAAATACATGCAGCACTATGCACAAGGAAGTAGTGTCAGGAAACAAGTCGCTTCAGGCAGCGACTGTGGTGAAGGTTGCTCTGCCCTCAACCCAGCCTGCTCAGCCTCTATGAAAACCAGGACGAGATATAAGGAGATGCAAAGTGGATCGAGTGGTTTAAATGATTTATTTCAGGCCTCAGAGCTGCATGTCATCATATTCAGAAGGCTGCTCTCTTTTCCACATGTAGGCGAGTAGCCCTAGAATAGTTTAAACCATTTACGTATGATAACATATATATATAATCATATAAGTGTACCTATATAAATATATACATAGATACAGTTCCCCAGCCAGTGGTCAGTTTTCTGGCTCTTTTCTGGCTTTAGCATAGACACATTCTTTCTTGTTTCCTCCTCTCAGTCAGGGTGGAGGGGGAGGAGCTACACAAGCTCTACTGTAAATGGGCTGTAATCCAGCTCGGCCAGTGTTTGTTTCTATATGTGTCTCTGGCTGCAGCTTCCTTCTTGATGCTTTTCCTCTTTGCCTCCCACTTTCCCTGAGTTTTTGTTCTTTAGTTGTTAGCTGTTTGCAGCTGTAGGATCCTTTTTCTCTCTAATACTATATCCATTTCAAAAAACATTTTTTTGACAAGTGTTGTTTGTTCAGAAGCTCACAGTCCGCTAAAACTGAACTGTCTACGTCTGAGTTTGAGCTGTGTGCTGTGGTCTTGTGCCTTGATGTTTGTTATTGTTCAGAAGCTACAGACCTGTACTGCTAATGCTGAAATTCCTGACAGGCTTCCTTTTCGCTGGAATTAGGTCACTAGATTCTTCTCAGGTCCGGCCAGCATGAAGGAAATTCCTGCTTTCCTTTTTAAGTGATAAATCCCCCAAATAAACAAAGAAAAAGTGAAAAAACAAAAACAAAACAACAACAACACCCTCGTAGCCAAATCACACAGTGTAAAATTAAATAAGATAAGAAAAACTAACGATTGTAAAGAAAATGCATCAAAAAATAGTTGAAAAGAGCCTGTTAAAGATGTAAGTCTGAAATATATTGAACTTATAATGAATAGTTTGGGGAGTAGTCAGGGTTTTAAAGACTGCTACTGTAGACCTTAAGAATATTTATTTGTGCCACTGCTGTTATTTTTATTTTTACAAGGTTGGACAAAACAAGAAATGTAATTATAACATGAAAACTTTGAATTCAGGTTACTTTAATGGTCCAATCATAACACAAAGATTTTCCTTTTCAATGACATTGAACCACTCTCATGGAGGGAGTTTTTCACTTACTATAAATGTTCTTGCCTGATGAAGTAAAATTGCTAAAATAACCTCTTAAATAATAACAAAAGATAAACAACATTTTATGTATAACTGTCAAGTTTGAGCACTGATAGAACCTCAGCTGTGCTTTCCTTGTTTAAGTTGAAACTTTGGAGTATTGTGTCCCCCCTCTGCTTTTGCACTTTAAATGACTTTAACTCCTTCTTCGACCGTCAAAGGCCTTGTTCCAGTGTCAGGTCCTCTCCCTGCTGGTACTTCAGCCTTTTAACTGTTAATTAAAGCTGACACTTTCCCTTTTTCCCTAACTGCTGTGCTCCTCTCTCTCTCTCTCTCTCTCTCTCTCTCTCTCTCTCTCTCTCTCTCTCTCTCTCTCTCTCTCTCTCTCTCTCTCTCTCTCTCTCTCTCTCTCTCTCTCTCTCTCTCTCTCTCTCTCTCAATACGTTAGCCTTCTGTCAGCTCTCGTCTGCATACTTTATAGACTAATGAAATAATATTAAAGGTCAGTGTCTCAGATTTTTTTTTTATTTGGAATCTTTTATTTCTTTTTATTATATATATATATAAAAAATGTACGCTTCATTGTAGTTAACACTTTAAAGTGTCTCTTTGAAAAACTTTACAAAGAAAGATAAGTGAGTAACACAACCAAGAGATGATGGGCTGGAGGATGCAGAAAGTGGATTGCCTGTTTTTCTTCTCGACTGCTGCTTGTGTGCGCAGGCTGCTGCTGGTGCAAAACATAACACAGTGAGTGCGAGAGCTTCACTGCACTTAGTCACGCTGCTCTCTCTGTGCTGTTGCTATGGAACCAAACTCTAGGGTCAAGTTTTTCACTATTTTAATCTGAAATCTGACGCATTTGGAGCTGAAGAGAGCATTTCACCATCCACAGCAAAGATTGGGGGTACACTGCTTCTTATCTCTGAAGAGGAGTTTGGGGCCTTTGATGCAGGCCATTTCAAACAGCCCAACATCTGCATGATGAATGTGTAGCTGCCATCGATTTAGCCCTTATTGTCACTCACTGCTTGGATGGCTTGATTTAATCTAAACAATCATGGACCAAGTTTTTGAAAAAAGAAATTGCAATTTGGAGACACTCACAATAAGGGTATCCTGCTCAATGTACCTTTACTCTTTTTATTGCAGCTTAATACCTTTATTTCTCAGAAACTTTGTTTTTCCATCTGTTGAAACATTATAGCTTCAAAACATTCAACGTCTGTCAAAAAAAGCGATTTCATTTACTTTGTTTGATTTCATTTGATAATTATATGTTTAATTCAATTAACTTGAAGCTTTTATGTTATGTACAGTAAAAAAAAACGGTTCTTTGTCCCATACAGGCCGCCTACCTTGATACATCATACCATCCCCTGTTTGAATCCAAAATGTGGTGGCCTTGCCCACGTGTACATTCAGCAATGCTCTTTAGTGCTCTTTAGTGTTTTAAATGATCAAAAAGATCAACGACAATAAATAACAAGAAATAAAATATATAACGGTTTCATCCCCGACAGCATTAGAAATATTGTGTTTCCCTGAATCATGTTGTTCATTGTTGAGTGAGTAAGATACACTTGTATAATAGAGGAAAAATCTTGGAAACATTTAAAATCAACCCAGCATTTCAGATGAGAATCCTAATCTGCTTTATTGGCTCACACACACAAGGAATTTCTCTTTGGTGAACTCTTTGTACAAAAAGTATAACATTAAATACTCGCAATAAACACAAAAAAGGAAAGACTAATATGTACAAGACCAAACACTAAAACATTGCAGTGGTTGGTAGTGCACAAATGCTGAGATAAACTTTATTTATGTTGTATACTGTATTTGAATGTGAATCTTTGTCTCCGGCTCATTTAGAGAAATACACCCCAGGTGATTCTTTTACGTAAAGTGCTTGTGCACACAGTTTAAAACCTATCATATATTTTGATCTATATTCTGATCTTGATGATTGAGGATCATTTTCTGTCTATCAAAGTAGAGACAACATTTTAAAAAAAAAATACATTATTCATCTTTTGCTTTTTTATAATCTATGTCATGTGTTGGCATGTGAATGAGCCAGAGTAAAGCTAACATTGTAGCATATTTTAACCAGAAAAGTAACGACAACTTCATTCAGAAGATGGTCCATCCGTGAGGTTGCATCAACTTGTTAATTTTTAAACTCTTTCACTAAATAGGAATTTGGAAATCTACCAACTCTTGATGCTTTAAGTTGGTGTTGGACGGCCTCGTTGGCTGTGTGAAACAAATCCCTTTGGCTCCTCTCGGTGACGCCTTTGATTTCCTTTTTGAGTAAGAACATTTACGGTATGTCTGCCAAATAATGTAAGCAGAGAGGTCTCTTATCTTAAGTCCATATGTGAGAAAAAGAAGGCTGCAGCTGAACTTTTCATTACATCTGGAAATAACAGAAATAAATCTGACATTGAAAATCACAGTATCTTATAGTTCAAAGTAGATGATGCATTTTTTTGCAACATAATTCTTAATGGGGTTTTCATGGTTATGCAATTTTGAAAAGCACTTTGAGCTTCACTCTAACATGAGCTGTATTACACATGTGATTAATGATTGACTCTGTGGACCTGGCCCGAACTTGACACGACTGGTTAAAAGATGCTGGAAGACATGAAAGTAAACTTGTTCATTCTTCCTCTAGTTTAATTCTCTGAGACGATTCAGAGTTAACCCCTTGACGCCTGAATTTGTTTCCAAGTATTAAAACATTTTTTTTTTTTTACATGTGTCTGCTTTCAAGTAGATGCTAAATTAAGTTGAGAAAGTTTATTTGAAAACAGCACATAAATAGATATTACATAAAAATAGCACATACATAGCACATCAAACGGATGTTGTTCTGTGTCCGACTGGTCCTATGACAAACTAATGCTTGCAAAAGGTTCCTAGCTATGTATTGAAAGTGCATCAACCGGCAGTGGAGGAATACGGACGCCGTTGTGGCTGCATTTGGAGCGGAAGCGGTTTGATGCAAATTTGCGACAATAGGCGCCGAGGGGTTAAGCTAATGGGAGCTGGAATGAAAAGGTGTGTGTGCGTGTTTGTATGTGTGTACAGTATATGGGTACAAACATCCTCTGTCGAGCTAACCTTTGAGCACGGCTTTTTAGAGTCCTTGCTTCATAGTGGTCGCTCCATTAATGTTGACCCATGGTGAAAAATGCTACATTCACCACTAATGGTTTTGTTGACCACAATGAAATCAATACTGGATCCCATTTTCAGCACTGAATTGCAGTGACTGTCAGGAGGAAGTCTGTGGACACTTAATATTGCAATCATATTTCCTCTTTGAATTATTTCTACTTATTTAGAAAAAGCTCTTACAAAAGCCAACCATTTGGAGTCTTGTATCAAACCACTTATGTTTGTATTCACCCCAGCATACATGTGTATACCCGCAGCAATGATGGAGGTAACCCCCCCCCCCCCGTGCTGTGAGCTTTTTGTTGCTATATCTGTGCTTGTTTGGATGACAATAATAAGAGCAGGGCCAACTCAGTGACCTCTCATTACTTTCTTTATCACTCTGTGCTGTTTTTTTTTTATATATCAGTCAATGAGTGTGCCTGAGTGAAAATGAACATCTGGTGGAGGATTTCTCCCTCCCTCAGACAGGGTGGTAAGTCACCTCATACAGTATGCACATGTCCCTCTCTGGCTTTCTCTCCTTTCGTAATGTACATCTAACCATGCTTTCCTTTTTACGTTAATCACATCAGTTGTGAGTCAAGTATGTGTATATATGATGTCTCGAGTTGTGTGTAGTTTTACACTTAAATGTATTTGTTCACTCTTCTGTTAGTATGTGTTTTCTTCACTCTCCTGACCTCACCTCTCTGCCTTTGTTTCACCTGAGGGAGGATAGATGGCTGCACACAGGGACATTTAGCATGTTTCTCTTTGGTTAATGATTGGCTCTATTCATAGCATGCAGGTTTGTGTGTGCGAGTGGATGTTCCGTGCGTTGGTGTGATAGAGGGAACGAGGTCAACCTTGTGTGAAAAATATAGGATAGCGAATTAAAAGCAGTTTTGTGGACTTATGGACTCTGGGCAAAAGGCCGTTTTGAGTCCTTGATAACCCCAGAATTATGGCAGGAGAGTAAAGTTGTTCAAACAGGGGCAGCTGGGCAGAGGGCATTGATTTTTTTTTTTTATTCTGCTAATCTTTATTGACATACATGTGCATATTTGACTTTTGTCCTTTAACCCACCAGTTCCTCTCAAAAAAGCATTTTCTTTTATCTTTGCAGACGTTCTATGTTCATGCATCAGACAGACTACCTCATTCACTTTCCTCGAGTTGGATTCGGCTGATAAGATTAGACTCAGGCCTCGTTCTGTCTTAACAGGCATTTTTGACTGATGTTATAAACAGTCATTCCTGAACTTTCTAATAATGTATAAATATTTAACTGAGCTCGGTTGTAAAGTGCCAGACTGTCTTGTTTCCAGTAGAACTTGGGCAGTGGTGGACTCAAGTAAACATGCCTACATTTTATTCTCCGTGACGGGTTTTATTTGAAGACATAATCAAATAAAACATTTTTCGGTTGCGGTTTCAAGCCTGACATTATCTGTTTGTTTTTGTTCTGTTTTTTTTTTGTCCATTTGAATCATTTACAAGAGTTTTCTTTCACACATTTTTGCCTACAGGCAGCCGAGTTGTTCTGCTTTGTTTAGTTCTTTCACTGATCAGCTGCTCAGTCACTCAGACCTTCAATACACAGCGTGTTTACATGCATGCAGTCAGGAAAAGTTGGTTTATTGTGTTAGTCTGACTATAACTGGGATACACCTCCACTACACTAATCTGGTCTCAGCGTTCTGCGCATGCTCCACAGTTCCTGCAACAGGGCTTGATTCAATTTAAAGGCCTCATCGAGCTAAAACCAAAGCTTGACTTAAGTGTGCATACACGCACTGTTACTTTAATGTGAGTCTGCTACAGTTGAGACACGAGTGAACAATTAAATCCAGGATTATTTACGAGACAGAGTTGCCTGAAGGAATGAAGGAATGACTACTCGCCAATGAATGTGTTGATTTCGGCAGATCAATTGATTGTAATGATAGATCTACACACCTCAAACCACCTCTATGTAGTGACGTTTGTGAAAAGGTTTCAGTTGGGTTAGATAAAGGCCTAAGACCGTCATCTACACGCATCGATTAAAATATGTTCACTTAATTTTACTTTCAGGTTTTTCGGGGGGGAATTGATCCTCTTGTATCAGGCCCGGGCGATAAAACGATAACGATAATTGTTGCAATATAATTTTCGATGCTCGATGGGTTTTTTTTGTTTTTTTTCTGCAGCGCTTACATAAAGATTGAAAAAGTTATACTCAATGAGAAAGAAGCTCTTTGTCACATCAGCTGTTCCTTGCTTGTTAATCACAGTGTCTGTTTCAGTCGCGTCTCGTGCTCATAGTCTTCATTTATTACATTGCGCCTCTTTTGATGTCTTTTAAATTCATTTTTAAACCAAAGTTGAGAACTAAGTGGCACCACAATAGATCAACTAAAGAAGCCCTGAGTACATTTTGTTGCATAGTGAAGCACAAATGTTGCACGTGGACTCAAATCTTTGATGCACACAAGGACACATGGACTTTCATGGAGCAAATATGCAGCGCATCCATGCACAGTATGCCGTCTGGGATGACCTACATTTGGTAACCACACAGCTGCTCCCATGAGCTCCCAAGCTAACTACAGTTGGTGACTATACAGTGATTGAGAGTTAGAGACAAAACAGAATTGCATTTCCGTGTTTACGTCTGATCATTCTGCACATTAAACTACTTTCCTGCATTTCTCTGACAGTCTATCTAAGGATTCTCTTTTTAGAGGATAAATAATGAAAGATTTCCATTTCTCTGTCAATCCATGCTTCACATGCTCTAACATGATGAGCGGGTAGTACTTGCTTTTGCACTGTCTGACTGCAGTTTACTGGATGTAACATTTACATTCATCACTTCCCTTACCGGTCGCGTCACCTTAAACTAATTCTGAGGGTAACAGGAAACTTTAGTTTGACAAAGAGCTCCACCTTTTATCTGTGCACTGTTGCATGAATCATGTGTGATAGAATTCCCTATAGCTGGAGGTTCTCATAAGCTCGCATAATTCAGAGAAAGACCTTACCAAATGATACTTTGACTTTCACTTTGCACACTTGTGTTTATCATGCATCAGAGGAGTTATCCCATAGCATGCTGTGGTCTGTAGCTATAAGCTCGGCTAAACACGTTTGGTTATGCACTGCTTTGTTTTGTCTACTAACTGGAGGTAAACTGTAGTCAAGAAAGGCTGGTTGCTTTGTTGACAACGTGAGCGGTGGTAGCATTCCGTGGCACACACACGTCTGCTCATTTAACAGTGTGTGTGCATGTGTCTCGTTTAAAATTGTAAAAGCTCCTACGAGAAATACGTGTTTTTGTAGACTACGGCAGACTTGTTTTTTTTTTTCCACTCAAAGAAGGATCTCTGTTTTGTGTTTCTAATATTGATGTGCTTCTTTTGGAGGTTACACATAATGATGCTGTTGTTGTTGTTGTTGTTTTTTTTTCTCCATACTGTTGTACTCATTTTAGAAGCACTTGTGAAATAAAAATAGAGTGCACATTAGTTTTATCATAATTTTAATCATGTGAAGATACATTATTGAGCTCCATGGAGATGCCTTGTCATTGGGTTGCATAGGTGCACAGGTTCCACACTTTTTGCTTTCTCACAGTCCGTCAGTTGCATTCGCTTGGCTCCTTCAGCGTCATTAATCCTTTTGCAGACATAAATGGTGGGCGTATGTAAATTTAACCCTCACTTAGTGAGCTGTTAGTGCTGCTCCATCCTGCTAACGCTGCTGCTTCTGCTGTGAATATTTTCTCTGCATTCCTGACTACTGACTCTGCCCGCTTGCCTGCATGCATGACCTGTTTTTCACCATCGCTCAGTCTGCTGGCAGCAGAGCGCACAATCCTAACCTGTCTGCACTTAGTCTCACACAACCCTTTCACCCTTATTTGCCTCTCTGTTAAGTTGCTGAGTCAATGTTTAAAAGACATTTATTTTGAAAGAAAATCACCAAAAGACTACAGGCTACAAGGCCTGTCTACACATTGACCCCAATGGAAATCCCAGAATTGTAACATCATTATTGTTCATGATCTCGGCACATGGGATCAATTGTAAAGCTACAATGCTTTGCTTGAGGTCGATGCCAATTCTATTTGTTGGTTTCTTTGGAGCGGAGATGTAACAGTTCAAGGAAAGGAGTGAATGACCCCCATTAACTCGACGCCAGTCGCCTGAAATGTTAGCCTGTTGTCAGCTCTTTCTCCGTTTGCTCAGACCCTAACACTTATTTTCAGAAGCTTTGTCAGCCATGACCTCAGGGTGAAGCTGGGTGCGCGTATCTAGTTTCAGTTCCTTCTGTATTTAGTGTACATATAGCTGGGCTGACATTCAACACTTTGTCAGGCCCAGCCGGCACTCTCTGCTGTCTCGTGTCGTGTGTTCAAACCTTTACAGCACGGGTCCTCAAATACAAATCTTAAAGGGCCACGAAGATTTATTTTTCAATGACTCAAAGGACCATTTATTGTGGTCGGTCAAGCCACATGAAATAATACTGTAATATTCAAAACAAAATGTCCTTTCATTCAAACAAACTAAAATGCTACTTCCATTTTTTTTGTTGTCGTGTCATATGGGCCTGATTTACTGAAGGTTTGCACGTCTTATGTGTGCTATCAGATCTACAAACAGCATGCAACGATACACAGCTCATCATCATTCACACAAATGGTCTTAGTAGATCACCCTTAATACGCCCACCAGTCAAACGTGCAATCTTTCGGAGTAAAATTTAGTAGGCTACTGGTAAATCGGGCCCTTATGTTCGGCAAAACGTCAATATGCAAACTGCTCCAAAAACAAAATTGAAAGTTAAAAATTTCAGTTGCAGCAGTGAGTGACCCAGTAACAGGCTATCTGTGTATAGTTGTTGTCATGGAGACCAGTCCTGGTATAAACGTGCCACGTGACCTAACATCGTGAAGAAATAACAGTTCGGGGGCCGCAAACAGGCGGCCGGTGGGCCAGATGTGACCCGCGGGCTGCCTATTGAGGACCACTGCTCTAGAGTAAATGTAGGCCTGCTCGCCACTCCTTCCCACTCCCATTTTCTTTATTTAGTCTCAATGGCAGATATCCAAATATCTTTTGAGTTTCTTCAGTTAACATTTACTTGGGAAGCTATGCAGATGAAATCTCCAGTGTCCTTTTTGTTAAATATTCCAAAACAGAAACAGTATAGCATAATATAAATAACTAAAAAAAACAGTGGTTGTTATTTTGAATATCTTTTTGATTAACATGAACTGTTGTGCCTTTTTTTGGATAGGACAGCTGAAGAGAGACAGGAAATGTTAGGAGGAGAGAGTGGGGGACAAAGTTGGATTGAAACCCACGGCCGCTGCAATAGGGCCAACATTAAGGTGCTAAATGAAAGGTAATTACGTAAAGACCCAAGGGGGAAATGGGTGCTGTGCTCCCTCAGGCCATGACCATCTATCTGATTTAACTTACACAATGTGTCAGCAGCAAATCGAATCTGCTGGGAGCAGTGGAAGGTTCCCCACACACAGGCAAATGTGTGCGCGCGCGCACACACACACACACACACACACACACACGCACGCACATTGGCTCTCTTACAGCTGTGTTACAATCATTCTCGCATGGTGATGGAAAAAGTCTCCAACTATGTCCCTGCTCCACCAATCTGAAATCCAAAAGTGCTCAGTTGGATGCAGCAGTCTAAAAATAAAGTATTCACAGCAGAGAGAAAACTAGAACCGGAGACATTTTGGCATGATTGGCCCAGAAGTTTTTTTTTTTTAAAAGATTAAATGTGTTCTATTGATCAGTTATAAGATGACACGACGAACAGTTTTAGGTCCAGTCACAGACTGTGTAAGCGAGAAAATTAACTTATTTTTTTTAATTCTATTTGATTTGACTCTCAGTCTAAGAGAATCCAGCTGGTAAAAATAATCCACTCAATCCCCATCCTCTCAACCTTTCCTGTCTCTCTTAAACTGCCTGATCAAAAATAATCACGAACAAGGTTAAAACATCACAAATGTGTCTTTGAAAGCATAGTTGAATTTTAAACTCGGTAATATTAAAAAGAATAAAATAAAGGAAAACGTGCCTTTTGTGCGGTGTCTTTGGTGATTAGACCGTTGTGACTTCATGTAAAGGGGCAGTGAGGCTGACTGCAGCATAGGATAACGTCTTATGAAGTCTAGACAATGGGGGTTAGTGATGAAGGGAGGTTACAGGAGGAGTTGAGGAGCTGAACCTTGGTACAGATGAGATGGATTGGAGCTGACGGTGGTAGATGTTGGTCACAATCGTGCAGAATCAGAGAGTGCTGTAAACGAATGATGAATTGTAGAGATTGAACTTATGCTAAGTTTAGTAACAATCGGTAATGTATCAGTAAAGTACAGTATTGATCATCTGAGTGAACCATCATGTTCGCTGTAGACAGAATTCATGTTAAGTTAAGCAGGGCTACGCTTAATAGATCATGACATTCTGCTCTCTGTGCTCCTCACCATGTGGCCCAATTTCCTGCAAAGCTCCACATTCTAGTAGAGCATAGCTACGCTCCAGGGATTCACAATGTGACCTTATGTAGCTTGAACCGTACCCCTCTTCCTCTTCAGAGGAACAGTGGAAGTTGTGTTTTCTCATATATCTGCTTTGAACCATTCTCTTCTGTTCCCTTCATTATGTTGTACATCAAAGTGATAGGAGAAAAAGGCCGTACGGTTGGTCCTGTTTACACACTTTAAACTGAACTGTCTCAGTAATCTCTTCTCTCTGCTCTACACCCAGTCATGACGTGTCTGTATTTATAACCTAAGCTTGGTAAGTTTGTTTCAAGTTTCTATTACTGGAGACATTTGTTTCATGAACATCCTCATAGTGATATTAAACGTATAGTGATACCATACAAGCCCCCGAATATCCCTTATCTTGTTTCATGACTTTGTTTTTTTTATAATCCGTTTTGATCACATAGTCCTGCATCACAGTAACCTCATTGTCCAGAATATCCCTGATCATCACAACATGACTAAACTTAAAAAAAGAAAGATTTTTTTGCAGCAATTTTTTATCGTGTCTCCAGGCTTTCACTCAGGTATTTTTAGAAATGATGCAAAATTTAGCTCATGATCACACTGAACACAGGCACCACTCTGTAGCTCACTGTAACTTGTTGGTAGTTTTGATTTTTTTATACATCTTAAAACATGGCACAAAATATACGACGTCATCCTGACTCAAGGGATACACTTGTCAAATTGGGTGTGCCAAATTTCAAAATAAAATGGTCTTTACAGATTTCTCAGAAGACCTAGCATTTTGATACTTCATGATTGCCCACGGTGGTCCTTGTGGCATGAATGACATGAAACACAAGTAAATTAGCCAAGAAAGAGTTGACAGTGGCCTACTGTACAAGAATAAAACGTCAGTAGGACAATATTAGACTGTGGTGATACGAAGTTAAAGGATGAATCGGGTCAAATACACGAATCCTGCATGTAACTTTTTAGGGGTCATTTTATATTCTTTAGACCTTCCGATTTTGTGATGTAACACATATGCTAACATGTTGCATATGCTAACATGTTGTTAGCATATGCTTGCCTCATTATAAACCACTCATCACAGAATCACTGTGTCTTATCGGCTGCAACAAATCGAGAACTGCCTTATCGTGAGTAGCTCTGCGATTTCTATTCCCAAATTTATAAAAAAAAAAAAAAAAAGGTAAATGGGGTTTGCGGCCTGGTAAAAAGGACGCAATTGAGCAGATGGCAGAAAAAGATGGGTATTCAGTACAGGTACTTTATTGGTAGCAGTTGGTCAGAGCGAAACATTTAATTACAGCACCAACTAATGTGCGTCGCAGCAGCCTGCAATTCCTTTTTTCTTTGCTCACAACTAGTAAAAGCTCCTATAAATTAAATGTCACCTTGGTTGCTGTGCTAAAGATTATGTATGAGCATCTCTGGCAGTATAATTTCTCATGTAATTAAGATGAGAAGAATGAATTGTACAGAAAGTGATGCCACTCAAACATCAACTTTGACTTGGACAGTCGGAGAAAGTCAATTGCCAGAACTTTCACTTCTGACTCACCCGTCTCGCTCTGGCATTCACTCAGCAGCTTTTAAAAACCCAGGGGGAAAAAATTCACTCCGTACGGTGGAACGGTTCATTTTCTTTTTCTGTCCCCTTCATCCATTCTGACCTCCTTTACTTACAGGTGTGGCACCTTTCTGACAGCGTCATATTCCCTGTAGTGCGGGGTAATTAATCCAGTTCCCATTTCAACCATGATTTGGGCTTCCCAGGATCTTGAAAACGAGAGAATGAAAATGAAAGTTTTATTAAAATGTTGATGCGTTAAAGTTGGACCAATACATGTAAGGCACATGTATAATCAAAGAGTAATTGTGTTTTAATTGATATTAATTTGAAATAATTATGATGATGATTCCTGCCCTAATTCTCTCCACCTTTACCCTTTACACTCATTTGTCATAATTACATGACCACAACATGATACCTTATGACACGCTACGATAAAACACATTTTCTTATCACCTTAAGAACATTTTGTTGTGTACTTGAGTGCTGCATACACTTAGCTCTCTCCATAGTAAGACATTCTGGAGTTTCCCCCCCAGTGTCTGCTAAGAGGTGTATAAAATGATACGTAACCATACAACATGATATAAAACAATATGACACAATACCCTCATCTGTCTTTACAGAGAGGTGTTTGTCTTGTAGTTGAACGCTGCACACATCAAGCTCTCTATTGTAGGAAATAAAAGATAGACAACACCGACAGTAAAAAAAGACAAAAATCAAGCTGTTACAGTTATCAAGATGGGAAATAAACACATTGACAGTCAGGAGGATTAAAGTGTGTCAGATGTGAGGTGGGGCGAGCGGCTGGCTGTGTGGAGTTAAGCGGGAAAAAGAGAGAGGGGAAAATCTGGAGCTGTCACACAATCACATGATGATTTCTTTAACAAGGGTAGCTTTATATCTGGGTCCCTATCTTGCAAACCGAAGGCTCGGCTCATCAATTAAAAGACCAAATAGCCACAGTGAAGCTATGCACTCGCACACATCCAAGCTTTCTATGGGTGACACACAAACAGCATACACAAACATACACACTGTGTACGCTTGTCTCCGGGTAGGTGAGTTGGATAATCCCATGACTCGCCTGACCTCCTCCGTACCTCCTGCCAGTAATGACAGCTCATTGGCTGAGAGGTTGAGTATGTGGAGGGGGGGGGGAGCGGCAGAGGTGGAGTCTACCCCATGCTGCAGCAGTAACATGTAGATTATTATATAACCGCTGCAGATGGGGCGGGGTGAGGGGAAGAGGAAGGAAGAAGAGGGAATGAGCGATGAGGGAGGACGACAGGAGAGAGCTATTGAGTGGGTGAGAAAGAGGTGAATGTGATGGTTAGAGGAAGTGAGAGTTTTCTGTGGGTCTCTAACAAAAGGGAAACCTTTTAGTGGAAGTAACAACTACTGGAGAGCAGGCGGAGCATGGGAGATGTTTGTTGTGAACAAAGGTTGCACGAAAAGACTGATACAAACACGCTTTTTTTTTTTTTTTCATTATGAGTTATGAATTAGGAATGAGCTCTGAAGTGATAAATACAATAACTATGATTCATTTCTACCCACGCGGGCTCATCAAAACAAAAAATCATTACGACCAAAATGAATCGATTGACTTGTGAAGAACTGCTGTGTTAGTCATGAAAAAGTATGTCATGCTTGATTTTTACTTTTATTAACCATTAAAAAAACAATTTGATTGATGATTTTCATAGATTTTTTTTTCCAAGTTTATTTTTTTTCAAAGGGAACAACAACAATTTTTTTTTTTTTTAATTCGAAACCACACCGACGCATACTTTTATTGTTCTTCAGTACTCAGCGCTGTAGCACTGTGAAGGTTTTCTTATCCGTCATTTCTCCACCAAACGTAACCACGTCACTCTGCCACCACGTCTCGTACTTTCGGCTCCCACACATTTAGCATAAGACCGCTTTGATCTGAGTGGAAAAATTATCCCCAGTCCGTTCCCACTGTAGTCACTGGTATACGAGTCCCCAGTGACACAGCAGGTCAGCCCAGTTCAGTTCTCCCTCCATCGTTGCTACAGGCGCTGTGTTTGTTGTGGACTGTCATCAGTGCTGATCCTTTTTTTCCACACCCTCCTAACGTTATGGTGTTTGGAAAAAGTATATAGCCCATTTATGATGAGTACAGCTGCCCTGCTTTAATTCCATGTAGATTGCATTAACGGTCGGCGTTTTCCAGTGTCAAAAATCTACCTCAATCTGAAGTAAGTCATTATAGGGAGAGATGTCAATATTGATGTCAGTACATTTATTTAACCGTTATTTGTCCAGGAAAAGTCTCTGAAGTTATAATTGTAGCAGTTGCGAGAAGAGAAGGTCATCTCATGTGTGTGTTTGAAAGGCATTTAAAGAAACCAGTCTTTTAGCAGCATCTTCCATGTGAAAGGAGCAGATTGGACGAAGGCCCTTTACCTGTGCGGGCAAATGGAACATAAAACATTTCACTTAAATACAATAAATATGAAGAGCGAGATAAGAATGTGCCCTCTTCGTAGAATCCAGCAGGCACATGCCTCCTGTTTCTGCAGGTGTGCTTTGAATTCATTGTCTCTGTTCTTGTTCTTTTTTTGGGGGGGGGGGGGGGGGGGGGGTGTTCCAGGGCCCTTCAGTATTGCTCCACTCCACAGACGCTCAGTACTGACACATGTTGTTAGCATGTGTTAGCATGCTCCGAAAGAGAGATCATGAGGTAGCTGTAGAAAAAAAATAAATAAAGGAAACGATGTGGTCAGATGTCGGTGTCCAGTGTGCATCCTCGTTACATTCAGCCTCTGTAAACATTGTGCGGACAGTTCTGTTTAATAAGAGGGACACAAATTAATGTGTGCACACGCTTCGTGTGGGAGGAGAAGGAGCAGTGAAGAGTGGCAAGATGTAAGCTGTGTTCGTGTGTTTGTCTTCTGCTCAAGCTACCCCTGAAGGTATCGGATATGTCTGCAGGAGCGTTTGTTAGATTATTAAACCTCCCTTTTCCGCAAACTGAGATTTGGATTTTTTTTCTTGTGCACTTTTTGTTTAACGTGCTCTTGTTCACAAGCGTTCGAAAGTCCTCCTTTCTGTGTTTGCATGTGTTTGTGTTTGAGAGGGAGGGAGACCGAGTGTGTGCACATGCTTATTGCTCTCTGGTTCAGTATGTGGGCGTTCCTAATGAGGCTTGAATCTGCGCTGCATGGCTCAGAGCCACACTTGTTGGCTCAGCGTTGGGAGGAGCATGGGAGCTGAAGCGGAATAGAGGGTTATAATGTTTCATTCAAACACCACCCCGTGGTTGTTTTGCCTGAGCAAAGTCACGTTTTATTGGAATATAAAATGAAGTGCAATAAGAAGAAGAAGAAGAAAATAGATGACCTTTTTTTTTTATTCAAAAAAACAACAACATGTTACATTGAGAATGTAAGCACTGTGTAAATACCTACACTTGATTCACTTGGTTGGTTTGCGTCATGTGATCTCCTGCCTGCTGGCAGTCTGTCTTTTTTTTCCGGTTGCTGAGCAATCCCAAAGGAGCCATCACAGGTCAAGCATTGCTCTGTAATTAGTGTTCACAGCATCTTCGCTCAAATCCAGCCATGTCTGCTTGAAGTTGACAAGTCATTTTCTGAGTTCCAGAAAGATGAGCACACTAGCAGGACACTGTACTCCTCATTACAACAACATTCTATCTATTAATACGCTACTACTGCCAGAGCGACAGTCGAAAGTAAACAGGGGAACATGTTTGGAAGTTTCTGCAGAGTGCTAGTGTTACAGATAGAGTCTAACTATAGTGTGCAGCATAGGATCAGGTTGACTTGCTTTATTTGCATGCAATGCAGAAATATATATGGGAATACATACTGGAAAACGATCCACAACCAAGTTCAACAATCTTATCGCACCCAAGATTTTTCAGTTGGTGCAAGATCAAATCCACAACAGAGTGTGTACTGATGTGTACATCCACACATACGGTATAAGATTTATTTTTTGTCTCGAGATTGATAAGTGTAATGTAAGTGTTTGAAGTCTCAGAGTGAGCCGCACATCATCCTTTTAGCGATATGCACGACTGGGTGTGGTTGAGTTTTCGGGCCACAACTGACAATCGTTTTGATAGCCAATGAATCGCACAGTTACGTTCCTGATGAATGAGGTAAAATGACATTTTTCATCCCCATCTCTTTACCTTAAAAAAAAAAAAAAAAGACACGGATGTTAAGCAACAAATCTGTCGTTCTTGAACGTCCCTGAGTTGTTAAAGTAATAGGAAATTATTTTAAAAAGAAAAACATGATGAAAACTAGATGACAACGTTGAAATGCTTCGACACATGAAATAGATTTTTACAGAGCGTGGACTAACCAGAAAAAAAAGTCTAATCCATTATGACTCCATATGTCACACAGAAGAGCTACAGCTTTAACCTCTCAACCAGCTTCTTAAACACCTTTTATAAAGGGAAGCCCTCTGCCTTTAAAGGTTATTGATATTATGATACCTAACTTTAGTCACTCAATGTTAGGCTATCATTAGCACTGTTTGGCTCGTTGTCTTGTCGGAAAACCGTGTCGGATACTTTTATTCGCTAACACACACACACACACACACACACACACACACACACACACACACACACGCACACACACCATCGCTCCTTTTGCCCTCTGCCTGCAGTGCACATGCAGCCCTCCTCTCTCCTGCTTGTATTTTGACAGACATATAAGACGCCCAGTGGGGGAAATATCATGGTTTTAAATGTCTGACAGCCCACCACTGACATTTTAATACCGTCTCCTCTCGTGACAAAACTCATGTTTCATTATCTCTATTTTAAGCTCGCTAACGTCTCCTCTTCATTATGGAAACATGGTTTGCTGATTGCCGTTTCTTCTCGTATGTTTTTGTCAATCAGAAAATATTTACTATCGTTGCAATAACTGAAGTGAGGTTCATTTACGCTGCACATTTAAAAAAAAAAAAAAGCTTAAGTTGACTTAAGTGCTTTCCAAACAACCCGGCACCACGGCATGTGACATAATGATCACGTGACATGAACGAACCGATAAACAAATATGTTGCCAACACTATTTTTGAATAGACTTCATCGATTCGTTGTTGCAGCCCTAGTTGAATTATTCATTTTGTTTCAATGAACCTTTTGTCTGGGTGTTTCTTTCTGACATTTTTAGTGCTGCGGAATCTCCAATTTGATTGTTAATGCAACAGGAGCGTGCACATCCGAAACTTTGCAAAAGTCTTCCTTTATAAGTGGGATTTTTTTTGTTGTTGTTGTTGTTACCGAGTAATGTTTTCTTTTGGACAGAGGCCTGTATGATGTGGATATGTTTTCACGCGGTTCAGATGCAGTCATGAAGCTCAGTCTATATCTTTGCTCCCCTCAGATTATTTGGTGCATTTTCAGTTGTGGAAACAATGCTTATTGGATTGATTGATTGATTGATAGCATCAAGGTGTTGTGTAGATCCTGATGAACAGCAGGTAGACATTAATAAGAATTAAAGCTGCTGTAATAGTTTTAGTCAGTCTTTAATTTAAATTCATCCAATTTTAACACATCGATAAACTAAGTGTTTACAACAGTGGGATTTTTTTCTTTTTTCTCAATAGATGACTGCTCAAAAATGAGAGATCCCCCAGTGTATGAACGCTGTTTGCATGCACAGGAAAGAATCTTTTCTGGTTCAGCATACAGCTCATTTGGATGTCTACAAAGATCCATCCGCTTCCCCTTGGACTCGCTTCAACTTGTATAAGCAAGTGTCGTCTTTCCAATGACCATGAGGGCCCGGCCAGTTTAGGTCATGCTTGTTTGGGAAGACAAGTAGGGGTGGCTCATGGGCCGTTAGATGGACACTTAAAAGATTCATTTATATTCTGTCTTCACTCCTGTGTTGCTAACAGGACTGCTTATTTCTAAATCAAAGCGAGAAAAGTGGTGGAACACATCAGGTGTGGGCTTGAATAACGATGCAAGACTAAGAACCAGGGCTACGCTATCGATTGGCCTGAATGTAAAGTCATTATCAAGCTTTGCGAGCCAGCGCTGTTACATAATGCCCATATACATTTCAACAAGTGTGCTGCCAAAACAAACAACGGAGAGCAGATTTAAGCCCTTCTAATGCGGTGGAATTCCTGTCATGGATTACACAGCAGTGTCAGTCTAACACTTGTCTGGAGTCTGTTTGGTCAAAACACGCCTCTTAAACCTGACTTTCATTCAGTATACATGCTGGCCCTCTGCCCACCATACATCTGACAAATTGGTGTCTGTGCCTAGTCGAGCTTCACGCTGCGTTCAAGCGTCTGGATAACTTGAAGTGTAATTTTAGACGGTGGCCGATAATGACAGCTCTATGTGTGTGGCTGCAAGTTTCTCAAGAGGTTCAAACATGTGCAGCGTAGTAAAATTGGAGGCTTGGAGGGAGATTTAGAGCTCAGAAGAGCTCGCTCCTTTGATAGGCTTGATTGTGTTTGGCTAACTTGTTGACACATTGAAAACAGATGGGAGGGGAGGGGGGGCGGGGGGGGGGGAAGAAAAGGTCAGTGAGCTAATCAAAAGGAACAAGCCATCAGTCATTTCAAGTTTAAGTCAGAGGACTTCAAGTGAGGGCAACTTGCCTGCCAGTTACAGTGATGTTAAAGCTTTCCATTATTGTTCTGTATTACAAGAAATATGCTTCAAGGCTGGTCTGCTGTCTCTTTCATGCAAGACATTGAATTTATCGTTTTTGGAAACTTTTTGCTCAAGCCTCCTGTAGAATCAGGATTCTAACTTACTCTCCCTTACAAATACATTGATATATATATATATATTTATTTCCCCGTAGGTATAAGACACATGGAACAAATGAACTTCAACATTTTCTTTCTAAAAACACGCCCTGTATTGGTCTAGAGGGTTTTCACGTCTCCGACAGCATTAACATTACATGCCGTCGAGGCAGTCTGTATTGATAAACCGGTTGTCCCCCTCCTGCCATAAAAGAAACCCTCTAGAGTTCCTACATTTACATGTCGCTCACTGTCTATTTTTGTCATCTCTTTTAGTATGCAATCCAGCTCATCATCAAGAGCAGCAGAGAGCAGCCCCTCAAATGCCTCTGCCCAATCCAAGCCCAGTGGTCAGACGCACAAGATCTGTTTGGTGTGTTCAGACGAGGCCTCGG
Source organism: Symphodus melops (assembly GCF_947650265.1). Lineage (NCBI taxonomy): Eukaryota > Metazoa > Chordata > Actinopteri > Labriformes > Labridae > Symphodus > Symphodus melops. Next base: position 15,137,438 of record NC_136701.1, read on the forward strand.
GATGCCACTACGGGGTCGTGACCTGCGGCAGCTGCAAGGTGTTCTTCAAGAGGGCCGTTGAAGGTTGGTCACAGACACATTTTTTCTTCTTCCCCCTTAGCGCATGATTGACTTTACTCTAAACACTAACACTAATGTTCGATTGAGCCAGTATGTGACGATAACAAAACACACAATGTGTGATCTTTTGATGCTCTTTTGCTCTAAAAAGCTGACTTGTATCCACACATCCATTATCTTTGTAAATGTTACCGCCTAGGTTTTTATTCATGCAAGATTTGCTCATAGAGCTATTGCACAACATGCTCTATTTCCCTTCTTTGAGGCAGCCGAGATTTTTTTTATTATTTTTCCAATTCTGAGGTCACAGAATAGTACAGCTCTTGTTGACCTTCAGGAAATACATGTCACACACTGTGCCTGCCTCTAAGTGGGTTATAGTACTAGCCCTGACCTTGCATGTCAGCGCCTGCTCCTCTTGCCCGTCTTGTTTGTCCTGTATCAACAAAGAGTTGGCTGACAATTCACTTGGATTGACAGACACAAATTCCTAAGGGATTAAAAAACAATGTCTTTGATAATTATTACTGCCGTGATACTTCCTGATTTATATGGCTTTGCCTATAGAGGATATTAATTTGTAGTTGTAATACAACCCTTCTTCTACTTGGCCTCACAAACTTTTGGGGCATTCAGATGCAATAGATTTTATCCCAGGAAAGCTGCGTGAGAACTAATTCCCCCTGGCAAAAATCTTGAGATGGGAGTGTCAGGAATGCAAGTGACAAATGGAGAGTAATTTGTATTTCTGCCCTGCATTCCAACTCCCTTCTGCTTGTCATGGCTTCGGTTAATTTTCTGTCATTCGAAAGTTTTTTTTAATAGATGGGTTATTAGTTTGAAAGGTAACATGTCAATTGGTGATGGCATTTATCAGGATTTGGGGGTAATGCTTACGTTAACAACTCTGCTACTAAAAGCGCAAAAAAGAGCCAAACTAATCTCTTGTTTCAGTGCCAGTTTGCAGACAGAAGGTTGTGTTCTTTTCTTTCTCTTGCTCTTGATTTTGTCACTTTCTGAGGCACTGTAATAGTGTTTCTCGTGCAGCGATGCACTTCGTGACAAAACGCACTGTAAGGAAATTCTAACTCTGAGTTAAGGGTGGTGTAGACTGTTTTGGCTTCTGCTGCACTTCAGGACAAAAACATATTCACAATTTTGAATATATTTTGGTCTCTACTTAACAACCAACGATTTATATGAGGCTACGATTAACGTTTCAAAATGAACATGGAACCAGAAATATAGATAAAGAGTAAACCTGTAAATATAAACACTTTATTTGAGACATTCTGCTAAAGTTGCTAGTTATTTGTTATCTGGTGTATGAGCTATTTATAATGTTGTGCTGGTTTGAATGCCAAGCACTTAAACTGAACTTGTATTTTCAAAAAGGATGACTACAGTAGCACTGAAAAAGTCATGTGTGTTATTTTTGTTTCTCTCCCCCCTCCCCATACACTCCATTCTCCGGTCGTTGTCTCTGTGGTGAAGGATGGAGAGCACGACAAAACACAGATGGTAAATAAATGCACTTTTAACAATGACAATAATGAAAACAAAAACATTATGATTATGATTATGGTAGTCCTGTCACCTCTGATTTGCCTATGTGCTTGTTATTCCTTCAGCACTGACATGACCAATCTGCACACACATGCAAAGCCTTTCCTGCCAGCTCTGTGTTAATGCATGCAAATGTTCTGACTTGGTAATTCAAGTCAGTGTTAAATGCCTGTCAGTGATATCTGCCTGGATTTCTCCACCTCAGCTTTCTCACAGACAGACAGACATACACACACGCACGCAGACAGACAGACAGACAGACAGACAGACAGACAGACAGACAGACAGACAGACAGATAGATAGATCAAGAGGTGGTGGATCCAACAGTTATAATCACGCCATGTCTCTAATTAGGCCTATCCTTATCTTTAGTCAGCCTCTCACTCTTTTTTCTGTTGCATGTCTTCAGGTCACACCCCATTCATGTGTCATTCACAATTGAATGACACATACTTACATTTTTTCATAGCTGGCCTTATTCTATGCTTTTTTTTTTCAATGGTCCAATTGGTGATTTTATGGTATTATTTGCTTAAAAACAAACTGATGTAGGACAATTTCCTTAAATTTAATCAGGACAATCATGTACTTTAAAAAAAAAGAAAATTATGAACACTTGGGATTGTTTGAAGTGAGGGAAGGGAGTGTGTCTGAGACAGATTTCAAGATTATTTATTTACTGGGACTCACCTTTTGTTTCCCATTAAAACCCTTCAACTATATTCATTAACACAAATATCTTAGATAATGAAGCAAACACAAGTCTACCACCACAATTAACATTCTGGTATGTCCATGTCTGGTATGTAATAATCAGTAAAGTTACTTACTTCTATCTTTTTTTTTTTTTTAACTCTGCACACACGACTCTGAAGATTACTCTAATTTGTTTGATTTAATTCATCTGCAAATATGTTCTATTTTCTGGATCGTTTAAATTTAGTTTTTTACATTGAAAGAGAATCTCTGCATATTCTTATCATTTTCAATTATGCTTTAAAATGCTGCATTTTCCTACATGCCATCTAATAATTTCCAGTAGTTGCACAAATTAGTCTAAGTTCTTCATCTTTCCTATAAGAAGATGTACTTTAGAATCTGTGGTTAATTGTTGTTGATTTGATGCAATAATGAACGTCTAAATTTGCAAAGCAGTTGCATATAAGGATTAGTTAATGGGAAAAAATTTATCAGAAGTGGCTTTGATTGTTTCCAATTATTAACATTATCGTGTTTTGAATCCCTGAATTAAATCCATCTTTGACTCTACCTTCCTCTGTTAGTAAGAAACACTTGTCTACCACTTTTGATTATTGTTATTAATATGTTTTTGGACCAATATTTACTTGTTTTCGCTTTTCACATCTAAGTATTTAGGTTAAGTAACTTTGGACTTTAATGCAGTGAGTTAACAGTGGGAACAACTGGCCCACTGTGCAAGCATTTAAGCTGCAGCCCTACATCCTGGCTATTAACCTAGCAAGACCTCTCCCCCTGCTGTAAAGATACAGGCCCTTGTTGGCAGATCAGGGCAGGATAAGGAACAGAGGATATCAGTGGGATTTAGCTGGCACTTTTGTCACCAGAAATGGCTCTTTGCCACATTGTTTGCAAGTAATTCCTGTGATATCAGTCATCACACTGAAGATAAGTTTAGCTTTTGGGTCATAACTAACAAACCTTTTTTTTTTTTAGCAGTTATGTAAGTCTCTTGTATGAGATATGCTTGCGTCAATCTGATTACAGTAATTTTAAGGCTTTAGTAAAAATCAATGTAGGACACTGCTGCTCTGAACTGTCATTAAGCCGAGCTAATCATTTGCTTGATGTCCCAGATTCACGGTTTACTGGTGATCATTGTATATGCTGCTAGGCTGCTGGATTATTAGGCTCAGGATTCACTCTCTTTTGAGCATACGGGGAGGGCCACACTATATATAGACAGTTATGGATATGCAGTTTAGAAAGATGTATCCTTAATGATAGTGCAGGATTTAGAGTTCAGCTTCAAATAAGCATCTTGAGAAAAATAAAATAGTGACAGAAAAAGCAATCCTTTTGTGAACACTTTTGAGAAATAATCCAAGCCTTGCTAATTAGCTTGTTTGCAGTCTTTGGTCCAGCCTTATTTCATGTTGTGACCCATCTGATTTTCAGTCAGATTGAAGATCAATTATAACCATATGTGTGTAAACTTACATTACTGGCCTGAAGCAGGGGTCAACATTTCCCCAACAGGGACAAGTAAGATTTATTCTATCTGGTTATTAATGGAAGGGGTTTTGTATAATTGTTTTCGTCTTTCAGTTGTTGTTTAGCCCAAAGAATCCTCAAATGTTTGACTTACAAAACACCAATGGATGCAAACCGTCAAGAGTGTCTTTACGAACCTCAACCAAACATCTTGTGATGAGTTGGTTTCTTTATGTCCCTGCCAGGCCATAAGAATCACAAGACATTTAGTTGAACTCGCTGGTAGAAACACAACTGAACATAGTGTACATATCATTACAGGGATGTGTATGATATGCTGAATACAAAGGCAGCTTTTGATATACAGAAAATACTGTAGTATATGCCTGTTGGATATTTTTAAAAAGGAAAAGAAAAATGACTCTCTGTACAGTGTTGTTTTGACATTCTATTATATGGCACCAGCAGCAGTATTATTGAATGCCCTTTAGTTCAAAAAGCTGCTTCAAACACATGATATTTCAAAGATCAGTAACTATGTTTTACGTCCCAAAGGGCATTTGTCAAGGCACTCTTGACTTGAGTCACTGTAAAGCAGGAGCTTCTCAGTTTGTGTGACACTCCTGGGGCTCTGCAATGAAAGCATGTGGTTAAAACAAGCTGGTTGCTTTTTTTAGGCTTGGTATAGGAATTATTTGAAACCTGATGTGAAAAAAAAAGTAACAGGAAAGCTCAAGACTTCTTCAGATAACATTGAACTAGGCACATTTTGTCTCTAAATTAACTTTTGCATGGGTTTATTTTCCCATATACTTATCAGTAGTAGTCAGTTCAGCTAGCAAGAGTGATACAATGGGAAGGGATTCTTAGCTATGTGAAAGAACCAATTGGACTACATACTGTAAGCCACAATTTAAATGTGGGCTGTGTCTGATTGTTTGGCTGAAATAGCTCTTTACACAATCAGGAATTATGCTAAGTGTTCTAAGTACAGACTTGAAGGAGTGAGGGCTGTAAACAACGTTAGGATGCCACAGGCTTGTTAGGCTTACTGTAGAATCAACAGGTTATTGTGGTCATAGTACACACCGCTTACAATAATCCTTCTCCTTCCTCTGTCCAGGCCAGCATAATTACCTGTGTGCAGGGAGAAATGACTGCATCATCGATAAGATCCGGAGGAAGAATTGCCCGGCATGCCGCTTCAGGAAATGTCTTCAAGCCGGAATGAACTTGGAAGGTAAAAAGTGTGAGCCGTCTTTAAATCATGTCAGGACTAATAGAGACTGACATTTGTGTGGTATTTTCAGCTGAAGTGGAACATGTGCGCTGTGGAGAATTTTAGCAAAGTGGCTGCTTTCATGCAGTGCACATTTCCCGTTAAACATATGATTCAACTGGCCCTTAAAGCATTTTTCCCATATACACTTATTGGAAAGAGCAGCTATAAAGCCATGAATACGTTTTTCTTTGACGTCATAAAAAACCCTTGAGTCCCTCTTGTGTTTTTTTTTAAACTATGAATTTAATAAATTCAGTCCAATGGCATTAGAAAAGTCTATAAGAGTTATATTATTAAAATATTGTTTCCCTTTCATGTACTCGGAGCCATCAGTAAGTCAGCTTGCTAGGCTGCTGGACGTGCTCTAATGGAAAAAGGATTGAATGGGTACCTAGCCTGTGGTAGCTTCTCTGCCAATGTACCCTGTGAGCAACTTTCATGAGGAAGAATGGGACACCACTTTTATGTGTGGTTTCCCTTTATACAAGTCATATTGGAATATTTAAATAAATCAATGCAATGTATTAGTATTTCGAACGCTACCAAATATGGCACAGTTGGCTGTGGAAACGCAAACAGGATCTGATTTTACCAAACTAAACCATACCAAACTGTGCTGATCCATACCAGACCGCTTGGTGGAAACAGCGCTTAAAATGTCAGCAATTTTTAAAAATCACCTTCAATCATTATACTGTACGTCATCATATATATGATGAAATCATACACCTGCTCTGTTATCCTGCAAATGTTTTTTCCCACTCCAACCTCAGAAAGTATTTTTTTTTTTTTTTTTGCTTGAACCACTTGCACACGGTACAGAAAAATCACTCCTATTTCCATCTCAAGTGGTCACCACAGCCATTCATAAGAAAAGTCAGTGTTCTCTCAAGAAATACTGCAGCTCAGTAGATGGAACTTTGCAGTGTTAACAATCTTCTTGGTATCGTAAATGTGAGCATGGCACATTGACTTGTACTTGATGATACATTATTTTATGTAAACAATGTGTTCTGATACTGATTTTAGTTTTTTTTATTTTCATGAAAAGATATGCGGTTTTCGTAGCATTTTTAACTAATAGTTACTATCAAGTATAACCCTTATAGCGTACTTACTTTGTCCTCATTTTGTGTTATCCTCAAAGTTAAAAAATTGCTGATAAACGTCATCCAGAAAATTATTATTCAAACCAAGTTTTAAAAAAGGCGGTGTGTGTGCAGGGGCGCTGGTGGCGCAGCGGCAGTGCGCACGTCCCCATGTATTGAGGCTCAGTCCTCACGCGGGCGACCCGGGTTCGCGTCCAGCCTGTGGCCCATTTCCCCGCATGTCTCTCTCCCTGATTTCCGCCTCTATCCACTTTCCTATAATAAAGGCCAAAAATAAAAATCTTTAAAAAAGGCGGTGTGGATCAGCTGGTGTTAGTCGCATACCCATGCGTGTGTGCATGCGTGTGTGTGGGTATGCAGGCCGAGCTGAATATACAGTAGGGGCCCCACATCCTCACACTTATTGATCAGCACATCATCCACTGTGATGTCACATAGCATAGACTTGGATTGTTGTCTGGTTTCAGCGTTTAGTGATATTACTTGTAAACAGTCCAGTGTTTATCACACAAAGGTGAAAGCCGTTTCAAACACAGAGGGAGAAACAGAAAGAGAGATGGTTTTGATGGACATTAGTGCATCAGTGGACACACTCCCACCAGAAAGGCTCTTAGTTGCCATAGAAACGCCAGAAGAGGAAATTAAAAAAGGTAGAGTAGGAAAAAAACATGTTTTTTTCACAGTAACCTCTCAACTCCTGACATGTTTTTCACATACAGTATAGAGGGAGAAAATGAAATCAGTAAACAATGCCCAGACTCATATTTTTCTGCCAAGAGAACTTAGAGTAAAAACATAAAAGATAAATTGAATGGTTTTATTTTAGTGAATCAGAAATGTTACAGCTTAAGATTTGGCACATATCAGTATGTCATGGTGACCAATTATATATAAATGTGGACAGCCCGTCTACCCCTGCTTCCCATTGTTCAAAAGTGAAGCTTTATTGCCCCCTTGACAGGCACTGACATATGTGCACTTTTAACCAGAGTTTGCACCAAGTGGCAACCTCCAGACATTAAAAGAACATATTTACAGTCTATGGTCTGTAGGTTTTGGCTAGGGTAGCCATTCAATCTGACAACCATAACACATACTTACCACTTACCTGACAAATATCCATCTGGTCAGTAAAATCCACAGCACATCAGATTAATGTATTGGTCTAAAACAGATAGGCTTGGATTTTTGGTCTTTCCAATAAAATCATATGAGGACTAGACAGTACATATCAAATACCTTATAAGTCAATAAAATCAAAATAGTTATCAACTGATACAATATAATACAACCCCGTACAATATTTTACCATATATAACAATATTATAGGATACATAAAGGTGCAATAGAAAACAATGCAATGTTTGATATGGTATGATAAAATTCATTATAACACATTATAGCACCATATGATGTGATACGACGAAATAATTTAGTTAGCACATTTAGCACTTTACTATCCTTTATCAAACATGCATGTCTTCTTCTAATCGTCCTCCTCCGTCCTGCCCTGTCTCGCAGCAAGGAAAAACAAGAAGCTGATCAAGATGAAAGTGCAGCGACCTGCTGGATCGTCCGAGCCTCTCAACAACATGCCCGTTCCAGTCATCCCCAGGTGCATGCCCCAACTCGTGCCCACCATGCTGTCTGTGCTCAAGGCCATCGAGCCAGAGATCCTCTACTCGGGATATGACAGCACGCTGCCTGACACCTCGTCGCGGCTCATGAGCACTCTGAACAGGTTGGGAGGACAGCAGGTCATCTCTGCAGTCAAGTGGGCAAAGTCCCTGCCAGGTAAGAAACATCTCCTAACAGTGCCTTTATGTTGGTTTGGGTGCCATGCATGCTAACACCAAAGCAAAGTGGTAGTGTTGTTGGTGGTATTTCTAGATTGTAATTGAGACTCATGGATGTTGAAGTGGGTCAAGTGACTGATCGAAAATAAAGTAATTTTTCTTTCTTTTTAAACCTTGAATGCAGCTGGTATAGGAAGTTCCATTTCTTTTTAGATCAAATGGAAGATGTCCTTGGCTGTGTAATGCAACGCTCCAAATGTGGCTTTTTATATACAACAAGAGAAAGTTTTCTTTTGCCCTCCAGTTAGCAGAACAACTGCTAGCCAGCATTGTTAGCAAGTTGCCACAAGTAACCTGTTTGATTTCATAAACTCAACATGGTTTCTTCACAGCCTTGAGTAAATAGAGATTACGACAGGTGTTTATACATCACTTTATACATCACAATTGAGGGTAATTCAGATTTGGCCTGCAGCTTCAATAAAGGATCTGAGTGCAGCTTAGTTCACTCAATTGGATGATTTAATGAAAGTCTGGCTGGCAGCCAGATGTTTGCCTTAATTGGTGGCCATTGTATAAATGTCCATGTCTCTTACTTATAACTTTATATAACTCTTTATGAATACCATTGACAGTATTAGAAAGTAACAATAGATGTCCTACAACCTTGCACTAAAAAGTCTGACCTGCGTAATAGCTGAATCCACAGTTATAGACTGAAGAGCAGAATAATGGAGGCTCATCAAAGAATAATTTACTTTTGAAACCTTGCTTTATGAGAGTGGTATAATTTTTATCAGGACGTGACCAAGGTTAATCAGCTTTTAACTTTTAACTAGCATTTTCAATAATCCACATATCTTTTAGAATACATTTACTTTTTTTTTTTCCTTTCAGAAGTGAAGCAAGTCAACATAATCAAAGAGTGGCTGCAGTTCTTATCAAAATGCATGTTCCTACTTAAACATGGTTCTAAAATCAAATGGTGGCGGGTTCAGTTCAGAAAATAAATATTCTAATGTTTTACTGATGAAATAAAAAAACTAAATTCATGTGTGAAAGTATAAAAAAAAACAAAAAAATAAAAACATTGACTGACCAGTTATGTTTCTACAAAGTAATACTGGAAGCACAAAGGTTGGAATTTAAGGCATTCATGCTTGTTTTTATCATGAGAACCAAGGCACATGACTTGATAATCACTTTAAGTATGTGCTTGGAGATTTTCCACTCTCACTATAATTTTTACTATTAGTCACACCAAAGATTAAAGGCCAGGTCCCTCAAAGAAAATCCTTCAATGAATCAATGAAGTAAAACGTTCTTTTTTTTCAGTTGCTGCTTTGTGTGTGTGTGTGTGTGTGTGTGTGTGTGTGTGTGTGTGTGTGTGTGTGTGTGTGTGTGTGTGTGTGTGTGTGTGTGTGTGTGTGTGTGTGTGTGTGTGTGTGTGTGTGTGTGTGTGTGTGTGTGTGTGTGTGTGTGTGTGTGTAACTGTATGTGTGCGTGTGTTCGTCAGTATAATGAGGGGCAAATCTAGCTCACATCTTATGTGAGCATTGTCCATAACTGGCGGCCTGCCAAAATGATGCAGTGCGGGAAGCTCTGAGGGGTTGGAGTGAGGGTGGCTTTTACATAACAAAGCATGGTTTCAAACAAATGTAATGTGAAAGGACTTTTTTCATGTGCAGTTCCACTTGTATAGTTTTGACAGTGTGGAAACAACTGAAGTCTAATTCAAGTCCAATTTGAACATTGGCTTAACTAGATCTATTTTGTTTCAGTGGAGCATCGTAATTTAGTTTTAATGATGCTTCTGACAATCACTTTTTCTTTTTGTTCAGTGTTTCTGCATTTCTTTGAGAACAAGGAATTATATAATGTATCGTGATTAAAAAAAGAATAGGTTAATATGATCAATCCAGCAGTAATATTATATAGTGCTTTTTTGTCAAGCTGCAGAAACACTTCAATCTTCAATGGTGATGGTAAAAATGCTGTTTTCATAGAATGGTCATTATTTTTGACGATCAACATATAAAGAATAAATATCTATTTTTTTTTCTTTTGAAGGTTTATTTTATAGGATTGTAATACTTTTTTTTTTTTAGACAGACTGTGGATTGGAAATTTAGGAATTAAAGCGGGAAAGGAGTCACAGGTCGGATTCAACCTGGGCTGCCCACTTGGGGGAATATGCCTCACACGCACTCGCGCTAGGCTACCTGCGCCCCCCCTCACTTATTCCTCTTTCAGTGTTGTATCGTGTGCTCTAAACTGATTTGGATTTCTTTTTTTGTGTGTGTCTTACTAACACACTTTATTGGACTTTCCTAGGCTTCCGCAACCTGCACCTGGATGACCAGATGACATTGCTGCAGTGCTCCTGGCTCTTCCTCATGTCCTTCAGTCTGGGTTGGAGGTCGTATGAGCAGTGTAACGGCAGCATGCTATGCTTCGCTCCTGATCTTGTCATCAACAAGTACGTATCACAGCCAGCTGTTCTAAATTTATGTACAAAAATGTGTCAGGCACATTCATTATGCACTTGGCTATTTCACTTAGTTTTCTTATCACTTGGCTCACTCATCTGTTGACATAACATTTGGCAGAAATGTGGCAGTTTCTGCGTGTGAAGATGTTAAATCAGGAGAAGAGAAGCAACAGGCGATACTTTATCAGAAGAAACACATGGCCGTCTGCGACCTCCACAGGCCAACAGTGCAGATAAAGGCCGTGCTACAGTACATGACCATTACACATAAGAAGGTGGTGAAAAGAAAATCTCCTTAAACAAGGTTCAAATTATCCAAAGACTAATCCGTCAATTTAACTCTGTGCTAGGCTACTATAGCATTATAACTAAAGAAAGGGTTTAACAACTAGCCTGGGACACACACACACACACACACACACACACACACACACATACACAGCAGAGGGAGACTGCTGACATGCTAGCAGAGCTAAATGGCACACTTGTAAAAAAATAAAATAAAGTATCAAAACATCCCGCTTGATTTATTAAGCAATCTTATCAGGAACACACTAATTCATTATAATACACATAATTAAACACCTGTAGAAACCAAATTACTCACAGAGACAAATGAAAGTACATTCATTACATACTGGTCTGTAGAGTAAATAACCTTCTGTGGTGCCTGGACCCCTCCGGTAATACAGCTGCTTGTTAATTACGCAGCCTTGTTACTTAAACAATCACTGCCTGTGAAATGAATTGTACTTGAAAGTCTCTGTTCTTGCCAAAGTCTGTGAAGTCTATAGAGAAAACAGGATCATGCCAAGGCTAATCTACTGAGCCTTTTTGTTTGCACTGTTTCCAGCTTTTGAGGGTCAGACTTTGAATACTCAAGGTGATGAGACAGATCTGTTCATTTCTGTCCGTTATTTTTTAACAAAATGACACAACGCCACGCTTTTCCTGCTAAGCTAGCATTAACTGTTGCAATTCTGCAAAAAAGCTTACGTGTTGGAGTTTGACGGTTGGGCTTGTTTATCTTTGTGTTTAAAAGAATGATCAAAGAACCATTTTACTTTGAAAACAATGTTGTTTTTTTGCGTTCGACAGCCTATGCTTCTGTGGCAGGATGGGCATAGTGTCTTTATTTCTGCCTGTATGATACAGATAGAAAAAGTTTTTTTCTTTTGTTTTTTTGTGAAAGACGTAGAAGGAGAGGCCTAAGCTGTGAAGAGTCACTTCCAATAGAAATACACAACTCAAAGCAAGTTTGAAATAAATATCAAAGGTCACATAGTGCAGCGCCAACAGCACTGTGGTTGGTCAGAATGAAAAGACAGCTCTAAACTCAAGGCTGCATACGGTTTCTTCAAAATGTGCTGTGTTTTTTTTTTTTTTTGGTTTTTTTTCAGAGGTAGAGGTAGGTAAAATTGGCTGTGTGTGAGTTTGTGTTCCTGAGGTGTGGAAAGCCATCAGACCTGATTTCACTGTCTGGTGTCCCAGCTGCCCAGCTGTAAAGCTTCCCTGCTGGGGCTGACTGGGAAGTGAATAACAGGATAAGTGAAAGAGCTTCAAGTCTAATCTGTCCGTCGTTCTTCCCTCCCCCGCCCGTCTCCACCTCTGATCTCTTTCCCACTGACCTCTCTTTCTTCTCTCCCCTTTTTCGTCATTCTCCTGTTTTTAGAGATCGTATGAAGTTGCCCTACATGAGTGAGCAGTGCGAGCAGATGCTGAAGATCTGTAACGAGTTTGTCAGACTGCAGGTGTCCTATGATGAGTACCTGTGTATGAAGGTCCTGTTACTGCTCAGCACAGGTAATGGAAAACACTTACCTTTGAAAAGTCACTGCAATTTTTTACAGTTGTATCAGCCATCATGCGACACAGTAGCCTTTTTATTGCAATGTCAAGTACTCTCAATCTGCCACTGAAGGATAGTATTACACTGAGGGGACTGGGACAGACTTTTTTTTTTTTAACTCAGCGTATTGATGCAAGCGGATGGGTTGGTGTACCATTTGCTGTTTCAATTTATATTATGGTAATATGTAGAGTAGTTCTCATCGTGTATGAAGGAACAGATAAATGAGCCCAAAGATCTATGCATTGTTTTACTAGGTTTATGAGGCATTTAGCAATGGAAAAACATGGAACATTTGGAGTCGGCGGATGTATAGATATTTTCACTTACTGGTATCAATGGTTAAAAAACACTTAATAAAAAATATATAAAGTTACAACACCTTTCCTACGTATGTTAAGTATTGTTTTATGAGACTAATCAGGCTTTAAAATCAGCACTGTACAAAATGTACAAAACTTGCAGTTTAATTTTTGCAATGAAAAACAGTTTGGTTTGGTTCTCAGACCTTGTTTATTTTGCAGCACTGGGTTTTGACAAGCGTGTATTTTGATCATTAAGTTCTGCCTAAATAGGATCACTTCTAAATGCAGATTAGCAATTAGCAGTCTAAACCAGTTGAGCTGCTTCTCATAAAGAACCTGTTTCTTCGTTCCCATGTAGACTATAGTCCAACTATCCGCTGTCTGAAAGCACCATGTATAAATGTTTTGCTTTTCCTCAGTAGGGCTTCTTCTTTTAAACCACACAATTATGCCATTGAATTTTTAAAGTTCCAAACACTTTTTTCACATAGAACACAAGTCTATTGTTAGGATTTTATTGTTTCTTTTTTCCAATGTTTTTAATGCATTTCTTTCATGCCACATTACTACTAAAGAAAAATTAGACAACAATACATCACAAAAGACTGAAATGCACTATGAATTCTATGTTGTTTAAAAAAAAAAAAAAAAAAAGAGGGGCATTCAGCATGTTGTGAAACCGAGTTCTCAGAGCTACAAAACTGCATCACTTTATTTCAAAATGTGAACTTTACCTCGAAAGCCTTTCACAACAACCTTATCACTCTATTCGGCTCTCTAACGTTCCTTGAAAACTGTGTTTCCGTGAAAGTACGGTTTGTTCATCTTCTGAAATCACTGACTCAGTTGATTAGATCTTGAAGTTTTTCACAGGTACTTACAACTCTGTACAAAGCTCATTTTCTCCACATTCAGAGGAACAGTTGCAGCCTTGTCCAGTCTACGTAGATTACCTTCCAAAGTTTGATTACAAATCAAAACATTTCTGAATCAGATTTAATGTAGGACTACTTTAAGATTCATATCTCGAAGGATAAAATACAGTTGCTTTTTGGCCAAAATGTCTCAATAAAAGTACAATATGAAAATACCTCATTACAATTAAACCTTTGCTTTTCATTGACTTTCTTTCGCCGTACGAAAATTAGATTTGAGAGTATTTTATTAGTATGCTTTTTGAAATTCTAAATGCATTTGGATTTGCTTGAGTTTCTTTAAAATAAGTAAATTATAGGAGTTAATCTGACCAAAAGATTTTAAAGAATGTTCCCCATCTTCCATTCTTCATGCAGAGCTGAAATAATAATTACAGTAGCAGTTGGCTGTGAGTCAAACTATGTGATTAGCACCATTTAAATATCTAGCAAAAAGAAAGAAAAACTACACAGCATGAAGAAAGCGTTACAAAATCAAACGTTTTTCTTCTCATTATGTAAATTTGCACTTAGCTGTGGAGGAAAGCATTCTTCTTTCCTCCTCACTCAAAGTATGCACTTAAAATGTTATGTGCTGGTTATGCAGAGGAAATGACATTTCCATCCTGAGCCTTGGCTGCATTTTCCTACCTGAGAGCTATTTCCATCTGTATACCTCAGGGATTGAGTTTCTGTCAGTCAGCACATCTCATGCTTCTGAGTGAAAATTAAAGGCACCTATGGGGCCATTTTAATTTATAGCTCTGTGCAAGACACCTGTTTATTGAGAAATTAGTCTTAACGTTTAAACCCTTTCCCATACATTGACAAATGTAGAAAACAAGTCAAAATAGGAAATCTATTTTAACTATTACCCATGAAAGAAGTCTACACCTGTAAAGAAGTCAGAGTTTAGAGCAGGAGAGCAATCTGTTTGTAGACTCTAAGAAATGGTCTCTTTGCCAAAGCTGAACTTGCATAATGATGAGGCCCAATACAACTAGCACTGTGGTATCTACCAGCTAATGTAAATCAGACAGTAATTCACCCCAGTCCTGCCCTCTGTGGCTTTGCGTAATCTCTGCGCCAGGCACTGTGGCTTTGCCTGGGCCTGATGCCAAGCACCAGACTGACATTGAGACTGCCATGTGTTGACACAGTTGTTGTGGTGACTGCAAGTTGATTTTTGTTTCAGTTGTTCATGTCGCGTTCACGATTTTGCAAAACACACCCCCTTTTAGTTATTACACTACTGTAGCCTTAGTTTAGCATATTTTCCACAACCTACTGCAGTCTGGTTAGGAGGTGCCTGCATGTTTGTGTGTGCCTCTCGAAGGGTCCTCGCTGGGCTCCAAACACTACATTTTAATGTAGTTTAAATTCCGTAGGCTGTTTCCTGCATGAAAATCAGACTAAAACATAGCAACATAGCTGATTGATTTTCAGTTTGAGACGCATGTTCATATATACATGATCTGTCGTCCAGCTGGCAGAGCAAAATGTAAAATGTAGCTTCAAGCTAATTATATGGCTTTGTTTTAGGGATTCAGCAAACTTAAGATGTTTATTTCTTTTTGAATCAAAGATAAAATATCAAGACAGCAGCTTTATAGAAAATAATCACATTTCATATCCTCTTCTTTGTCAGGCTGTAAGGATGGTTGACTCACATCAGTATCAGTGGATTTGTTTGATGTACTAGCATTTTAGCATAGATGGTAGCATTTTTTACGTCTTTTTTTTTATCACAGGGTTTCACTGATTTTACCATTCCTGCAAACTTGCTAACTGTTGTGCCTATTTTTGTTTGTTTGTGTAAATGTGTGTGTAGTACCAAAAGATGGCCTGAAAAGCCAGCCAGTGTTTGACGAGATCCGTATGACGTACATCAAGGAGCTGGGAAAAGCCATCGTGAAGAGAGAGGAAAACACTAGTCAGAACTGGCAGCGCTTTTACCAGCTAACTAAGCTACTGGACTCCATGCAGGAGGTTAGAAAACACACACACACACACACACACACAAGCCCCTGCTTTAGACCTGCTTGTATTATTATTGGAACACAGCCTACAATTTATTGAAGAAAAAAAAATCCGTGACATAAATCCAATCCTACCCCTGAGATTTGTGACCCGTCCCACCCCTAATAATTACAATTTGTTGCTTCTCTTCTTACAACCTTTTTTTTTAATGCCAGTCAAACTCAATGTTTCATAGCTTGTGGTTAAAGTGCATCAGTTTCTCAGAGTTCAGCTAAGTTCCCTGTACCATTCATGTAAAACCCTGAAGAATACACTCGCAGAGTCCACTAAGTGCATAATGTTCCAGTCGAATTCATTACATGCCGTCTCTACATAAAGCCTATTAATTGCTGAATGAAAAAGCTCCTGTATGTAGACCTGAGGCTTATTTCAAGATAATCCTGCAAAAAAAAGAAAGAAAAAAAACCCCAAACGTTTTTAATGATCCAATAGTCTCCTTAAACTGTCTGTGTCTCTTCCTCCCTTGAATCTCTCCCCAGATGGTGGAGGGTCTTCTACAGATCTGTTTCTACACCTTTGTGAATAAAACCCTCAGCGTGGAATTCCCTGAGATGCTGGCAGAGATCATCACCAACCAGATACCAAAATTCAAAGACGGGAGCGTCAAGCCTCTGCTGTTTCATCAGAAATGACTGCCTTAAACTGTGAAGCAATGCCTTAAATTCAGCCCTGTTCCTCTCTGGGGCCCCCGAGATTTCTCCCGTAAAGCTCTAAGCCTTGGCTTGTCCTGCCTCCCCTACTTCTCTGTTTCGATTCCTCCAGTTTTCCCAGGCCCCCCCCCCCCCCCCCCCCCATTGGAATTCTACGACACCCCACCAACCATTTAGCCAAATTTGGGAGCACAATACCTACCGCCTCATGCCTTCTTATCCTCTCTAAGGTTTGGCTAAACTATGCTGGGAGGGCTCTCAGCTGACTTGAAGCCATCCTTCTTGACTAAACAGGAAGAATTGTTTTCCTCCAGAGAAGAAATATTGGCTGGCATGTTGGCAAAAAGGCAACCCCCCCCCCCTCCGTCCACAGCCCTGTCCTCACCAATCGAATGCAGTTTCATTCGGTTGCTGCCTGCCTAATTTCTCTCCGGCCACTTCTGTTTTATTGCTGATATCGCTGACAAAACAACTCCTCGGAACACCTTTTCCCTCCATCGACATGACTCTCACCCTGCTGTCCTGCTCACCCGATGAGCAGCCTGTTGAAGCTTGCCCCAAGTTCAATCCCACTGCTACTCTGCTCAACTGCCTCGCTCATCAGTGTTTGCCCCACACCGCTCCACTGCGCACAGAATGTAGTGTTCAGGTCTTTTTGATTTCCAGAGAACTCGGCATTGAAGGTGGTACACAGAGAAATTAGAACTCATTCTGACATTGAAGAGTCTATTTGTTTCTTATTTGCACCCAGGGAGTGAAGGATGAACTCTTTTGAGCTGCGAATCAGTTATCTTCTCTGAAATTGTAGAATCCGACTTAGTATCTGACCAATGGTAGAAAATCATCAGCTCGAGGAATATTCTTCTGTTTTATTCATTTCTGACCACACACTTACGCACACTAACATAGAAAATATATACGAGGACACACACTCACTCAGTGAAATGTTTACACAGGATGTATCTGAGAAGGGAAAACAGTGCCTTTTAGCTTTCAAAGCCATCCTATATAAACCCATGTTGTTTTGCAAAAGATTCTAACCTTGACACCCGTCTGCATCTTTTTCCTGTTTGTTTTCTTTTTTTCTCAAGCAAACTGCTCTGGTGTTTTTATTGTGGGCAGCTCTTGTGCATCTAAATGTGCATCATAGGAAAACAACATATGGTACAAATAGGATATGTACATCAGTATGAACTATTAAGCTCTTGATCATGAGGATTAGGTCGTCAGAAGAATGAAAAAATTATAAACGACAGAAAAGAATGAAAAGGTGTTTTGATGTCCCACAAACACATTGCATGTGTTTGCCCTTTTCCCCATGTGAAGTCGATTTGCTAATTGTACTGTATCTTCAATCAGTATTGCCTAATTTTAGAGGATCCAGATTAATATTATATAAAGAAAGTTAATATAAATGACACATCAGGATCTCCTAGATAAACAATCTAACAAGCTTTAGAGATGGACATCACTGGAATTAAAACAAGGTTGTCTAATGTTGTTTAACATTTATTTTTATTAGGGCTAAAATACTCGGTCAGTTGTTAATTGGAGTGACAATTTCAACAAATTCTCATTCAATTTATTGATATGCAATTGCATAATTGCTTGTGGCTTCATTTCCACTGCGTTTCTATTTTGGCTTTCATTCAAACTTACTTCAAAATGTAGTTTTCTGGATCTCCCTTGGAGTGACCTACCAGGCCAGACTACCTGGTCCAACCATCAGAAATGAGAGCATGACCAAATTGGACTGGAAATAAATGCTGATGTACCCTTTATGGACATTAAGTGAATGATTTGAGATGATTTTAGAATGGCTGAATAGCTCCAAGTTTAGTAAGCAAATCAATCCGAACCCAGTTTAGTTCAATCAGCATCCCCATGTAAGGCTCCCACAAAAAAAACATTTCTGTCTGTGAAGTATGCCATTCCACATCAAATACATCATATAATCAGGTTCGTGTTTACATCAACAGCTACTGAGGTATTTACTTTTTGACCAGCCCAACATATAAAGATGGCTATTAAGATAATGAAACAGAAATATATAATTTTTATATGAGATGTAAAATAGAAACACCCAAAATCGATGGAACTTCTGTTCTCAGACTTAATCTCTTAAAGTTGGTTTATTTTTTTGGATTAACATGGACATGTGGTCAATGAAATTTGTGAATCAAAGCTCAGGCTATGAATGATGACATCACCTCGATGTGATCCAGTAGTGCCAAATGTATTTAAAGAGATATTTTATGCCTCCTTTCCTGGAGTAATTATTCAGATGGAATTCAACATCAATGTGGTTCTTGTTACCGTGCTGGAGAGTGCTCCTTTAGTCCAGTATCACACCGACACCAGCTTAAACTTACTGATTGTTATTACCCGAAAAAAAGTGTGTAGACTTTTTATGAACATGCACAAACACATTGTATTTTAAAGATTGCAGGGTCAGCAGGAATATCTGCTGCTGTCAAACAGGTGGTGGTCAGCACTTGGTGCATTTGTAATAATAATAAAAAAAAAAACGTATGTGAACCAACTAATGTGATGGCCAAACCAAAACACTGACTGCACAGTTGTACAAACACAATCCGCCCCCCTCTTAGCAGATATGCTTCTATTTTCCTCAGTGTTTCTTGTAACTGCCTCTATGCCTACAATGTCGACCTTATACATTCTCAGCCCTTTATTGTGAATGGTACTCATTCCTCACCCCTCCACCCATGATCCTGAATTGCAGTTACCAGACCAGGAAGCAGGTTGCCATGGAGACTACTCATTTGTGTGTTACTTACAGCAAACAGCACAGTGGGCTCTGGCCGCATAAGAGCCACTATTCAGTATGAGCCATCATGTTATTATTAATCAGCCATTCTGCCAAAAGGATGGTCATGTACTGTGCAGGCTTTCAGCTTTCACCTGCTTACTCGCTCAAGTGGCCTTGTGCTGTGAGAAAAAGAAAAACAAACAAAAAAAAAACAATCCGCTCACGTCATTGTGGATTATTCTGGGGAATATTTGAGAAAACTATCTCTTTGTTTTGGTAACTTTTGCATACACAGTCGTTTCCCGTTGGTGGTGCTTCGAAAACCAGCTTTAACGTGTTGATGTAACCTAAACCCTGCTCGTTTCTAAATGGCCATAGGTGTTTATAGCAGCGCCGACATAAACAGTGCAATGTAAACTGTCTATTATTACAAACTATTTTTACATAGCCTCTATACTCCGATACACTTTTTCTTTTACCTTTCAACTACTTGTCCGATTAAAGGCCTTGCGAAAGGGAGACAGAGAGCCATAGAAATAAGATTTTAAATCAGGAAATAGATAAACCCTTATCAAATATAAATACTTTTGGAGATTGATGTATTGTAAAAAAAAAAAAAAAAAAAAAAGTAAAAAAATAAAGACAATATTTTCTGTGATTTTGAATACATCAGCTTGATCCTCTTTGATATGAATTATTTTACCCAATCCTTTTTGTACATTGAATGACTCGAGAAAGTACATATTTTTTTCATTTGTGTTTGATAAGGTAGACGTGTTGAATACATTAGGAAGTGTTAAACATGTTTTGTCTTGTGAAGTAAATGTACATTCTAAGAGTCAATGGGAAAGTCCACATGAATGCTAACTGTGTTTTAAAGTTATACAGAAACGAGGGAGTGGGGGGAGGGTGGGTGCGACAGACTGGAGGAGGTTTTTGTGTTGTGTAAGTGACCAAAGCAGAGGAGAATTAAGAAAAAGAAAAAAAAACACAACTAACAAACAGAAGTATTCAAGCAGTTACATTTTAAGTAGCACTTATCCAATTTCTAGTACTTACTTTGTTTTGAAAGGTATGTTTTGTAAAAGGTCCAGGCTTTTGGCTCCCATGTATATTGTTGTGAGGATTTACTGGTCACAAAAAAAGTTGAATCTCCATGTGAAAGTAAATCTACCAGAGCCTGACAGAATTGCACTACCCTCATATTGGTTGATAAATTCTATTTTGTATAAAATACATGCAAATATGATCTTTAAAGATTAAGGGCAGATCAGGTTTCACTGGTACATATGGCTATGGCTTTCATTGAAGTCTGTTTCGCTCATATTTCAGTTCTGTAAATGTAATCTGATGTAAAAACAACCAAAAAACATAAAATGTTTGTTTAAAAGAAACAATAGCTTGTTTTACTTCTGTAATACACCTCTTCTGTAGTCAGTGTCGATATTTTCACCTATTTGATTAAATGTTGAATTCAGTTACCTGTGTTGTTCTTTGACATTGGATTTGGCATTGTGCTGGAAAACGACTTGGAGAATGTTTTCTTCATGGCAGGTGGAACGTGGATATTGAGAACAGATTAGTTTAAATATTACACACAATAAAGTTTCCTGTTTTTCAAGGCACAGTGCAAATGTTTTATTTCTACCCTCTCACATTGTTATTTATGTGCATAAGAATAAAATCTAAAAGTCCATCAACTTTGTATCTATTGACCTATTAACTACTAAAAGGAGAAACAGCCTAGCTTTGAACATCATTAATGTTTCACTTCCAGACCTCTCTGAAAGCTCGCTCAATCAGTTCCATTAGTTTATTTAGTAGAAAAACAGAGGGCATTATGTGCGGGACATGTTTCTGAGAAAAAATCAGCCTTTTAGTGATTTCCCAGAGTACTGTGAGCTTCATGAGTGGAGAAACTAATGAAGTTGGGAGCACACTCATGAACTGAGTAATATCCATTTTTTATATATATTTCTGCAACATTTACAAGAAACTTACATAATCACAAATTCTTACAGCTTCTCATCTGCAATTACATTTTAGCAGCTTTCTTTACCAGTGTTTACAACATTCAGATCCCTTTATAAATAATAATAAATAACCTGAAGGATCAACTAAGTATTTATTTTTCTAAATCCTTAACTGTACAAATATTTGATACAATAAGTGTTTGCCATACCAAATATGATGGCAAAATGAACTGAAGCGTTCTCGTCTGTTAGCTTGTTCCATATCTTATTGACAGATTCAAGATGTGCATTATATAGAGTTTGAGATTGGGAGCACAGGTAAACTAAGATAGCAATCAATCAGGCATGGAACAAACGTCCACTAAACAAATGATGTACTTAGCATTAGATAGATAGATAGATAGATAGATAGATAGATACTTTATTGATCCCGAAGGAAATTCAAGTAGGAAATTCTAACTAGCAAATCTATTGCGAATCGTTTTGATTTATTTTTTTTAAATAACTTCACCACAGGAAACAAAAGAAAATTCAAAGTTCTGCTACATGTTTTGTGAATATTTATTATTCAGCTAAATAAAAACTTAATATAAGAAGAAGACTCAAACTCTGGATGTTGTTATCTCCTTTAATTCTGCACAATTTCTTGTCAATTCACCAAAACATCTGAAAGAATAAGGCTTAGATAGACGCAAATGATACAACAATCTGGGCAACAAAGATGGAATCAAGAAATTAAGTTAGTAGGCTAAAAATACAAAATATAAAATTTCATAATTAAAAAAAAAATCATACCTTATCAAATGCTGTTTTTTTTGTATTTACAATGTCATTAAAACATCTCGGATTGAATACATTTCAGGATTACACCTTTTAAGAAACTGTCATAAATAAGAAGTTCAGATATGAACAAAGTAGTCTCGTTTCACATTTTTATTTCTTTTGACTCCCATTGACTTTTCCTACTCAAACGATAAAATGTTATTTTCAACTATAAGGTTTCC
The DNA here is from genome assembly GCF_947650265.1 of Symphodus melops. Classification (NCBI taxonomy): domain Eukaryota; kingdom Metazoa; phylum Chordata; class Actinopteri; order Labriformes; family Labridae; genus Symphodus; species Symphodus melops. The sequence continues at coordinate 15,159,441 of NC_136701.1, forward strand.
AATAAGGAAAGTAGAAGAAACGTGATGGTGCAGGAAAGAAAAATCCAGAATGAGGATATGCTTGGAGCCCCAAAGCAGACCAGCTTTTATAAGCATAACTGAATGATTCAGAAAAATCCTCCTTTGGTTAGAGAGAAAACATCTACTGAACTGATTTATTGAATTCATGTAATTGTTCAAAGTAGTAGATAATAATTTGGGCTATGATTAAAAACAGGAATGTGGATTTTTTTTTTTTATGTTTTGAGAGACATGCTTCTCACACACACAAAGACCTAAAGCACAAAGAAGATCTCTAGACATGCAATGAGCAATATCAGAGTAAAGGGGTAGCAGTTGGTGATTTGGTGCCTTGCTCAAAGGCAGTACTAAAGGAGTAAACTGGCACCCATTTGGTCAGAATCAGGACTTAAAGTTGGCGACCCACAGGTTCCCACCCTACAGTCTGAACTCCTGAGGCCCTCGTACACGTTTGCCGTTCCCCATGTGTGTTTTTCTAATAAGAATGAAATAGAAAATGATTTAATGAAATTGAAGACATTTCACGTAGTCACAGCAATGAATTGAAATAGTGCAAACATGACTCACAAAAATCTATCTTGGACTCTGTCATTCCGAACAATTAAATACACATGGGGAGGCAAAGTGAGCCCTCACAGCTGGGCTTATTTTCAACAGCAGGAATCAAATGTTGAATTAACGTCACTTTGTAAACTGCGGATCTCTTGTGGTACTTCTTTGAAATATTTTTTTTTACATTTTTCGTGAAGGCTCTGTATCGAGAGGCATTCAAACCAAACGCTGAGCTTTTGGAGAACTTGTTCCGTGCTGATCTGCCCTGAGGCTCCTTCTCCTGAACTGTGAGCTCTGAAACATGAGCCAGGTTGAGTCTTGTCCAGGGGAATAACCAGACCGTCACAACAAGTGCTCAAAAACATATTTACAGCTGTACAATGAAACTCAAATCATTAAAACATTGGCTCTACAAAGCTCCATCCCAATGAGACCAGCAGTCACTTAGACACGCCAAGTAGAAAGGTGATTAAGCATGTCCAGAGTTGAATTCCACCTGCTTTGGATTTTGTGCTGTAAGATCTTTCTTTTTTTGTGTGATTATATGAGGAGATGCTGAAGCGGTACAGTTCAAAGTGATAAAGCAAGGACTGAAAAATCTAAAAACCCACACACTTCACGCACACACACACGCACACACGCACATTTCAGGCTCATTACCACGTCATTTTCACCAAGATTTTGAGAAGTCATTCATGCTAGTTCAATAACAGTCGGAACCACAGTTGGACGTGTCGATTTTCCAGTGCAATTCATGGGTCTCCCTCAGGTTCGTGGTAAGTTCGCTTACTCTTCTTTCCATGATCACCTTTACTCAAACAGGTTCTTTTCGGTCCAGCTTCAAGTCCCTGTCTACAGCCTCATCAACAATGGGCCCCAGTCCAGTATGCTCTAAGATATATAAAAGTCTGCTCTGTGCTCTGTGTGCAGTCGTTTCTTGTCCTCAACAGTCCAGTTTGGTCAACTCCAGTACACAGTCATTCAGTCTTTCCCCTCGCCCTCGACTATGAAAACTCCACATAGTTTTCTGGTATCAGTCCTGTTCGGCCATCCAAAGTCCCTTCAAGCCAGCCAGGCTCCCTTGAGGCATGAACTGGAAGTGGGGGGAAAAAAAGAAAGAAAAACGATTTTTGTTTAAACAACTGGAAATGTAGAGAGAAGATTTGGGTATATGTGGCACTTCAGAATGAGGACAAACAGTGAGTAACACGTGTTGGAATCAGGCCTGAGAGACAAGATGCAAATAACTCAGACCAGGAGACCTAATTCCACATGTTCCTCAGCATGTCAACTGTTTTATTTGTTAATATGTCGAGCGAATATCTCTGGCAAAAGAAATCCCACACAGATAAAGCTGCTAATGTGTGTTGATATTTACTGAAGCAGACGTAATTCACACTCTCTCTCTCTCTCGGGCTCGTTTAACTTCGGTTTTGGCTGGTTTAATTTTTTATCTTCTCTTTGATTTTCAATTGTTTTTTACATCAACTTTTCGATGCCCTCTTTTTCCCTTTATCACGGTGCGCTGGATGTCTTGTGTGAAGCACTTTGAATTGCCCCGTTGTTGAAATGTGCTACTATACAGTCAATCAATCAATGCGCCTTGCCCGGATACGGCTTTAGAGACAGGAAGTTAAAGAAAACATTGCAGCAGATGTTGTCTTAATTTCGTCCTGACACTAAATTAAACTCCTCGACGGTCACATTGAAGACATAAAAAAAACAAATGGGAGCTGGATGCAAGACAGTGCAAAGGGTTATTGTCTATTGCCTTGTCATTTTCATGGTTCTGCCTTCTTTAAAAGTAGCTAGTGTAACACAATGAAAAAAACAACAACATGGTAATCTTCTATAGCACAGCGAGGGTTACACACTTAGATATCGTTGTTGTATACTTATGACCACTAAAGCATTATGAGCTCCACAGGGACAGCTGGGATGCTTCATCCCCTTCTGGCCGTCAGCAGACTGGCTAGCTGAAATACCTCTGTGGAGATTACATGTCCACAAGGTCACATTTTGACCCAAATGTCTCCGATGACACTGCTCTACTTAACATAAGCAGCAACGGTCTTAACACAGCTAACTCTATTTATGCTCTGGGGGTTGACAGACCATTTGTGTCCATTTCCATTTACGCAGTCGTGCCATAAAAACCATTCGGTTCAACAGGTATTTTGCCATGATGATCAGAAATAAATATTTTATAAACATTATATTTTTTGTAAATCTGGCCTTCATTAGAAGATCAGAGCCAAAGAAAACCAAAAGGGGAGAGAATGCGATTTAAAGTTTTGGCAGCTCGAGGTTTGTGAGTTTGAAATTAAGCTGGACGGGGCCAAATGTTTTCATCATGATCGCTACAGTATCCATGCGGGAAGGTGTGAAAGAATCGAAATAGAAGAAAAGGAATATTTTTTTTTTTTTTAGAAACATTTGTTGAGTCTCTGCGTGTGCTTATAATGCTAACTCTTCACTCAAACAGAGCAAATAACGCCTCACATTTTAAGGTTATTTAAAGCAGCGCCAGAATAGTTTTTCACTGCTTTGCCAGCCTCTGACGTTCTCTTGACAAGTGTCTAAAAATAGCTAATGCACCCCATGCCTCTTTTTAAAATCAATTGCACAAACAGAACGATATATCAGCATATGGATTCAGATTCCTAGTCCTCGTAATTTAATTCTAAGGATATAACTGAAGTGCTTATTCATCCACCTGCAGCGCATGTTTCTCTTTTAAACGACAACCACTTTAAAAAAGGAGAAATTTACCAAACATGACGGAGAACCTTTTTAAATACAATGAAGAAAAAAAAAATCATTTTCAATTTGAACATTTCAATTCATCACCAAGGCTAAGTGTGTTTAAATCGCCAACGTCTGAATTTTCTCTTTCGATACGAAGCATTTGTTTTCCATACAAACACAAAGCGCCTTTCCTTCCCCTCTGCTGGCGAGGTCAGAGCCTGACTCACCGTTGTCAAAGATGGTCCCAGCAATGAAGGACAGCTCAGAGTCATGCTCTGCCTTGCAGGCATACAGCGCTCGAGCCTTCCTGCCCACAATACTGGAGATAAAAAGAGAAGGAGAGGGAGACAGAAGGTTGACGTCAATTCTGGAGGAAAACGACAGCTTCACTTTCAAACAAAGATTGATAAAGAAACTTACTGTGAGGGGGCCTGACCTTTAGTTAGTGACACTCACCAGAGGAAATATCAAGAATTTTAATATGGATCAGAATAACCTGAAATTGAAAAGCTTGTCATCCAGGATCAATTAAATCTTCATATTTGTATGCGGCTTTTTGAAAGCAACATCGGATAAGATGTATGTGAAAGACGTGATTGAAGTGTGCTTCAATCAAATGATAAACGTGCGCTCCCATTCAGACAAATTGTGTTATATCAAATCATGTTTGTTTGTTTTTTTGTTTTTTTTTGTAGGGAGAAAATCTTTTTCACTTCATGGAAGATTAAAAAGTTAGCCAAATGTCAACTTCATCTGTATGATCGCTCAAGGGGTTGAGTGAATGATGTGAAAAAAGAACAGTCGACACGATCCCAGGATAACTACAGTGAGCGTCTTGGTATATACCTCACAGAGTAAACCGTGGCGGCTTGTTTAATTATTCCACAAACAATGAGGACAGACCTGACAGGGGAGGAATCACTGGAGGCGGAGGAGATCGGCTGTGGGCTTGACGGTGCTGAGAACATCGGCCAGGAGGGCGATCGAGGTGAGGTGGGGCTCGGCGATGTTGCACTAATGGTCACAAACCCACAAAAAAAAATGTCATTGGCAGTGTGAGGATTGATTGGCAAAGAATACAGTGAATATATGCATGCAGTTCTTGTGTGACATTTTAAAAATCAAAGATGCACTTTCTGTACCTGGCTGGTATGCTGCCACGACTCTTTGGGTTGAGCCTAAAAAAAAACACAAGACCAAAGACAAAGCAAGATAAGTAATTCATCTAAAAATCCTCCTTTTGGGAACGGACAAACGACAAAGAACGCTACCTACATTAATTTGATGTTAATCCCAACATTATGTCTAATGAGATTATATAAGTGAGGGGTTTTCCTTTCTCTGTGTCCTCTCCCTGAGGTCTACTTACATAAGTTCCCTTTGTCCTTTCCAGCACAAAGGGAACAATGGCCTCCTAAGATCTTTTGCAAAAGAAAAAGGTCAAATAAACCCGGACCTATTTGACTGAGACTCCTTAATGAGCGCGCTCCAACACGGATTAAAACAACAAACCAGGAAGAAGGGGAATTCTTGGTCAATTCTTGTGAACCTTACAACATCAAAACATTTGATTTCAACTGGGATTCTCTGAGCACCCACAGTATTGTCGTACCCTGTAAGTTCGTGAGACATTTGCTGCATTTAACAGCTTATTCACAATGATTAAAGTCAAATCAACGAGATTATCATTCTTGTCGAGTTGATAGGGGGAGAAAGGAAGATTAAAGTGAGGCTTGATAAAAAGATTATACAGAAGGAATATTTTATAGTCGATTAAAATTACAAATAAGCAAGGTCTGCTTTGGGAACACGAGTCAAGATCATTTTCTTGACATGCCTTTTTTTAGTGAATAACACATGCGTAGATGATTACACATAGAAATCAGTCATGAGCAAGGCCAGCAGAGTAATGAAGAAACACAACGCCCACCACTTTGCATACACGCAGCAACACCGGGAAAAAAAAAATAAAAAAAATCAGCCTGGCTGTTTTGCATCGTGACTGCCGTCTCGTTTTAGACTCAAAAAAGGAGATTTCTCTGCAGCGCCTGCTCCTCTGTTATTTCTCTGCTTTGCCTCAAACGAACTGAGGAATAAATTGAAAAAAAAAAAAAAAAAAAGCCTTAAGCAAGGTTTGAGACTGAAACTTAGATTTGATTAAATACTGCAAGAAATGCAGTCTGAATTAAGAAAAATTGCCGCCTGAATTTCCCTCTTCAAACTTCTTTTTGAACATATTGTCAAAACAATATGATCGCCACGAGGATTTAAAAGGAAGATTCAGTGGGGTTCGTACATTTGAATAGGAATTTGAAAATGCACTCAGCATTACTGTAGTGCACTTCTCGACGACGACTGAAATCTTATTGCGAAGATTCTGTGTCGGTTGCTGTTAAAGCTAGTGACAGTGAAGTTCACTTCAATTAAAAGAGAATTCTATGGAAAGAAATGAAAGGACTGAGCTTTTCTAAGAGCAGAGTGCAGATCTAGACTGAAGCGACTGTTTTTCCACCATGATGATCAATCCGCGAACAGGTTTGACAATCGACAAAGTTTTGGAATGTTTTTCAACTTCTTGGAACGACATCTGAACTTGTATTTATGGTTGAAGGTTTTTGCCTAACTCCATTAAGGGCAGGTCAGTCAATCAGTGTCTTTTTACAGTGACGTCACTGAATCCATTCTCACGTCCACACATCAGCCTGCTGTGGTGGCATGAGTAACATAACACACCTCAACACCATCATTTAACTGAGCAGTTAAATCATCGGACTGGACCTGGAGCCCATAAAGCAAAAACACAACCAATATACACAAACAAACACACACACGCACACACAAATGTCTCCCTTTCAGGACAAAAAGTGCCATGTCTCGCTTTGTGGTTGCCGTAGTGGCAACCATCATAATCATGTTGCGGCTCTCATTTGAGAGCCAACCTGTTCAATAGCCCCGGTCAGGGCTGTCACTCGTTCAGTTTCACAAAGATGACGTGAGAAATGCTTTTTTGCACATGTTGTAAGAATCTATCTGTGGATGCCAAAAAAGCACTCCAGCAGATAATATTGGCTCTGAATCTGCATGTGAGTCACATGTTGTGACAAAAGTGACAAATATGGACAAAGTGATGGATTTAAGGCGTAAAGGGAACCTTGAAATTAGCTGTTGTTAAAGAAACTGGACTCTGGAGCTCATCATATCCAACAAATGTTGGCAGCACAGCATGAAGATTTATTTTGGGGGTTTTTAATGTCTCGATTTTGGGGACATGACAGTAGACAGTCAGAAACCAGGAGGAGAGAGAGAGTGGGGAGCGACATGCAGAAAAGGAGCCACAGGTTGGACTCGAACGCGGGCCACAGCCTCTGCCCACATGGGACACGCACTCCAACAACCAAAAGCTTTGAAAGACGACCACTTGAGCATCTGTTTTATACACCGTGAAAGTGTAAGGCTAACAATTAATTTGATAAAGTCAAAATAGAAATCTGTGCATTCTTTCTTTATGGATTTCATTTGTGTTATTGTTTACAATATTACACAAGACACAGATTGATAGAACCCTTATTGTAAATTCGGGGAAACAATGATTTTGTGGTTACATTCTGCTACAAACAGACGACCTGTTGGGTTCCAGAAAACCACAAACTTCTAGACTTAGTTAATTTCTTGATTTTTTGGTTTTCATTTCACCTTCAATTTAAGAAGAAACTTGAGATGAAGCTCCGTTCCTTATTCATTTCCGACATTTTGTGACAAGTGTCAGTTTGAGTGATTGTATGAACTATCAATTTCTCTTTCCATTTGTCTGTTTTCTGCTCCCTTGTTGTAATTACTTTAAGTACTATCTTCTGGGGTCGCCGGTGGCGCAGCTGCAGTGCGCGTGACCCCATGTATTGAGGCTTAGTCCTCGCGCGCGGGCGGCCCGGGTTCGCGTCCGGCCTGTGGCCATTTCCCGCATGTCTCTCCCCACTCTCTCTCCCCCTTTCCGACTCTATCCACTGTCCTCCCTCTACAATAAAGGCAAAAAAGGCCAAAAATAAATCTTTAAAAAAAAAAAAAAGTACTATCTTCTACCTTCTTTCTCCTTGGTCCCTCCCCATGACAGAGCTTCAAAATGAGACAACAAGGGATCGTTTTAATTAAGATACTTTAATTGAATCAGGTGTCTTTCTCTTGTCTGGTTTGAATTGTGTTAAAAAAAACAACACCCAAACATATTGAAAAAAAAAAAAAAGAAGCTTAAACATGACACTTTCAAAATGGGCCAACTTGTCTGAGGTGAATGTATATTCCTCCAATCACACTCTTACAGCACAACTGACAGCTCATTTAATTAAAGTGATGTCTCGACTCTCAAGCCTCCACCTGACAGGTCATCAATTCACGAACACATGAGAAAGCTGCCTGCAATGACAGCATGTGTCTAAAATCAATGCAGGTGTCAATCATTCAAGGTGTTATAGTGTTGGTACAATAGAAAAAAATACAAATGAAATCTCAAATTGAAGTCAAACAAAATGAGTTTCAATATGAGTTTACTTTGCTAGAACACATGCATACATGGAAAAAAAATACACAAACATTTGCACTGCACCATCATGTTATCCTCAATTAGCCAATAACTTAAAAGGACTTTGATCAAGCTGGCATTGCCTTTGGTCTGCATTGTTGTGTTAGCAGGCTAATGTTAGCATACTTTCTTTAGCTTGAAGCTTTACATGGAACTGAATTTCCCCTCTAGGACTAATAAAGTCATTCAAATCTGAATCTTAACATTGCATATAAATTGACACAGAATGAAGGTGATCAAAAAATGTCTATGATCCAGAGGGGCATTTACATTGGATGTAGCCTACTTGATTTCTTGCTTTATTTATGTGTCAAATGTTGCACATCCTTCCTTTGACTTTATGGTTTCAAACCTTTATGTAAGAATTCATTGTCAGCTAAGAGCCCATTAGCTAAAAAAAAAAGTGCATGTCAAAAATCATAAAGGTGCAAGAAGCGCTGAGGAATACCTCAGTAATGAGCGTCGTAAATTTTGGTTGTAGCTCTTGTCACACCTCTCTTTTATCTTTCAACAACGAGGGGAACAGAGGAAGCAGGACAGAAGACAAGTTGGACTCCTTAGGATGACTTGAATCACAAAACGCGGCACCAACCAATCTTTTTATTTTTTTCATGATTCACTTTTGCTTTAAGGGTGTATTTGATAGGACAGTGGAAAGAGTAGGAAATCAAGATGAGAAAGACTTGAAGAGAAAGGAGCTGCAAGTCGGATTCAAACCTGTTGAAGGACTGTAGTATCTGTACATAGGGCCGATAACCAATAGTGTAGAAATAATATGTTGTTTGTTTATCTCTATTGTTTAAAATGTCTCATCCTCCCACTTATGTGCTCTCCTTTCAATCATCTTGTGTCCAATACACTTAAACACACAGAAAACAACAGACACATTTGATGCAAGCATTGATGTGGATGACCATTTATCCAAAATAGGATCACTGTTCCCCATGATCAGCTGTGCTGCTGAAAATGAGATTCTGACTCCGCAAAATGACACTGAAATAAAATCCGGGGCAACACATACCACGAACCGAGAGTTTTCTGGAACCTACAGCTGGAACTAAAGTATCCCAAAACCTGACTGCTCTTTTTTTAGATCAGCCTATTTAGGGTGAGTCTTTTTTTCTCGCAGGTTTATATTGACAATGACTGATGAACACCATGTGGCCTGCCTACGCCTTTGAAACCAGTTGCTAATGTCCTTCCTTCAGGGCTTCCCTGTGCTAGAACATCATTTGTTTTTTGGACTGGTTAAGAGTCATTCTAATGTAGCGTCTATTTTCACACTTACATTCCACTGTTGAAATAAATTTCAGGACTTTACGCATTAATTCTCCTCTCAGTTTTTTCATAATTACCATGACTTATTGACTTAAGTCTGTCCTGAATGAAACCTACAATTCTAAATGAGCCATAGACTTTAATGTATCTTTTTTTTAAAGTTACTTTACTCTACTTTACTACACTACTACATTGTATACTTTAATCCTTTCTGCATTCATGAAGTGAAGAGGGAATGGGCTTTATGCTAAATAAAGTAAAAGTAAGTAAAAAAAAGTTTTAAAAAAAGTACAAATGTCAGAGCTCACTCATAGACTCAATAATGTCCAGCAATGAAAACAAACAAGGTGAAAGTAGGAGGCAAAAGCTTCCGTTATTCACTCATTTTATCTCCTTCTTGATTATGATTTTTCTGTTGATGAGGACTTTTCACCCATTTTCATCATCATCGCCATCACATCATCACCCATAAGATGTTGCTAAGTGTTACAGGAACTCCTAACTGAGTTATTATATGTCAGTGTAGACAGGGACATCTGAAGAAAATGTTATTGAGAGGAAGCCCATATAAAACTCTCTCTGTTCGTAATGCCTTTGGCGATTAAAACATATCCAGTGTTATCAGAGGTTGCGGCTTTGAGATCCATTTCAAACCTTTGGTTAATTCCCTCATGAATGACTGAATTTGCTCTTTTCCGTGTCTAAAGATCGTAGAGTGTGAGAGAGTTGTGCTGTCTGTGTTGTGCTCCAGGCAAAACAATGTAATAGAAAGAAATCTCAAGAAGCAGCTCTTCAGTAAAAATAGAAGCAGACACACAGAGAGTGAACAGTGTGTGCTTGTTTTGTGTGTGCGCTTGTCTTGTGTGTCCGTGTGTGAGAGCCTATGCATGTGTCATGTGTGTTATGCTATGGGGAAAAAATATTTCTATGACAGGTTTCCTAGAAAATTGTCATGTCACAATAGAAATGTTCAGGTTATTACCTGTTACAAGAAGGAGTAATTACTTTTACAGCCGTTTTTCTTTCTAACCCTTTTTCTATCAGAAGTTCTTCACTTCTCCTGCTCGTAAATGCCAAACAGACAAAAGGAACACGTGGAAAAAATCCTTCTGTTTCCCAAAGGGGCACATGGAAGACATTTTGCCATTTGTACTTTTACCCTGTGTACACCAGGTTCACGTTGTAGTCTGGAGGAGTTTCGCAATCATATGTCCAACAAGTGACAAATGTTTCGACTCATAGGTCAAAGAGGAAACTTCTGTTTTTATTTCGTCTTTATTTTTTGATTCACTAGAAAGACTGACGAATGAGTTATGTGTCTACGAGATAACTTAAAACTGTCACGTGTACCAAAGATAACAGCCTCAAAGTACATAATATGATGAAATCTGACTTCAACACATTCATTATTCATTACATCGGGGCAGGGGGTTGTTGCAGATTTAAAAAAAAAAAAAAGCAACAAAAACAATGTCCTTGTAGGTCTCATTTTGTTTCACTTCCCAGAAAATGTTAGTTGTTGTTACTTTACTATCATGCACCTCAGTAGTGTCTCTCGAAATAAAACCAGATTTCACAGCCGAAACATGTCACTAACTTTTCTCTGGGATAATTTCAGAAAACTCAAAAGATGACGGCCACAGATAACATCAGGCTGTGTGGCACTGAGCTGAGAAGTCAGAAGACACTATTTGAGTGGTATTTAATCCATTTCAAATGTGTGCATCAGTCCTGATATTAAAATCTTATTATTGTACAGGTGTTATTGCTGGTGAGAGGAGGTTTTAATCAATTTCATCTATTAATCAATTTTATCTATTTATAACGATTAATGATTCATTTGAACAGCTTTACTGCAACGACTTTACTGACCACTGATCTTCAGTTTCTTATACTCTAATTTATCCAAAATCCCTTTTTGGGGGCTTTTGAGCTCTTTTAAAATCAGTTATAATAAAAAGTATTGTGTGCGCTTTGCCAAAGATAATGACAGATTACAGATGGTATTAGGGGGATTTGCTCTCGTTTTAATTTTTTTTCTTTTTTTTTTAATTCATGATTCAAATATAATAACATCAAATATTGCCAATAATCTTTGATCAACATCTCTTCATTGCTGCTTGTCCTTACAAAAAGATAAAACAAGATGAGATCTATTAAGATGTAGTTTCTTTTCCTCTTTGTGCGTCTTCATTCACAGCTGGGTTAAAGGGTTAATCAGGGGACGATAGATAGATTTCAGTAATAAAAAGAACCATTGAATATCTAATTGAACAAAATGCAACATGACCCTGTCTTCTATTCTGTATTCATTAGTCCCAGGTTTCAAGGACAACATGGCCATTGTGCAGGTCTGGATATCATTTCAGATTTTTTTTTATTTTTTGTTGAGAGAAAGGTTTTTGATTTGAAGCTGCTGGAATGATCTCCACTGCTGTTAAAGCATTAAAGTCATTTTCACAAAGTATGTGCTCCTGCGTTTGTTTTTTCAAGTGTCTCTCCATTATGACCCCTCCCGCTATAAGAACTCTCATCACAAAATGTTCACCAACATCACTTATGTGTATTAAGCAAAAACAATGAATAGCAGTAAAACATACCGAACAGAGTGAAATGCTCGAACCTACATCCCAGATATTCATCGTATTAATTAGGGGTGGGACTTGATAAAAAAAAAAAAAATCGTAATTAACTCAGGGCTTTCTAATTAATTAATCGCATTTTAAGTGCATCACAACGTGTGCCCTAAAAAGCAAAACTTCCCAATCTAAATGGATTTTGGTGGATGAATGAATGCAATGCATGCAATTTTGCTTGCTTTTCAGTTTCATAAAGCTGTTGGATCTCGTTTGAAATAGTTATTCTGCACAGCAGCTTGAAAGTTGGATCACACTTTGCTAACTGTAGCACATTTTTTAACCCCTTATCTTCTAGCACTATCATTGGTCTACAGTCCAGAGCAATCAATTTAGCGAGTGAATTTGTAAATTTATCAGATGTTGCATTACTAATTTTGGTCCGGAGCTAGACATGCTAGCGTGGGGCTAGACATGCTAGCGTGGGGCTAGCATGGACAATGACAGACAGTTCCACGCTGTTTATGAGGCAAACTGTGATTACATTTAACACGTTATTTTATCATAATTAGTCCCACCCCGAGTATAAATCAGACTGTTCTCATGCCTCTCTGGTTTCATGTATTTGTAATCTGGCAATCTTTACATGAAGCTTTGTATCATTAGAAACATGGTAGTAGTGTTGAATGGTCATGAATCCAGCCCTCATTTTGCCCTGAGACGAGAAAAATATGTTTTTCTTTGCCTGGAAGTTTTCTTCATGTGATGCAATATGACGCTTTTTGCATCACATGAAGAAAACTTTCAAGCAAAGAAAAACACATTTTTCTCAGCTCAGGGCAAAATGAGGGCTGGATTCACGACCATTCAACACTACTACCATGTTTCTAATGATACAAAGCTTCATGTAAATGGGTGAAGTATCCCTTTAAAGAGGACATATTACTCTGTTTCTGTGCCTCTTTAAATGCAATGAAGCCATTATCTAAATACAGTGGGAGTAAGATGTAAATAACTATGCTGTCTGGTGAACGGACATCTTTTTCACCTTGACCAAACGTTCATACGTACAAAACATATCACAGACAATACATTAGCAGAGATCCATCGGTTCAACATCTGCATCGGCTGATGTCAACATCGTTGAACTGATTTGTATTCACTGTCAAACATGAGAGAAAATGTTGCATTGTGGGAGTCGTCTTACATCAAAAGACGTCATGGAACATCGGTATGAGATTCAGCCCTGATTTCCCTAATAGGTGCACCTCTGCTGCACACATCAAGGTTTAAAGAACCTGACAGTGATGCCTTCAATATAAACATCATCCTGAGCTAAAAAAAAAAAAAAAGGCAGAAGCTTCCAAGTGAATCATTTCATGCACCATTAGGTTCATGATCTTTAACAGTCACTTAATGGCTCTTTATGGTGATTCCAAACACATCCTGTCACCCGTTTGCTCTTTTTCAAGGTCTATTTTTTTTCTCTTGATTTCTTATAAAACCAGCATCAATTATAGATATATCACTTCTATTTTTGCATAACATCCTGTGGTGAGCTCTGGGCTTGACTCGAGAAAAATGCCCAAAAAAATATTTAAATATGTAAATGTTTCTGAAAATATATTAAAAACTGTTCACTTTAACTGCATAAATGAATATCATGAATGCCTGGCATAAAAAAAAGCATAATTTTCTTTCCGCCTTGTTCACACTTGGTGAATCACTCCTCAAGCATAGCACACTTCTTTTCGGTTGGATCATTACTTTTTTCATGTTATTAGATTTTTTTTTTAATTTAAAGAATGAAGCCCAGTGTGATGAGGTTTGCACAATAATGTCATTACTTTCAATAGATTCAAAATTCAGAAGCAACTAAAAGAGAAGCTTACATTTTAAACCGCGTTACTTCTTAGAGAATTTACTCGGGCTTAAAACAAGTTGCCTTTTTTGTTAATTACTTGAATCTGTTGTCTTGAATTGCACCATAAGAATACTTGATGTATTTACAGCAGATAACACTTATCAATGCTCAACGTATGTTTTGCACATGCGTGCAGTCAGTATTGAACAATCCCTTCATGTTTTAGGTGTGGATAGCATTAAACAGAACAGCTTCATATTTCAATCCATTAAAGAGGACTGGTGTATGAGGCTTCACTTCCTAAGTTTATACCTGTGTTTAGACTTGTAGAGAATTTTCTGCTCAAACTGATTGCCATAAAGTTGCTGCATGTTCAGACATGTTGATTGAATTGACACCATCAGTCACGTCGTCAGTGATTGAGGGGAATTCCCTACAGCGAACAAGCACACAGGGCCACATTAAAAAAAAAGACGAATTAAAGACGCAGTGAAAGAATCCAAAATCAAATGCTGGATGAAGATTTACTATGGGTTTGGAATGAAAGTATAAAAAATGAAAATATAAGACAAAAAGAAAAAAATAATCAGTGTGGACATGCTTAGTCACTCTGAGGGCTTTACTTGAGTTATCTGTCAGAAGATGAAATGATTTGCAGGGTGCATGTCAACATGTACAAACAACATGTTGCAACAGGCAATCCCATGATGACAGACGAATAGATGTAAATGCTGCTTACACGTGTTTGTGTGCGTGCGTGCGTGCGTGGCTCAGCTGCAGGCATGTGAATAACCCTGGTGTGTGAGTACAGTGTTCAGGGAAAAGAAACGTGTAGTTTCCAGGTGTGTTAGCTGCTGGTCAGACATTGTTGCTCTGAGTCAAACACTTTTTAGATACATGTCAGGTATTATTTATATAAATTATTGTATTGACAAAAAAAAGAAAAGAAAAAAAAGTAGATATGATGACTGCTACACAACACAGTTATGTCTACATGCACGTCAATGGGATTACTGCTCTTGTTTGTATGTTAGCTTGCCTTTGTGTCCAGTATGGGAAGAAGAAGACGTCTGTGTTCAGAGCAGCTTAACTACAACTCCTGTTTCTTCGGTGCCTTTGAGATTTCATCTGACAACCTGCCAGCTGTGACACTTCTTATTTAAGCCTTTAGCTGCCTCATACTGTATGTGCGAGCCAATAGTGTGCTGATAAATTTCTCTACGAGTGAATCTGTGTCAGTATGAAAAAAGGATGTGCGTGAACTTGTGATTAGGGCTGCAGATTGTTCTGGCGATTAATCACAGAATAGGAAAACAAATATTCCATGGTCAGCCATTTTCATTAAAACCACAGCAATAGTAACAAACACAAGAGCGTACAAAACAGTTCGCTTTAATGAACAATTAACTTACTTTCCCTTTTTGTAAAACAGGTTTTCTTGACTTCCCTTTTTTTTAATTGAATTGAATTGTGGGACTTATAGAGGACTATATTATCTTGTCTTATCACTAGGCCTATATAGAAATCATACTTTAAGTTCATTAGAATGACTACTGTAAATGATTTACTATGTCAAAGAGATGCCCGACATATGCTCATCATCATCACTGCAATCAAATCAAAACAGCACAAGCTAGGAACAAATTTGAATTCACTTAAACCAAACAAAAAACATTTCTATGTTTAGAATGAAATTGACATTTAATATTTACATTAGTTAGGAAAGTTAAATGAAAGATGAGTTTTTTTGTGTAGGCTGCACAAGTCAGAGCCGGGCAATCCAAGTCTAAAAAGTCTGGATTCGGCCTGCTTCTTGAGCTAAAGGTAGGTACATGCTGAGCTGGTTGTACCAGAGTCGGGGGCCAGGCCGGGCTCTCAGAAACAGTCGGTGTGGCGAGAACAGCAGCTTCAGAACTTTCAGGGGCATGTAGATTTGTTGACGAGCAGTAGAGGAGTGAAATCTCTCTGATTGGCTCTTAGTCAGCGACTCGGGGCACAAGAAGAGAAACGAAAGTGGCGAAGGAAAACCAATACCAAGTGAAGAGGGCACGTTTAGAAGTCCCTTTTCACGTAAGGCTAGTACTGTCTACTTTTTCTCAAGTAAAGGCAATTACCGTAAATTCCGTACTATTGAGCGCACCTGGATATAAGCCGCACCGGCTAAAAATAAGTAAATAAATGTATTTGTACATATATAAGCCGCACTTGATTATAAGCCGCAGGTGTCCACGCTATAACAGGAGCTATTTACACAGACGTAGGCTACCGGTAACATCCGCAAATACTGTAGCGTCCGTACGGACGTTAAAGGACGACGAGAGCGTTCAAATAATAACTTTTACTTAACCCGATCACTGTCGGCCGTGACCACGCCGTTTACAGCGGAGAACAACACACGTAACTTGCCGTAACAATCCAACTCTCTCCCCCAGCGTTCTCTCATACAGCCACTCAACACGTTCTCGCTGGTGCATTCACTGACTCTCCACATAATCGGAATTATGAAAACATTATCAACTACTGACTTTACAACATGAACCGTTACAATACGAAGCCTAGCCGACGGTGTCTGTAACACGGCTGATGAAAAAGATGACCGTAATATATTTCACAAGAAAAAGTCCATCCATTCACTGCCTCAGAATGACTTCATTACTCACTTCCTCAGTCTCTGTTGTCGCTGTCAGTGTCATCTTAACGTGCAGCAGCTCTGTTAGCTTCTTTGACAGCCAGGTCGATCGCCTTTAACTTGAAAGCTGCATCATATGTATTTCTCCGTGTGTTTTCCATGATGAGGGTGCGTGCATGAAGCGCAAAATGACTGATATTAAGATCCGACGTGACGAAGTCAAATGTTTTTGCGGCAGAAGCTCATTGTCCCCCATAAAAAATCCATGCATTAGCCGCACCGGAGTAGAAGCCGCAGTGCTCGAAGTGTGAGAAAAAAGTAGCGGCTTATAGTCCGGAATTTACGGTACAAAAGCATTCATCTGAGAAGTGACAAATGGGTGTAAAAACCCGGCTATTTGTAAATTCTCGAGTTATTGCCTATCGCGCATGTGCAGAATGCACAAACTTATTGGCACTAGGCTGCTATCAGAATTGGTGTGAACAAAGCCGCATGGACAGCGATGGGCAAAACACGACACAGCAGTCGGTTTTTAAAAGCAGCTTGTACTTTGTTGGACTCCACTTTAAAAAAAGTCAAAGTAGACCTCCTCTCAAGGATTACAATCTTTTTCTTCATCGACAGTGGCCGACACTGCTTTTGTTGGGACAGTCTGATCTTAAACTATAGCTGTACAAACGCTTCCTATTGAGACTGACAAACGTTAACATAGTTCTGACAGTTCCAGCCTACTCCGACCCAGCAGCACGGCACTCTCTCGCTCTCTAGTTAAGAGTCAATGTAGCTCGCCCACCAACGAGCTCTCTCTCTCTCTCTCTCTCTCTCTCTCTCTCTCCATTACAAATATTAACCGGTAATATTCCAGAGCTTTCCACAAGTGCAGGCTGTCAGCCAAACAGTAGACTACTCGATCAATTGAAAGCCAGCTACATTATAATTGTTATTATAATAACTATTATTTCTGATAAGAAAATTAAATAGTTTTTGAAAAAAAAATAAAAAATTGTTTTGTACTTGCTCACTTTATCACAATAATAAAAAAAAAATATATATATTATAAATATCTGTGTAGATGACAGACTAAAGGAATGAACTAAAAGCCACAGAATAGGGGCTTATATGGAGACTTTTTTTTTATCCAGGTTTGGGTTAGGTTAGACTCAGGGCACAGATGAGGACAGAGAAACGCGTGTAGACATTCCTGCTCTGCTGGCGTAAAACGAGAGCACATAAATAGGCCTATGTAAAGCCCATACCTCAAGTATTTCTCGCCTTCGGAAGGAATGCTTCACAGTACTTAAACAAACTGTCTCTACATAGTGACATAAGAGTCAAAACCCTCGACCCACAAACACAAAAATCCTTTAATCTGAACTTCTTTCACTCTACGTTTGCTTTCGTTTACGCTCTACTGACACGTCTTCATGCTGTTTGCTTACAGAACAATTAGCTGTGATTTAAAGGACAAAGGTCAGAGTGTTCAAGAACCGCCCTGAAAAATAGACAGACACGTTACGAGTCGATGAGTTTAAACCGATTGTGTGCGACTAGCATTTAAATATTTGTTGGTCTTTCCTTCTTCAAAAAAAAAAAACACTTTTCATTTTATCTACAACTGATAATTAGCTTTATATTTTAAAAGAAGAAGTGAAAAAGATGCACAAGACATTAAAATAGCTCGAAAAGAATTGTACCATTTTTTTTTATAGAAACACAAACAAAAATATTAACATTCACATTCATTCATAAGTCTCGGGACAATGTGTGTGTATTCTGTTGGTGCATAGATCCACATTCTTATCATTACTGTTTCTCGTACTCACAGTGAGCTTGGTCGGATCTGCCGGGTGTCCTGTGTGTCTCCATCGTTGCTGGTCAGGCTGTGTCTTGGCGTCCGACCTTGGCTGCTGCCGCTGTTGCTGCTGTTGCTGCTGCTGTTACAGTTTGTGGAGGTGGAAAGGGGCTGCTGCAGCTCGGAGAGGCTGGCGCTGACAACACTGTTTCTTTTTTCACCTTAAAGAGTAAACAAATCATTTCAGACACTCTCACTCTCACACACTCTCATGCCACATAATGGATATCTAATTTTCTGCCCTTCTCATAGTAAAAGCCTGTTCTGAAACAGGTCACTGAAAGCCCGGTAGTTACAGTGACTTTTATCTCTTAGCCAAGGAAAATATAATTCAAAGCAGGTTTACGTAAAAGGAAAAAGGTATAAAGAAATCAATGCCTGCATTTTGTCAAAACGAGGTGCTTCAAATCACCTTTCTGAGAATGTGTGGGTGTGTGGAAGAGGGTGAGAGGCCTCTCGCTGCAGGACGGGGGTTTGCTCTCTGTACTTCTCCTCCTTGACAAGTTGAGCTGCATATTCGTCGGACCACTCGCAGAATTTGGCACGTCCTTAAATATCTGCAACGAAAAACAAACTGCTGGGTCGAATACAACCGATAACTCAGTTAACGAAACCAAAATTGAACCTCTTTCCCCTTGAATGATGTCTACCTATACTGCCAGACTTTTTGCTCCTCTTCCCTCAGGCAGACAGTATCGCTCTATTAAAAGCACGTCGTCCGGGCATGCAAATAGCTTCTTGCTTGCGGTTTGAGCAAACTTGTATTCACAGGTATGTTTGTCACATGTATGTCATGTGGCCTTACTGTCTTTGTTTTTCTTCTTCTCCTTCATTTATATTTATATTGCTTGTTTCTTAAACTTACTCTCCAGTGTATGTTACTGTCTACCTCTTGCACTTGTTTTCCAATGTGGCTTTTATGTTGCAAATGGCAATACACTGAACTGAACTGAACCAAGCATGTTGTTATGGCTGTCCTTGAGTGTGTGAGCACAGGATTTATTCAACATGCTGCAAAAGAAAAAGAACATAAATTGCTCACTTAATGCCTGGTCAAAATCGTGTTCTTCTTCTCTTACTGTTGGAAAGACGTACTGTATGCTCGGATAGATGAGCTACTGCTGGATACGTATGAGTGCATAGATATCTGAATCCTTGCTGTTTAATTGCCACCTCCTGTATCAGCTCAGCCTCTGTTAAACATGGCAACAAAGTAGGTTGTTTGTGTGTCTAACACATTCTTTAACTGTGAGTGGTTACATATGCAGAAAGAGAGAACATCATTCCTTTGATTTAAGATCTGTAGCATTGGAAATGACAGTACTGAATTCATCCGTTTCACTCCTGAAAGCACAATAATAAAAGATGCAGAAAATCCCACGCTGTGATAAAAATAAATACAGCCACAGCAGGTTTTTTGTCCCTTGCCAACATTATCTATGACTTTTCACTTATAGTGAATATGAGTGACTATACACTTACAGTTTCTTCCACAACTAATGCTAGAATGCACTTCTTCTGTCATCTTAGACTTTTTTTCCCATGAAAGTGAACACAGCTGTGTGATTCATGTTTTTTTTCCCTCTTCACCATGTACTACTTGTTTTTTTTTTTTGAATACTTGATGTTCTTTTCACAACTTGTGCTTCTATGCTCATCATAGTTATTATCATCCAAGCGTCCCTCGGGAAACAGATTTCAATGCTGCTGAATGGCATTTTTCACATCATTTTTTTCTTTACATAACTGGAATAAATGGTCATTAGCAGGATGGAACCTATAAATGTTCAGTATAGTACATGAGCGTGTCACCGAGCATGAGAAAATCATTTCAATATTAGTTACACATGAATGAAATCCTTTCATTAAACGAGACGAGGTACGAGCTAACAGCACTTCAGCTGACACAGTGACTGTGATTAGATGTCTTTAAGCATTCTAATCTGCTCACAACTAATAGCCACTTCTGTGTTTGTCTTTGCAAGGAATCCTGGAGGATAGAGATGGTGACAACACTGTGTGACACACATCTATCTAGCATGTGTGTCAACATGCTGCATGCAGCATGCATGCACACAAGTGTAGTAGCTGAGAGCAGATTTGTGGGTTGCTATGGTGATCTCTGAAAGCAGGTTTGTCTGCTAATAAGCGTGTTGATTCTGAGTATATATAGAACATATACACTATTTTGTGTATGTGTGTGTGTCTTGCTTTTTCAGAGAATAATTCTCATTTGTGGCTGTAAGTGACACTGAATGGAGGTGTCCATACCATAAAACCCTGACTTTTGACACCTGGCAAGGCAGCATCAAGTTGGGGCACCGGGAGCCAAGCAGTTAGTTTGCATGCTACATGTTCATAGACCCAAGTCATCCAGTCTCTCTCTCTCTCTCTCTCTCTCTCTCTCTCTCTCTCTCTCTCTCTCTCTCTCTCAATCTACTAAAACAATAAAAGGTGTTGATGATTTGACTTACACCTGAACATTCACATACAAAAAAGGTTCTCATGGTTCAAATCAACATGTCTTGCCGCTTAAAAGCACATTTGTTCAGCTACTAGTCAAAGCTATTGGTTTGATGGCAGCCGCAAGATCTAACAATACTAGCTAGCTAAAAGGTGAAAACGTATTTAACGTTGGTATTTCAATGTTTCTGATGTATAATTAACTCTTCACACTTCCCACCTTCTCATGGTGCTCTATAAGTATCTCCACAACAATGTTCTGAAACTTGATGTCCATGATGGCTGCGACTGTTTCCTCCTGTGGGCGGAGCAGAGTTGGCCCGAAGACTACACCAAGGTTAGCGATGGTCATCAGGTTCTGCTGGTGGTGATTGGCCACACTGTTGAGAGAGAGAGAGAGGGGGAGACGCAAGAGAAGAGAGGGAGTGACGTTATTGAATTTTCAAAGTGGCTTAACATATTTTCCTATTGGCCCTCAATGAATTATGAAAAGAAAGTTGCTTGTATTAATGAACCACATAGAGACAAATCTACTAGACGTTCCCCTGTGCACTAAGGGTTCATAATGCTTTTAAGAAGAAAGATTTTATATGATGTAATTAATTCATCCAATGTCCTCTACTTTTGAGCAGTCAACTAAAATGTGTTTGGTCAATCAACTGAAATCTCCTCACAAGAGCTCGAAAAAACTATGATACTATGAAATGTGCTGATATTTCCAGCGTTGTCTCTAAACGAGCTACGAAAGCAAACAAAACCATTGAATGTTAAGAGGAAACAGTGGGAGGGGGATGATATGCAGCAAACAGCTGAAGTTAGATTTGAACCCAAAGCTGCTGCAATGAGGACAATAGCTTCTGTTCATGGGTCATGTGAGATAACCACTGCGCTGTCCCTCTACGCTGTTTGCTGTTGTAAGATTCCAACTTTCCAGACTGAAGTCGGAAGAATGACTTTCCAACTCAGAAACTGGGACCATCTGAGGAACACTTGAATGCAGCACAGAACAGCACTTGCTGGAACACTGCAAAGATATTTACAGCTTTGATAGAAACTACACTGGCTACAGTTTTATTTCTTTTCAATGGTCATCCAATTTGTATCAACAAAAAGTGGCTTAGGAACAAGTCTCCTCTCTGTCCAGGTGCTTTGCAGTGCATTTCAATAGCACCACACCAAAATAAACACACTCGGCGATATTGTATTTTAAGAGGGCACAAGTGCCAACGAACTTCATCTGATCTGAATTGAAGTCACACACAGGTGTTAGCTGTGATCCAGACATTTAACATGTAAGTCAGGTGTAATCCAATAAAGCCAGGTTAAGACGTACATGTCCTCAGAATACCTGCATTCTCACCTGACTGCACGCTGTGTAAACCTGGCTCATGTCCCATTTATCCAACTTTATGTCATGACGCTGCCGTTCAACAAAAGCCTTTGAAAGCCACATGGCTTAGTTGTGGTTTTAGAGGGTATACACATTGCAGGTTGCCAGTATTAGCTTAATAATTACAGGTAAGCCAACCCTTGTTTTTTTTTGCCTATGAGCCGCAGCAGCCTTGTGGTTATGAAACCAGACAACCTGTTTGATTCCAAGTTTTTCTATGCAGTAAACGTTTGCCTATTTACACTATGAGAACAAATACAACTTATAGGTAAACGAGTTAACATGCTTGGCTAATGCCAGGTGATGGACTTAAGTAGAAAATAGACCATTACAGGAGTCTTTCAACACATTGGTTGAACTTAATCATGTGGAGTGCTCATCGTCTAATCTGCTGAAATAACCTTGAGCAGAGCACTCATTTCCAATCAGCTCAATGAGAGAGTAACATCCCATTACTTCCCAGTAAGTACTGATTTGGTGAATTACAGGTAATAAAAAAAAAATCCAAAAAAATCGAGACAACTGGGCTAACACTGGAATATATTTTTCTTGGGATTTTCTAACCTTCATTAACGTTTACCATTGCTTCAATGGCAAAGCCTTTACTTACTGAATGTATTTAAGTCTTTAAAAACAAACACGTAAAGACTATTTTACTACTTCAAACCACATTGAAATCAGTTTCCCCATAAATATGAAGACTGATTTTGTCCTACTAACAATCAAAACAACTCTCAAATGCTTCAACAGGTTTCTTATACATTTGCATGGGTCCACAGAAAGACCTTTACTTGATGATTAACCCCTCTTTCCCTTTGAAGGATAAGCCCGGGAAATAGATTTGTCCCGGTGACTATTGGATGGGTTTCTATTTTCGGTGCACACAGCCTTAATGTAAGTGGTCAAGAGATTACATGAATCTGTAATCCTCCTCGAGGATGAACAACAACAACAATCAAGCTGAGGAGAATTACAGCAACAGGACCGAGTTCACATTTAAATACTGCAGTGTTTTTAAGAGGGCCCACTTTCTGATATGTCATGACAATGAATGAATGCAGGTGTCCTTCAGGTCTCCACCTACTTGGACAGATGTTTCATCAGAAGCTCCAACATCTGTCTGTTCTTCTCAGGCAGCCGGTGCACCAGAGCGTGAATCTCTGTCACTCTGGCCTCTTGGTTGTCCAACTCTAAACAGAGAAAGATTAAAAATAAAAATAAAAAAGAGAGGGTGTGAATGAATAAAGACTTCAGCTTAGCAGTGGACAGGTGAATTACAGTGCATAATACCAGACTGTGGAGACAGTTTATTCTTATTGTTTAAAGGATGACTCAGACTGTATTCATAATGTCTCCCTCCCTGCACAGTGCACAGATATAAAGACAGTCACTCTTCAGCTGAAGAAATAAATAAAAAACACAAAACAAATGAAAAAGACATTTTTGAGGACTTCAAGTGAAATGAAAGTACCGTCTTATTCATTCCATATATTCTGCTGGTATCTGGGCAGTTTTTACAACTATTACAGACTGTCTTTATTCTTCTGGCCCCAGTGCCTTACTTGTAAAGCCTACATGTTCCAAACTGCACAACAACATAGCATCAGCCAAACTTTGCTGCATATTACTCATTTATTCTTTATCGATCAGATATTGCTGAAACCAACAGGTACCCTGAACAGAGTCAAATCAGTCTTTCTTACATCCACAAGACTCCTTTATTGAGATGGCATTTTCAATAAGTCATTAAATAATTTACCATCACATTACAAAGACGTGCAAATACCAGAAAAGGAAGGCACAGTGAAGGAGTCGGAGACAAATGAGGAAAGTTTAAGTCGTTCAGTGTTGAGCTCTGCAGGTAAGTGGTGTATCAGGTAAACAGGCAGGCAGAGCTAGTGCTGATGAATGACAATAATAAGTCATGGTAGCCGGTCGATGGAGAGATGACAGCAGACTCACACTAGATCAACCCTCTGGCCCCAACTGTCAGTGGCAGTCAATACATCCCCAACTAGCAGAGCATCAACACACATAGACATAAACACACACACACACACACACACACACACACACACACACACACACACACACACACACACACACACACACACACACACACACACACACACACACACACACACACACACACACACACACACACACACACACACACACACACACACACACACTTTCCTACCAACCAACAGAGCTGACACTGGAGTAGAAAGGCACATAAAAACACTCCGACCTAGGAGTGACTAGACTAGAAGTGCAACTGTTGTTAAAGTTATAGTTGCTGAGCAAAGAGTGGAAAGTGATCACTGTAGGTCACATACAACAGATCACTTCCATCTTTCACCATCTCATTTTGATATTAGTTTACACTCACATACCAGCAAATACAAAGCAGAGGGTAGCTACCCGTCACTTTATGGCTCTGCTTTATGCAGATGACACTTTGTCCATACCATCTAAACCAGTTTGAGTTTTATTCATATCCTTTTCTTAATTGTCTTTGAGTAAAACACAAACTTCTTCACAGTTATTGGATGTGAAGAAGGAGCAAACGGGCCATCGCTGGTAGGACTGGTTTAGATTATCATGCAGGAAAAATGTATTTTTCTTTAAACCATGTCAACATAACAGAGAAATAGACAATGTGCTGATAAAATGGAGTCATGGTTAGAGTGTCATCAGCCTTGTGGGTCTGTTCTACTTTCTAACAAAGTGAAGAGTGTGTAAGCTTCTGTCCTTATTTCACGTCTCTCCTTATGAACAAAGTAATGAAGCAAACACTTCAGTGATGAACCATCTGTGTAAATAACCTTACACAACACGTTTACCTTACAGTACATTGAACTCAAAGAGAAGCAATGGAAGGAATGCAGGCCCATAAGAAAATATCAGATGCTCTCAGAGATTGAAAAATTGAACAGATAAAGTCAGAAGTGAGAGGAGTACAATAAACTAAAATGAATGCTATAAAGGAACCAAAGCCTAAGAACTGGATACAGAGGTATTATTACTACATGTGTTTCCAAGCCTACAGGCTAAGGCAGGAATCTGAACTGTAACTTGTGATCCACCCTCTCTCTTTCTTGTCTTTCTCTCTGAGTCTCTATTTCATGATCTTAATCATTTAGTGCATGCTGCAAAACATTGTTTTGTGGTTTAGGAGCCATATGAGAAGGATCATTTCAGCAAGAATACACTGAAGTGATTGTAGTGACTGCTGGGATTAGGGTAATCCATCTTCAAGACAGCGGAGTGGTTTTTTGAAAGTAAAATTCTTCCCCCTGACCCAACACAACACGCCACGCCCGTCAGGTGCTGGTGAAAAAAAATATATAATAAATGGACATTTTTTCCGCAATTTGATCCAAGAAACTTTAAAACGCTCTCTGTTAAAAACTTGAAACTTTAAACCCAGAGCAGGACAGGACGGCGGAGAGTAAGGCAAGATGAAACTAGAGGAGGAGGAAGAGGAAGACGAGGTGGAGTTGGGGAGAAGGCATGAAAAGAGAGGAGGAGGAAGGGAGGAGCTGAAAGAAAGAGTTTGATTGAGGACACTGTCCTCAAAGCACCCCACTGTGTCTGCAGAATACTGCTTTGGAAAACAGTGGAAAAGTCTGCTCACACATGCAAACATGCATTCTTGCACATATGCATCCACACACTTAATAGCACATAAATGCAGACGGTCTGATGAATGGCTGAGGGAGAAGCTTTTTAATAGAAGGAAAGCAAAACGGCAAGAAATAAACAATCTGTAAATAATAAGTGGGCAAGCATTTTTTCTTTTATCATTCGACCAAATCCGTGAATGCTTTTTAACAGAGGTTGGTTTTAAAACAGCTAAACTGGCATCCACAACCAAATGCTCACTCCTCCTTTTCTACTAATATATCCTTCAACACTCTTTCCTCTCCAGTTGGCCTCATGTTTGAGCAATTTCCTGGTGACGTTGCCAAAGACGCATTCATTTCCTTGAGTTCCTTCCCCCTGTCAGCTTAGCTTTCTAAAGTCTGAGCTACTAGCGAACAAAGACAACAACTCAGCGAGAGATCCTGTAGGACAGCAGAAGAGACTAGGCTGGGCTACAATACACATGTGGCTGCTGCTAGAACAGGGCCTGTTTATTACAAGCTGCTGTAAAGAAGACAGACGAAGACGGTAAATGGTTAAGAACGATGCAAGGACTAGACTTAAAAGGTTCTGACGTAGCTCAACTAGATCAAACCTAGATTATGTTGAGAAAAGCCACCATGCAAAGTCTTTTTTTTCTGCACGTTTAAGAAACACACCAACACCAACCAAGTGGTACTTCTGTGTAATTCGAATTCCAATCCCATGGCTTCTAATCTCCCATGCGTGAAAACTCAACTTGCAGCAGGTCAGTGACATGCAGTGTACCACTCACAACACAGAGCGGCACAGTCAGAGGCTGAGTTACAGTACATGAGCGTAATGTGGTAGAGGTTGGCACAGTGGGCGCACTCGTTTCTCCACCGGTGAGCTTCCTGTTTGTAAAAGCAAGTCATGACATATTTAAATGGGATGAATCATTAATGTTTTCATTTTTTTTTGCAAATAAAGTTGAGGTCAGAATGCTTAGAAAACTCTTCTCAAACTGGTGGGTATAAAGAGAGGTAAAAGAAGAGGCAAAGAAAACCTGATTCTAGTACAACAACAATTTGTAAAAAAACAAAAAAACAAAAAAAAAACTCGTAAATCTATTACTTAAAGACGCATATTGATATTGATATGCAATCTGTGCACATAATCTACAAAGTGCGGCCCTTTATTCAGAGCAGAAGGAGTTATTTTTAATCCAATGGGGTCTCAGAATAGCTCGTAGCAGTATCTATATATGGGAGGCCTCAGTGGGAATTGAACAACCTTGAACGGCAGCAGATTCTGTTTTATGTTCTGCAGGCTGCTCTCACATCTTTAGAGGCCAATGAAACACGTAAAAAGAGAAACACTTACTTGCAGCTTTGATGAAGCTCCTCTGGTACTGGTACGTCATGAGAGGAGCAGGCAGCACTCTGGAAACACACGAGACAATAGACAACAGGTTTGAGAATGGAGGAAACACCTTTGCGGGTCGGCTGCCCTGCTAAACACCAGTACATGTGGACAGTTCTGGATATTCACACCTCTAGCTCTGTTCTCCTTCTCGTCTCTTTGCCGTCACGCCAGCTTGCACAGTCATACATCAGATTATAAGAGCTGCCTGTGGTGTGGAGTGGCTCCTGCTGCTTCTCAATGAAGCCTGACCTGATATGTTCATGCTGTTCATGTGGTGTATGTGCTGATAACTGCCCACTTCTACGCTAATGAGCGTACGTTTGTGTAAGCGCATGTGCACCTATGCGAGCGAGCGTTGCGTATAGCGCAGAATTATTCGGGAACAACAGCACACTGAGCACAGCTGGAACACCACTTTCCCCTTGATGTGTTTTCATGCTTTTCTGCTTTCACTTAACCCCCTAATCCTGATCCCTCCATTTTAACTAAATGTGTAGATGCTCTCAAGGAAGCTGTTTAACGACAACTGCAAAAGAAACACACTTTGGAACTTTGTGGAAAATAAAGTAGAGCACACAGCTTTCTTTTTCTTCAGGCCCTAAATAGCTTCTCTATAAAAGATGCAAATAGGTATCGCACATGCTTAGCACTGAGAGGAAAAAGAGCAAACGATTGCTGCATTTTCAAAATAAAAGGATTAATTTACAGTCCACATAACTCTTTAACAGCCGCTTTTTCTATTTCTACATGTATACCTTATATGCACTATAATGTAAGCCTTTCCACACAAACCTGAGATAGTGCTTTATAGCACTCGTAATAGTCTTGATCTCCCACTCTGTGTTTTCCAGTTCCACATCTGCACATGTCTTGGGATCTGATGGGTAAAAGCATAAAAGATGAAATAATAAAAACAGAAGAGGAACTGTATTCTTATTTTCTCAGACATGACTTCACATGCGGGATTCTTCACTCACCCATAGCAAGGCCCAGTAGCTTTTGTACTCTTGAGCTGACGCCAACGATTCGGTACAAGCCCTGCTCGTTGATACCTGGTTAAAAAAAATGAAATGAAAGAGGAGAGACCCGTTTTTACTCGTCTAATGATGATTTTTAGACTTCAAAACAATCCTAACAAACAATAGGAGAGTAACCAGAGGTGGCGTTTTGGTTACTCTGTCTGCCCTTTTAGTTTTTCTAATTTAATGCCAGCCTTTAGACTTCTTTTTTGTCATCACTCAGTTCTTCTTGTTTTTGGGCTGTTCTCCTTAAATGCACATGTAAAAAATATGTTTGATAAGGATTTGTTAAAAGTTTTATTTTAGATATTTAAGTATCTAATGTAGTGAATGATAACAATCCAGGGTGGTAACAGCAGTTAAAAAAAAAAATTGGAAGCCAAGCAATGGAAACCAAAGCGTGTAGCGTAATGGATGCTCTTGATGCAGCACACAAAAGGAGCATGTTTTAATAGCACAATATGGATCTTCACTGTAAAATTTTAGAAGCACCTCTTTGAAGAAGATGGATAAGAGGACAAAACAATTGGAAGATGGAAGGTCTGATTCCAGCTCAGACACGTCCGTATTTTTAACACACAAAAAAAAAACCCATCAACAGTTTCTCTCCTCTCATTGTTGAGATGTATCTGATTAAATTTCCACCATATACGCATCTTACATGTAATGTATTTGTCCTTTCGTTCTCCAGGGAGTCTCCTGAATTCATTTTCTTATAATAAAAAAAGAAGAAAGTGCATGCTATATTTAACCACATTCGGTTGGTTTCAGTCGTACATCCTGTTGCTAGTAGCAACCACTACTGGCATCGCTGTATTGCATCTTATCAGACATCTTTACATCCGTCACTCTTGTCTGATCTATGTGTAAGAAAAAAAACCGAAGAGCATCTTTTATCTACACCGCATTCACTCTTCTGGGAGCTTTTTTTAAAATTTTCTTTACTAATATTCATTTTATTTTTGCTTACTGCTAATAAAGCTAGTTGCTACTCCAGAAGTCTGCTAATGGGTTCCTAATGCAACACTCAAACAAGCGTCACAAAGAGGTGGAAATGTATTGTATGCAGTTATGGTGGCAGAAAGAAGCACGAAATAAACAGAACAAAACTAATTAACTATGGATCTAAGTTGTCTTGTTACCTCGGGTCTCCACTGCATAGATGAATTTTTTCATGACGTTGAACCCGATCACATCGAGCTGGGCCACTGATGGAGAGGAAGTCAGACAGAGTCAGTATGAAGTATGACACTATAGTTCGATAATTTGACCGATACATCTGGCCAAAACAAAATCGTAAAAGATTCTGTTTTTTTAAATTTTATTTTAATAAAGCAATATAATTAAAAACATCACAAACACTTTTTATACAGAAAGTGAAATGTCAATTAATTAATTGTGTAAAACAAAGAAAGCCACTTACTGCCTTCAGCCTGGTTGTCTTTGTTTAAATTGTAGACCTGTGGATAAAAAGAAAACGCGTTTCAACAACTCTGTCTAAAAACATGCGCACGCGCTTTTATGCGTTCTCATACCTGTTGATCTTTATAAAAAACAGGAAGCAGACTTTAAATAAAACACATACCAGCATGTCACTCTATGTTGGTATGTTTAAATATTCCTCACTTCTGTATACTTCTTTAGAATGAATTGGTTTTATGTTGCTTCATATCAACATGGTAAGTGGTGAGTTTGTCCTGTCTCTGAAGGTCAATACAAGCATGTGTTCAATGTAAACCCGAGAATGATGTGAGACATGGCACACATTTCCAGTCTAAAGGCTTCAAAGCTGTTCATTAACAAGGTATAAACCGAAATGAAAAAAAAAAAGGTTTCCTTTTCCATCCATTACTTTTCTGTCCCTTCATATTAATCTCAGGACTTCTTCTACAGTATGTGCCCAGGCCCCCTGCTTTGGGACCATTGCTTCATGTTCATAGGTAAAATGATGCAATGAGTGTACAGACAGCATATACGTCAAAGCTATGCTACAAAAAGGATCTTTAATGATGAACATAATGTTTTGCAACGTGGACATGTTTCTCTCTCTCTCTCTCTCCTCTTCTAAGAACAAAACCTGTAACCTTGGTTACCTACCGGTTCTCTCCCATCCATGGCCTCCATCCACAGCCTGCGGTCCTCTTCTGATAAAGCCTGCATAGTGATGACTCCCGACCTTCTCGCACGCACACACACACACACACACACACACACACACACACACACACACACACACACACACAGAGCTCATATGAGTATCGAGCATATTATATTGTTCAGCATAAAACATGGTCAATGAAATGTTCACAAAAAACTTGCAATATTGTGACCAAGAGAAAAAATGTATAAATGTAAATATGCCTTCAAAACACAAGAACACCTTTTTGCCACTATAAACAGAGCTTATTGAGGAAGAATTTTCCTTTATTTTCACATTCAACTTTGCAATTACTGGATTAATTTTATTTTGAAATGTGTCCAGGATTTCAATTTACACTCAACTTTACTGAATTCAAAGTGCCTGCTGTCACTCTTCAGATAAACACAGTTGTGTAAGAAGAATCTCTGCAGACAAATCTCAAAGTTGTGTAAGAGAAAAACAATTTTCTAGTTGTCACAGATTTTGACAAGTTTATTGTTACCGACAGATTTATCTCAATAAAAAGATTAAATAAGGACAAAAAAATTCAGCTTAAAAAAAAAAATCACCAACAAACAGATTTATTTGAATTAGAAACTAGGAATTACACACACACACACACACACACACACACACACACACACACACACACACACACACACACACACACACACACACACACACACACACACACACACACACACACACACACACACACACACACACACACACACACACACACACACACACACACACACACACACACACACACACCTATCCTGTACACTGGTCACCTTCAGCTGTCAACTCGGCTGCACTACATGCTCCTGCACACACTCACACACACACCTTTCTTCAAGCTGTCCTTCAACCACGAAACACCTGCCGACATAAATCCAAACACACATACACACGAACGCATGCAAAGCATCACAAACCAACTGTGATGTGAGCTAAGGCCTTGACTTAAATGACTTTAGATGTATACAAACACACAACATAAGAACACCACACACACACACACACACACACACACACACACACACACACACACACACACACACACACACACACACACACACACACACACACACACACACACACACACACACACACACACACACACACACACACACACACACACACACACACACACACACACACACACACACACACACAGGGTATAAATAAACCAGGAAAGTGGAAACAAGAGGATGAGATGATGACAGGTTGAGTCAATTGGATGGGGGCAGACTGAAGTTGAGGAGGAGGCAGCAGGGAGGGGAGGGGTAGAAAAGGGAGAGGCGGAGGAAGGGAGGAGGGAATTGTTCAGGGGGGACAGTGCCTGTGAGGACAACTGTGTTCAAATCAAAATCAACAGAGCGCCCCCATGTGTCTGTTCACTGCTTTACACTTACCAAATACTGAGCTGTCAATGTGCTGGTAAAAACATCATTGATTTTAAATCACATGATGCGTAAAACAATTCTACAGCTACATTTTCACGAGGCACTACTCAGTTTTAGTGTGCGACATGTTTGTGTGAAGCGGTTGAAAGGAAGGTTTTGTGAAAAAAGTCCAGCGTTTGAATGGGAGCCACGCAGTATGTAAATTCACACGCTGACTCACCTGTCGACAGCCTCCACGTCAAAACAAAACCTCTTTTCTATGGAGTCTGTCTTCCTCCTTGTGCACGACTTCAGAGTGAAGCTTTCTTCTTCTCCCTGACAAAGAAGACAAAAAAAATAAAATAACAATAATAAATAAAAAAGTAATCCAGAGAATGTGGGGCCAAAATGTGATGCCAAACATTCTTATTATGTTTTGGTTTTTTTTCAATGAAGAGGAAACAAATCTCCAAGGAACCAATGGCATAGATCTTACCTCAGCATGGATGAAATCTTAGAACTCCTACTCCCCCCCCACTCACATGTGTCCCTTGTAATTGTAAACACATTGTGCTAGAAGAACAAGCTAATATAAATTCATTTCATGTAGATAATCTAAACAAATAACTTCCATTTTACGTTAAGACCCTGCAGGTTTATGAGCAACTGTAAGAATTTGTCCGTTTTGGGGGCGCCGGTAGCACGGTGGCAGCGCATGCGTTTAGAAGGCACCATGTTTAGAGGCTACAGTCCTCACGCGGGCGGCCAGGGTTCGATTCTGGCCTGTAGCCCATCTCCCGCATGTCTACCCCATCTCTCTCCCCAATTTCCAACGCTATCCACTTTCTCTAACTCTATCCAAATAAAGGCATAAAAGCCCGAAAATAAATATAAAAAAAAAATTAAAAAAAAAGAATTTGTCAGTTTTTAAAGCCAGAATTTGAAAAGCACCACACGCTGTTCCTAACCAGGCAGAGCACAGAAGCTTAAAAAGCACTAACAAAACATCTCATCTATAATACCTTTCTATCTATGATTAAAAAAAAAAAAAGATTTAATTTAATGCCTTGTGTTTCTGGGCTTCAATGTACAGTATTAACAGTATCATGTTTGGATTCTGTGGGTTTATGTCTATCGATTTTCTTTTTTTTTTTACCTTTCTGCACTTAGAGTACTACTGAGAGAGCACTTTGAGATGTCTTCTCTTGAGAGATGCTACATGAATAAACATCACTTACTTTTTTTCATTTTTTAAATCTATTGTGTTGTTTTTTTTCCCACCTGTTGTGTTCTCCATATTCATTCTTCATACTGAGGAAAGCGCCATAAGAAGATGTGATTTAATTGCATAAAAGTTCATCTTGCCTCTTCGAGTCACTATAATCTGTTATTTCATCTGTGTAGTGTTAAAATGCTTGCTGATGTGTTCACTGTTTCCACTTTAGCTTCAGTTAAACACTCACTCAAACCGCAAGCACCAACTTGCATCAGCTCTTGGTCCTTTAGTGCGTAGGTGGAGATGGTGATAACAGATAACACTTTGAGAAAATAGTCGGAGTCATCCCCCTTACTCACAACCCTGCACTCTCATCTACTGAGTCGGCTGTTGAGGGAGAAGTGGTTATTAATCACTCTCTGTACGAGTGTGTCAGAGTGTGAAATGGTGCGTGAAAAAAAACGCTCCTGCACTTTTATATTGAAGGATTGTCTCAAAACTTGACATTCTCTGTCGATGTTTTATCACAGCTGAACAGCTTTCTGCTCTTAAAACGTACATGCAGCTTCCTGGAAAGTCCTAATAGACACTTTTGTTATGTATTTGGGAATAATATAAACACTCCCCTTTTACAAACAATGAGAGCTTGTTGAGCTCTGCAGGCAGGCGAGTGTGTTAATGAGACCTGGAGAGCGGCCCATTGTGACCAACAGAGTGGAAACTGAGTGCAAATTATAAAAGGTTGAAGGTATACAAGGTTTTTGTTTTTGTCTCTTTGAGTAGGTTTGTGTGCACCTTGGTCTGCGTTTGATTGGATATGTTACTGTTGCTAAAAAAAAGCCTCTTGTTTTGCTTTATACAAATATATAGATATACAGAAAGATAACATGTTTGTGTTTGTGTATTGAAAATGTCTAAAGCTACTCACCATTTTCCCTCCAGACTTAGGGTCAAACAGAACCATGGTGACCCTCTTGGGCTCACGGTGGTACGTGCAGTAGTACTTGACCCAAGTGGACACAAATGAGCCTGAGGGGGAGCGAGAAAGAAGTGTAAGTCATGGAGACAGCGAGAGAGGGTTAAAACAAAAACACAGGAAATGAGACGAAGGGAGGTCATGGAAAAATAAAGACCGAGAAAGGAAGAAGGGTTAAAGCGAGAAGAGGAAAAAAAGAACGAGTCCTAATCATGTCTGCTTTCGAGAGATATGTTGCCATGGTAACAACTTGCGGTCAATCTGCTGTTAACATCTCAAACGGCTCAAAGTTGGCTTCACCAGACTCAGGGTTCAGAACAGACCCCCCGCACCCCACCCCCAACATACATCTTCATACTCATTCATGTTTTAGTAGTGTTGCCTAGTCTAAATGATTGCAGAAATGTGTCTTTATTGTGACATATAAACACACACACAGAGAACAGCGCTGTTACTCACGCTTCTCCTGTACGAACAGGTATCCCTCCATGGTGTGCTGGCTCACGCTCTTGTGCTCATGTGGATTCTCTTTCATCTTCCTCATCAGGATCTCCACCTCGGACCTTGTGCTCTCGAAACGGTTCCTTGTCTGTCAACACGAGAAGAGAGGAGCGCACACCTTAAAAAGGCCTTTTGATTTCTGATGCAAGGTACGCTGAACTTGCAAAATCAAATATGTTATTATTGAAAGTGATTTAGTGGAGGAGGAGACACTTAACAAGACTGTAAGACCGAAAAAAAACACAACAGTTGAGCTTCATAAAATCCTCTTTATGTTACGCTAACAAAAGTAAAACCATCGTATATGAGCTTGAATATTCGTCAGGAGGATTTTGTGTGCTGAAGGCGATTTCAGAAGTGAAGGTGTGAGCGTAGAATTTATTTCAGCTGCAGCATCAGCTGTCTTAATTGGCTCAACACTGACCGTTAAGATGTTCTTTAGACTTGAAAGTGAAATACTGAAGGGCTGAGGATACTAAACTAATTCTTTGCTTTCCAATTCCTAACAGTGAGGCCATTTCAAATCTATGCCTGTTACACCGAAAGGATTTAAAAAAAAAAAAAAACAGGCACTGACGGACAAAAGCAACCTCTCAGCAAGTAGGAAAAACCTGAATGTTTTACTTCTTGCTTCGAATGATGTCTTCATCATTTCCTGAATGTGTATTTACGTTCAGTCCTCTACAGTCTGACCTCGTTCTTTGTTTGTGTGTGAGTGCATGTGTGACATTACATTTTGTATGCTGATGGTGAGATCCGTCTTGAAGTGGTTGAAGTCCTTTGCCAACTCATAGCCGTGATGATAATAGGTGAACAGGCCTTGGAGGAAGGCCAACAGCTGAGGTAGGGGAAGCGGAAAAAAAAAAACAGACAGAAGGTGAAGCAGATGAAGGAAAGGAAGAGACAGTAGAAAGGATAAGAGGGCAGGTGAAGCAAATGTGGAATAAGAAAAGATTTATGATGAGACAAAGACTCAAAGGAGACGCGAAAAAGTAGAAGAATGGGAATGTGAGGGAAAGGGAATATAGAGAGGTAGAAATAAAGAGCAGAAGGAATATAAAGTGGAGGAAAAAAAACACAGGAGGAGTGTTTAAGAAGGCTCTACATGTTCCATTCAGCAAATTCAAGAGATACATTTTTTTCCACAAGCCTTTAAACTGTTTCTCCACATTAGAACACAGTGAGTGTAGAGAAAAGACTATGTGTCCGATATGTGAAATGAATAACTGTTATTAAGGCTAGAAATGTAAACAATAAGAAATGAATAAAAAAAAAAAAAAGAAGAAGAAGAAGAGGGGTGTTTTCTTACAGGCTCCACAAAGTCAAACATCTTCCTCTCTTGGACCTCCTGCACCTTGAAGACATATTCCAGGGAAACCTCATAGAAGTGCTGCCGGACGTTGTCTACCTGGTTGTCGGCCTAAGACAAGGAAGGAAATTCAAAAGAGACACTTTAATTCACTTCCAAATACTCGCTCACTGACTCAAGTCAAATGCTCCTCACTGTCCTTGGCCCATCTTAGAGACGGGTGTGCGGTACCGCTGATGTGTCCAGTCAACCCCTGCTCAGTGGTTAAAGGACATCGTGTCCTGTTAAAACCCTGAAAAAGATCTGTTACTCTGTTTCTACTCAATATATAAACTGTCATTGAACGCCTGTCTGGGTTGAAGGATGTTGACATTTCAGGCTGTTCGACAGGTATAGGCGGGGAGATCTGAGATGTGGATATGGACATGCTCCGTTTCATTTGTACATTATGCAGCCTCAGACTCTCAGTGTAAAACTATTGCTGAGGAAAACAGTTGGGGGGCGGAAGAGAGCTATGAACATATAATCTCAGACACATCCTACCTCATGGAGATGTGACTCTTTCTTCCTCGCTGAAAGGCTGAGGTGCTTCTCCAGCACTGCGCAATACTTCTCAGTCTCTTTGTCATACTTCTTCCTTGCTTCCTGTAGGAGAAAGGAGAAATGATCTGAGTTATCACATTAAATGAAGTCTTTTTTAATTCCCCTCACATTCAACATGGTCACTAAAAAAAGAGTTTATTTTATAGCTTTCACATAAAATGTGCCGGGTTTTTTTCAGAGAGTTGAGTATAGAGTTGTTCCTCGGAGGACGAACAGCTGCTTTTTAAACAACAGAGTCTTTCACATCATGATAGATAAACTGACATATGAGATGGACAGATAGATTGATGATAAACCAGGGACAGATAGAGCAGGGTGTGTGTCTCTTTAACATTGTTCGACTGAAAAACAGAGAGGAAAAACTGGAAAGTGTCCATCAAGATCAAGAGACACACAAGAAAAGTGCCAGATGTTTCTTTTTCTGACTGTTTTCTAATGAATGTATAGTCATAATCAGTCACTATAGGACTACAAAACCATAATCAAACTAAGGCCAGTATTAAAGGGAAGATGTAGATACCAGGGAAGAGGAACAGAGAGAGAGAAAGAGGAGTGAAAATATAAACAGAGGAGAGGCAGATCAGGGTGGGTCAGCTCCAGAGACCCCAGGGTGTTATTACAGTCCATGTGTCCTGCTCTCTTCATGTTATTGTATTTCTTTATCTGAAGCTCATTTCTTTTATCCCAACATGACAGAGACTGGAGCTTCTGAAATGACCTCAATCACATTGGAAATATATTCTAAAGAAAACGAGCTTGTAGCAAATTAAGCATTCAAATATTTAATCGAATAAAAACAGCAATACCAAAAACACTTGTATCAGTTTTATCTTAGTGTGGAAGTTAACATTCTATTTTGTTAAAATTGTTAAAACAACACAAGCAGTTAAAGGTGGAAGAATAAAAAAATAAGGGTAAATAGATAGTTAATTAACCTTTAGTTAGTTATTTAGTGTTAACAAACAATGAAATGATAGTAAATAAATGTTTTAATGATTTGTAATGTTATAATTGATGTTGTATTAAAAGTTTATTGAAGCACACATAACATTTTATACACTGTATAAAGTGTTTGTTAATGATTAACAAAGGATTAGTAAACCTTGATGGTTTATAAAACAACTTTACAATAACCATCCAGATAAAGATTGTAGATGGTTTATAATCCAATTATTAACCATTAGTAAAGCATTATTGATCTATCTAAAACATGTTATAGATGCTTTATAAAACATTAGTAAGGGATTATAAACTTTAGTTCCAACTTTACAATAACATCCAAATAACGTTAATAGATACTTTATAAAACATTTATAAACCATTCACAAATATCTGGTCCATGTGTCTCTGTAATGTTTATAGATGTTTTAAAAACCATCATCAAGGTTTACTAATCCTTTGTTAATCATTAACAAACACTTTATAAAGTGTATAAAATGTTATAATGTGTGCATCAACTGTTAACATGAAAATTATTATCATTACAAAATCATTAAAAAAAACATTAACTATCATTTCATTGTTTGTTAACAGTAAATAACTATTAACTAAAGGTTAATTAACTACCGTATCTATTTACCCTTAGTTACCCTTTATAGATGGTTATTATAATGTCTTACCGATGCTTCACTTTGAAGGCCTTGCATGTTTGCTCATGGTCAAAAAAAAATATTTGGGAAACCTCAGTGAAACATCTGCAGAAGAGAAAACGACTGGGGTGATATTTTCTAATTACTGAAAAGTTTTGTGACACGGATTTGTAGAGTTCTCGTAGCATTTTTTGTTTTTCCAACCGCTCTTAAAAAAAGCTATGCACCTTGTCAGTCTAACCCCAGACAAGCAGATAATTCCAGCCCCATGTTCCAGTCTTTAAGTGTTTCTCTGCTAAGCCAGTCTGAACAGAAAGAATCAGTGCTCTGGGCCAAAAGGAGGAACAGACAGCAGCTGCAGAAACCATCAGAGATGACGAATGTTCCTTTTAACAACAAGGCCTTTGTTCTAGGTTTTTTTTTTTTTTTTACTTTTTCATGTTAATGGAGGTAATCACGTCTCAAAATAAATGAAGCTGCATCCATCTAATGTGTCCCTAATTACAAGTTTCACAAACGGAATTTGATTGACATTTAAAAAAGACCAGCCAATTCATTGTTTTGTACACTTTCTAGAGTTGGTGTACAATAGCCTATTGTTGAGGGCCTTGTGACCTAATGTGTATATCGCACGCCTCATTTACAGAGGCCGACGTCAACACTGTAGCACCCATAAGTTCTGATCTGACCTGTTGCTGCATGTTTACCCAACTCTCTCCTCCCAACACTTCCTGTATCTCTTCAGCTGTCCTATCCAATAAAAGGCAAAAAGCCCCCCAAAAATATATAAAAAAAATAAATTAAAAAAAAAGCCACGTGATTGTTATTTTTCTATCATTCAGTGTACCAAGTTGTACTCAATCTTTTTTAACTATAGAAGGCATATGATAGTTTATTTAATATGAATGTAATTCCATTGGCGGCCAGAAGGTGGCAATCTCCTCCCAGTATGACGTTAACTAACACTTCTCCTGGTCTATTTCCAGCACCTGCCACCAGTCTGACTCATCACACACACAACTGCGGCGTCATGTCAACAATTATAAGGAAGTCCCAGTGAAACATGACGCAGCATGAAACATCATCACTCCCTGACTGTTTCTGCAAACACCACATGGTGTGAGACTTTCTGGAATTTTACAAAATTGAATTCGAATACTGCGAGCACGGTTGCACGGCTGACTGAATTGCTTATTACTCGTACTAAATTCACAAAAGGACACCAACACTTGTAATCAACATTCTTTGAGACACTTCATCTTGAATTTGTTTATCCCGAAAAGTTATTGTTCTTGCAGCAAAAATGCATTTATTTATTTTTTTAGATTTAGAAAGGCCTTACATTACCAGCTCGTTGTCATTAACATGGTTTGGTTGCCACAATGAAATTGTCCTAATTGTGCAACACATTTTAAGACCCATTCCAAGTATTTGAATCCCCTGGATTCTGTGGTGAATGAGAGGACTCCCCTGTTCTTAATGTTTTCTTTCAATAAACAGTTTTAAATATTCTACTGAAACACCTGGCGAGTCACAGGACTAAGAGCCGTGGAGCAAAGGTAAAACTGTGCCAGGCAAAGACGTGGTCAGTTCTTTTAGGGCTAAACTGGGATTAGTACATCGCTCGCTCTGACCTTACTGCATAGAGACTATGCATTCACTTCTTTTAATCCGGCCATCGAGTCACAATTAAACAATGACCTGCAATAAAAGGGCGGATTAGCAGAATTTACACGATTAACATGTTTAAGGCTGAATGTATCGGAGGAACCCCTGTGGCTTCTCAGCTGTGACTTCTCCCTGACCTGTAGGAGAGGGATTTCAAATATGGCATCTATACTGTGTTGGGAAAGAGATTACCCCTAAAATATGTTATACTCCTCGTCCTTAAACATGAGAATGGTTGTCAGTTATGTGATATTTGTAAGGCTGTAGAGATAATTTAATTTAAAAGTGAAATTTAAACATTATTTGTACGGTAAATGATGTTCTTATCCTCCTGGTAAACGACTTGATTAAGTGTTTCCACAGTCTCCTGTATGTTCACTCAAGATTTACACACTGTCACATTAAAACAACACGGGCCGTGCAGTGAGGGAGCCCTGCTGGCCTACGAGACCCCCCACAATTGAGATCAGAGATTTATGGAAGGATTATGTTTCCTCTAATCTCCTATTCAGGTCATTTAGCCATGTAATTCTGCAGACCTTGATAGACATTACTGAACGATCTCTGAAGAGGAGGGAGAGACTCTTCGACATGCAGTAAATATTCTGTATGTGCGTTAAATATTACAAACCTGTCTTAAAAAGGGACTATCCCAAAGTCTCTCAGGGAAAGCTCCGAGCGTGACTGCTGCACTGTGCTAACCACTGACAGGGTTAGTGGAGTAAATCTAGGACATCTGAAGATGTCATTAAAAGTCACACATCTACAGAATGTGGTATGATTGGATTGTTTCTGTCTGCATGACATAGCACAAATTATTTGTTGTATGTGTATAGTTCTGTGCACAAATCGCTGTATGAAAACAAAAGGAAATTACTCTAAAATGTGAGAAGTGCTCTGGTGATCAGTATATAATACCACACTTTTTATGAGTGCTGCTGACTCGCTAACAAATACTGGAGCGATCTTGCAGCAGAGTCCGCAGTCTTGCCGTTTAATGTAGATTTGAATGCAAAATGGCCGGGTTAGCAGAGAAAGGTGCTGTCACTTCTGCAGGGACTGCAATCAATCAAAAAAGGTGTCTCCTGATGTAAAGCATGACGCAAAAGGAACGACTCAGAAGTGGCTGAAGAAGCAACAGGGTGCCCCCTAAATATAGTTACAATGATTTGCCTTCATGTCATTGCAAATTGTAGTTTGACAGAAGCACAACCGCAACAAAAGAGGGGAGGGAACAAAGTAGCAAACGTGATTGAGATTGTACGGGTCACATGCATAGTGTCTGCACTCCCATTGCCCTTCTGCACACAAAAAAAAAAAACAGGGGACAGACAGGAGAAACTTGGGATAAAATCTGAGGTAAAAATGTGGCTGTTGGCGTTCACACATGCAGCTCCTCCTGAAAAGTTCAGGAGTTTTGTGCAAGTGTGGAAGCACTATAACGGTCTGCTCTAACTAGCTGCAGAAGCACTAACAGGATTTGTATTGATTTGCTGAGCAATCTTTTCCGGCCAGTAGGTCAATATTGAAGGACAAGAGAAGACATTTTTTAGTCACCAGTCCAGTGGCCTTCCTCACCTTAGCGGCGCTGATCTGTTCCTTTCTGAACCGCTCCAGAGGCATAATCAGCACATCACTGGCATTCTCAATCTGTGGGACAAGCACACACATACTGTAATGTTAAAGAGGGGCAAGTACACATCACAGACATCTCTCAAATTACAGTTGTGTTTATGCTGTATCGTTTCTGCTCAATTATGACCATTCACTGAGGTTAGAGAGCAGCAACACAGTCTGTTCTTGAATAATACATGATGCCAGCCATGACGTGCATTTCTAGGAACGCGACAAAAAAAAAAAAACACATTTAGGCATCGAATCCATTCTGAGGGATCAGCAGTGAATTATGAGCCCAAATGATGTGAAATGTTCTCATAACCAAAGTTTGACCGCACACAGATATGAAAGACGACTTCAAGGTTGAAGTACCAAGAACTAACCCTTGTGAATCTTTGCACTGAATTGTGCGCAGATTGGCTTGCACATCTACCCAAGAGGCTGTTTGTCCTTTTTAACAAACATTTATTTAACAATAACGAAAAGAAATGTTCTGCGTTAGAAATCAATTACAGCCTGGGCTACGACGATGTGCCATGACGCTCTTGCTACATGTGCTGGAAGCATTGGGACCAATGGAGTGGTAGTCAGCTCTGTTTAAGTCACTATGAGATGACACCATTTGTTTAACACTTCCAAGCATTGTTGTTAATTTCATATTTCTTAAAAACGTATCAATATAATAGGAAGGGCAAATAATATCAGCTGACTAGAAATGTGTTGGGGGGTTGTTTTTGTTGTATCTAAAAAATCTGCTGAGTAAAATCACGCTTTATTTGCAAAACAGTTTCCCCCCTCGCTTCAAGCAATTGTCTTTAATGTTCCCTTATATCTGTAACAACACTTACCATGCGTGTCCTTTCGTCCTCCAGGTTCTGTAGGACGGCCGCAAACTCCTGCAGAGACTTGGCTGAGGACAGACATGTTGGGGGAGAGAGAGAGAGAGAGAGAGAGGGAGAGAGAGAGAGAGTGAGAGAGAAAGAGAGAGAGAGAGAGAGAGAGTTAGATGGAATTTGAAATAGTGCTGTTAAGACATGCACAGAGAAAGTGTTT
Organism: Symphodus melops; assembly: GCF_947650265.1. Taxonomy (NCBI): domain Eukaryota; kingdom Metazoa; phylum Chordata; class Actinopteri; order Labriformes; family Labridae; genus Symphodus; species Symphodus melops. The sequence continues at coordinate 15,201,500 of NC_136701.1, forward strand.
GAAGAGAGCTGGCATGAGCCGGTGGGGAAGAGGCTTTTGTTTCTGCTCTTGGACCTCTCACTCATGACACAGCAGAGTAATTAACTGGAAATGAAACCGCAATTTCGAGGGTTTGTTTCGACGGGCATTTCACAGCGAGCACAGCTCACTGCTTGTATTCCCGCTTGTTGGCAAGAAAGGCATGGCTACATTGTTTGGGGTCAGAGTTTCCACTTCAATTGCCTCCATCGCTGTCCAACACTTCTCTCTCTCTCTCTTTCTCACTCACTTACACACACACACATCAAGCGCATGCAGCCTGTGGAAATCACACATGCAAACACACAGACCATGGAGTTCCTTCCTCAATGATCCCATTTTGACAAACACGCTTAAACCTATTCTGCTCTTCGACATCAAGAAGACTCGGTTCTTGGACGTTAGATTAAACTTTGGAAGAGCAGAACCTGCAGGACTGTGGAGGTGGTGTCATGAAAAAGAGAGAAATTCTTTAATGAAGCTCATAAAATGGAGTTAGGCTTTCGGTAGGCTCCGTAGAAAATAAAAGTATGTTACATCCAGACAGAAGCTGCCTAAGAAAAGACTTGAAATGTTATTCTTTGCCTATTGAAAAGACGTGTGTAAAAGCTTTTTTCCTAACACTGATCCATATGGAGGATTTATAGCAGATATTAGTTTTTGGTATGACTATGAATACTCTTAAAACAACGGTGCAGGGGTGCAGCCCAGTCGAGCAGCAAGCTGTTCAGGAAAGATAGCCAGGGTTAGTTAAACAACAGTCGAGGGCGGGTCAGGCCGAGGAGGAGCTGCAGCCTGCACAGACACAGCCAAGCAGCAGGAGAGGGCGTGGCAACTGAGAGAGAGAGAGAGAGAGAGCGCTGGTCTGCAAGGCCAGGATGAGTTCATGCAATGAATTATTATTTATTGTTCAGTAATAACAGACAAAATGTTCCCACATTCATGTTCCTGTTCGCCCTTTGTGTTGGGTTTAGCTTCAGGATGAAGAGTGTAAGAAAGAGTAGTTCAAATACAAGCAGAGCAGGATTGAGGAATATTAAGTCAAACGAGTCACTTCAAGTTGAACTCTTCAAAAATGAGGGCAGGCACGGGTTCAACTCCCACCTGAGGCTACTTTCGCGCACGTCATTCCCCACTCTCTCTCTTTCCCTGATTTATGACCTTTCTCACTGTCCGATGTCAAAAATAAAGCCATAAAAATCCCCTTGAAAAAAAGCTGGGGGGAAAAAAAAAAAAAGTAACAGTCATGGACGCAGCAGCCGGGTTTAGACGGGCCTCAGCGTGTGTGATTTACTCTATTACAGAGAAAAGTTTATTTTGAAGGACTTTTGAATATGAATAATAAAAGCCAACGTTAAAGAACCAAAATGTGTGCACTGTCTCTTAAAAGGACAAAGTCATTAATATAGATATGCATTTTCATTGCACACTAAAAAAAAAAAAAATGGATGTATTTTTAGTTGCAGAAATGATGTTTCTACTTTTTTAGGATATTTCTGAGAACCTGTAAGGAAAAGGCTGGCCACTCAATGGACCAGCCTCTTTTTACATGCATTCTGCTCATCCAGGAATATATATGCTTTGATACTAAAATGAATATGCAGACATGATCTGCTGCTGTATTGTATCACAGCGCTGAAAACAACGCTGGGCCTTCTGCTGATACAGCTATCATTCTATTTACAGGCACGACAGAGCAGTTCTCCGTCTATTTATACGCTCCCCCCTCTTCCAAGACAGAACACACAATAGATTGGAGAGCACCATCAGCAGGCTTACCGATGCATATTTCATCATCCGTCTCGGCGTCTCCGATACACTGGAATTTAAACTCGTTGAGAGACTCCGCGAACTTCCTCTTGGCTGTTGAGAGACCTGAGCGAAAGAAGAGAATAGAAAACAGTCTGAGGCTTGCTCACAAAACAGTGAAGAAACAGATTTATCTTGTTTAGGGTGCACGTTCAAAATGGTTTGTGTCGTCGATGTTTCTGTATGTTTCACTCTTTGTTACGCTGTCACGTCAAGTAGAATCAAGTTAAATGCAGACAGGTGGATACTGTGAGTAGACCGCCAGTGGTGTTCGTGATGAATGTTGACAGCTCGTACATTGGGGTGTACTTTGTGTGTGTCTGCACATGTAAAGTGTGTGCTGAATAGTGCAAAAAAAAAAAAAAAAAAAGGTTCCATTAAACTAAGGGGCACATGAGCCAAGTGAGCCAGTGAAAGGCCTCGGACAGACGGATGACTTTCAAATAATACATGAGGCGCTAAGAGCTCCTAGGAGACAGACACTCATGGCCAGTTTGGCTTCACTTCCATTTAGAGGCAGGGTCGCACACTGCTATATTTCCCATCACTGGACTAGGTTAGCCACACGTGCAGGATCAGAGGAGGGAGCGAAAAGGGGGAGAACAAAAAAAAGGGGGGGGAAGACAGAAATAGACGCTTCTCACAATAACTCTCTATGAAACTGAGTGTAATGAAGAGCAGGATTTTGGATAATTATTCCTTCAGCTTCATGGCCCCGAAAATCAAAGTTACAGTACAGGGAAACACATGTGCAGAGAAGGATGCAGGAAGTAATGAGACGCTGGATCATGAGACTTTTTGAAAGACAGATGGGAGTCAGGGAAAGGACAGTGAGTGTGGAGAGAGAAGAAAGACAGAATGTAATTGGCCATGTTTATGTCAATACCACAGGTCCTCTGTGTGTGTGTGTGTGTGTGTGTGTGTGTGTGTGTGTGTGTGTGTGTGTGTGTGTGTGTGTGTGTGTGTGTGTGTGTGTGTGTGTGTGTGTGTGTGTGTGCGCGTAAAATTTCAGAAAGATCCTCTGCAACTTGCCAGTTGGAGAAATAAATGCACGCCAAGCAGCTCCTGCAATAGCTGCCAGAAATGCTCACACTATTACTGGCACACACACACACACACACACACACACACACACACACACACACACACACACACACACACACACACACACACACACACACACACACACACACACACACACACACACACACACACACACACACACACACACACACACACACACACACACACACACACACACACACACACACGGACTGACTCAGAAGACCTCATAGAAAGTCAGTCTGCAGTGAGTCACAGCGGCTCCGTAGCGTCAAAATAACTTAAGTATGACCAAATTGAGACCACACTTCAGCCATGAAGGATAAACTGTGGTTTTACAGATCCAGTGTGCTGGAGAAGAAGAAAAAAAAACACTGTTCTTCCAGTCATTCTCTAATACACTTTTTTTTCCCCAAACTTCATTCATGTTGTTACACATTAAAAGTAGGACTGTCAAATCATTCTTTAATGTGATTAAGCGCGTGATTTTCAGTACGGTAGTTAATTGTAATTAATTATAATTTTATCTCAGTCTTAAGCTGTACTTTGCTTCCTGCTTGGGTACACAACTTGCTTTTACTTGGGAAGAAAATAAAGAACCTACTAGTACATAAACTAAACCCCAGATAAAAAAAAGAAGTCCCTATCTCAGTTATTTAAAAGTAAATGAAAGTGTGACAACAGCCAAAAGAACAGGTGAAAACAGTGTTGATGTCACGAGGTGGACTGAGCTGCTCGGGATCATTTGTGCCATTAAAGAATGCAGTTGTGTTGTCCTTATCCATCACTGTGACCACAGGGAAGCTGCACTGGTTTACCCACGTTGTTGTGCCTGAAAGGTCACATATTAAGCAATTTTGTTTTTGTAACACTCGTGTGTGTCTCTAGCCATTCTACAAACGTGTGTGCACTTGGAAGTGCACTTCATAGTGTGCACTTGAAAATAAGATCATATCAAAGTTTATTTATTACAAAGGAACTTCTATGCACTTAAAAGCTGTCTCTTATTCAACACTAACGATGATATCTTCTTGCTATTGGTGTGATTGTATGCAGTTTGGAAAAAAAAGTATGCACAAAGCAATGTTATTATGCCTGGACTACTCAGCTGCAGATGAGAGCTTCAGTGTAATGAATAGTACTCTGAAAAGTATTTTTCCTTTAGTCTCTAACCACTAAAGCACTAACAGAAAATGTTTCATTCAGAGGATAAAGAGGTGCCGTTTGCTGTTAATATTAATATTCACCTTTTATCATTGGTCAGTCTTAAACCCTGTTTCCACTGAGCGGTCTGGTACGGATCGGTACAGTTTGATACGGTTTGGTTCGGTTCCTGTTTGTGTTTCCACAGCCACCTGTGCCCTATTTGGTAGGTCGCGTGTAAACCGGACGCCGATAGCCGTAATAGCGTCACACGATAGCAGCTGTGTACTTGAAAGTGTGCACTTGTAGGCGTCCACTCGACCATACGCTGATCTAGTAGATTTTCTTTCTCCATTTTACAGGGTCTAAATTGTACTCAACGCCACAGGCACTCTCGAGCTCTCCTTTCCCTTCTTGTTCATCTGTACAAACGTAAACTCTGTGACGACCCTGAAGTGTGACTCTGTAAATCATGGCTTCAAAACTGAACGAGAAACAATCTTACAAGCTTTCATTTGTGTTTAGCTTACTTGCCCTTGGAGTACGACTTACTGTACATTCTGGCAAACAATGCGATGAGGTAACATTCAAATCTTTTTTCTGGCTCATGCACGCAGATACATCACGCGCGTCAGACTGCTCCCCTTAGCCATGCATTGCTAGAATCTGGCAACCGTAGCAAACTAAGCAACCTGTGTTTGTGAATCAAAAACACATTCTTGGCTTGCATGATCCGGATTTGAGCCAAAATGTAATTATTATTTTTTTGTAATTAAGAACGAATGACATGCCGTCACAAGTACATTTTCCAGAGAGGTTTCCATGTAAAGAATGTCTACTGATGTAAGTCAGTGCTGATAGGTTTCCATGTATGGTTGCTGTTTTCACCCACAGGTTCAAATGTACAAGACCAAGGTGAAGAAAAACAAAACATTCACTAATGTACACGACTACTTTTAAACCTACTTTAAGGCAGGATATCCGTGCTGGAAAAGAGGGACAAACTCTGGTTTGTTTTGTATTGTTTCAAACATATTGATATTCTTCTTAGGCAGTATTAGGCTCAGATTTCCATGAGCTTGAACAGTCCACATTAATACACTTTATCATTTGCATTTTTGTGTCTGTCGGTTGTTTGAGTGACCCTACTCTACCACTGCATGAAATAAATGTTTCAAATATGCAGTATTAGATTTACAGCTGACGGGGAGAAAAAAAGAAAGAAAAAAAAGACACATTGTTGGGTGCTCCCAGACGCAAGATGCCTTGAGGATGCTATGGTGTCACTGCTAACTAGTATTTGAGAGTGTGTGTGTGTGTGTGTGTGTGTGTGTGTGTGTGTGTGTCTCCAAGGCTGTGTTCAGGCAGGAAGGCCAGCAGAGGACACTGACAGCTAAAAATAGGTGACCCTGTTGACACATGCCTCTCAGTCCTCTTCCCATCTTCTCACACTTCTCCAACAAGAAATCCCCCCCCCCCCCCCCCCCCCCTTCTTCCCTCTCTCACTTCCACCCTCCGTTTACAACTCAGGACTCATACCACCAAAAACAGCATTATAACTACAGCACATGCACACGGGACTTGTATATCCATGAATGTATCTATAAACGAGTCGCAACAAAGCATTGTCATGCTACGTCTATTTAGACTTTATGAATTTATGAATCAGGTGGGGTCTTTTTTATTTTACTTATTCACTACATTCAATGCTCCGATATAGAAAAAAGAACAAAGAGATACAAGCAGTCAAAGAGAGACTAAACCATCACAATGCAATTAAAAGCATCTGAGAGGTTGTTTTTTTTTTACGGAAGTGATTTCCTATATTCACAGATCTTACTAATACTTTGGGCAGAATTTACATTCTTTTTAAATGGACATGAGACCAATGTTGCTGCATTTGTTTCAGTTCACTAAGTTAAAAAAAAAAAAAAAACTTCTATCAGCTTGGAGGACAGCAAATAAAACACTCTGATCCAATGTGGCACTGTGAATCTAACAAACGGCATGGAAAGGGGCTAAACTTTGACTTCTCCACCACACAGTAGGCCGGTGAGTGAACATGATGCGGGCTCTGACTCTGTGATGCTACTGCTGTTTCAGTACTTCATGAAGTGTGACACACTGTACAGCACAAGGCAAAAAAACAACAACAAAACAAAAAAAACAAAAAAAAAACAGCTTTATCTACTTTTGTTCCTCCTAATGTCAATTCGTTCTGGAGTCTCTGTGATTTATTTTAGATGACTTGCTTGTCATAGGATAAATTCTTATGGCATGATGAAAGTCTCTGTCTGCAGTTTGATGACAAATGACGAACCTCTGATACTACTGGAATCAGGCAACCTGCTCACAAAAGAGTGGGGCAACACACACACACACACACACACACACACACACAGAGCACTGTAAGCAACACAAAAGGAATTCGTAATTAACCACTGCCATGCAGCGACACAGCACAACAACTGCAATGTGTATTAACTGAGAAACACACAGCTGAAAGAATGGGCCTGTGTGATATCAACAGGATATCCAGCAGTAGTCTGAACTCTGCAGTAGCTTTGTTCCGCGAGCATGCGGATAGAAACACTATTCATCAAGCGGGACAAGTACACACACACACACACACACACACACTTACACTATTCATGGATGCAGACAATGTCAGATTTCAGTCGCCTCATCAAATTCTTACATGACCCAAAGAGTAAGAGGAAAAACTTCTGACTCCAACCATGTAGTGAAATCCTGTGAAATCCCACCACAAAAGCTGGTACCGTTTTTATTAAGACATTTATCCTTCTATACAATCTCACAATTTTACAGGACGCTCCTAAACCGGCTACATTTAAATAACAGGGGATTGGCATATTTAAGTGTCCGTCATGTCGAAATGGCCGACTTTAGGTTTACACTTTCGTTTGAAAGAAATGTATGGAACAGCGTAAATATTGTTTTGGAGTTGGCATCGTTCCTGGCCCGACTGTAGCAGAAACATGAGGCAGTTGGCTTGAATTTACTTGCACATGTGGCCTCGCTGGTACAGTATTTAGAGAGGTTTGTATTTGTGAGCCAAATTGAAGTTCCACTGTATTTCATGTTGATTTGAAGTCCTGTTCTTTGGCCAAATGCATACAGTTACTGTGAAAAGATGCATACATGAGCAAGTTTTTTTTTTTTTGTAAGTGGGTTACTGTGAAGGGATCTAACATATAAAACTCCACAACAGCAAAAAAAAAAAAAAAACATCCTTAGCTTCAAACTCAAACTGATGACCATACCGTGTGTTGGTTGATTGCTAATTGTGTCATCCATGATCAAATAACAAAACAGCCTACTGGCGTAGAGCTACAGGCTGTGTACACTTGCGACCAAGATGAACAGGATTAAATTTGTTTCTATTCTTTAAAATCACCTGACAAACATCTATGTCCTTTTGGTTCTGTCGTTTTTTTGTTGTTTTTTTTCACGTTGTCCAGGCTCCTTTTCTCCTTCTACAGCATTAAGAACATGAAACAGATGTCTCCAGCAAATCGAAGAGAAAAAAAAAAAGAAAGAAAAAAAGAAGAGGATTTCTTGTTCTGGACTCCGTTTTTGCAGTAGGCAGCTGCACTTGCAGAGTGTGACCATTTCCATCCATAAATGTGATTTACTTTGCATGTGAACATCACCGTGCTGCTGCCAAATCCTTTCGCTACTTTTAGGGAATTCTTGTAAAACGAATCCCGATACCTGGCAGGCAGCGACGTCTCCTTAAGCCAAGTACTGTACAGCAACGTCTCTGCATGTGGCATGCCTTGTATGTTTGTGTGTGCATTAGAGAGCTAGTCTAGAGGGAGAGGGAGTTACTCAAATGTCATCACTGTGGCATGCTGATTTACACTGAAATAGATACGTTTAATTAAATTCTTGTAAGTCTGAAGTGAACACAACTGCTGGTCAGAAACAGCTCGCAGCCACTTTTAAAAGAAGAAAAAAAGAAAGTGCAATACGAGTGAAGTCAACCATGGAGCATGAACATTCAGTGCGTGGCGAGGCTTTCCTGTTGTTTGTACGAGGGTGACTTTGTCGTTTCGCAGGAAGGAAACTCTTCTTAAATTGCGACAATAAGCCCCAGAAGCAGGGAAAGTGTCGAACAGAGAAAGGACGAGGAAGTGTGGATGGCTTCTTTCGGGCGTTGTCATGGTGAGTGAATGTTACGAGGGGGGGGGGGGGGGGGGGGGGGGGGGGAGCCGGGGTCTAAGGTCACCCTTGGTCTGCTCAGTCAGCTGCAGGGGAAGCGCACAGGGTCAGAGCACATTGACGCACGACATATAGAGTCTCATCGCTCTTCCTTTGCCAACTTGAGACGCGTACATTGATGTGATTCAGGTCAAATCTGGCCATGAATGTAGATCCTGTTACAAGACCCACATTTCAGCTCCATCATCTGGCTGTAATACGATCCACAATCACAGCTGGAGAGCAGAAGAACATTAAGTCTTTACCAACTAATACCCTGTCATACTGTGACTGCAGGCTTTTAACATGGGATTGGTTTATGATTAAAGGTTAAAGCTGAAGCACAGCCTTTTCAGTCCCTGCTTGCAGCATGGATACTAGTGTCCATCTTACAGTCCACTTTAGAAGTTGTTCGTGGGGATTGTACTCTAGCTGTATAAATACACCAATTAATGATTTGTTATTAGTTTCAGACCACGGCTGTTTTTAACATTTTGGACGTTTGAGTTGGATGCAATAGGGATAGCGTCATATTTTCAGAGGTTCGAAATAGAGAGTGAGCGGTTGGCAGAGAAATGGAGAGAAGAGAAGAGAAACAGCTCCGAGTAGTATTTTATCTCATCACCTTTTAAAGGCTAGCTTGCTGACAGCATCAACATGTCGTCAGTCCAAGCTGCCGCCAACAGACCCCAAAACAACCACCATATTTCAGCTAGCTGTCAAGTAAACTGAGGTGGGCACGGTGAAACAAAAGTGTCTCTTTGTTTGTTTAAGTCACGTTAAGATTAACCCCAAAAAAAACAACAAAGTTCCAGTTTTTAAGAGGCCATGGTGACATCACCACTGGTCCCTGTGACCTAAACGATCCAAACGCATCATTTTCGTACAGATCCACGGATTGCTTGAAAACGTCCACCTCTCCTCCCAACTCAAATGTATTCTCTGTACTAATTCATGAACACTGACATTTTCTCGTTTGACCAATCAGGACCTTCACAGAGTGCGTCCTCACGATTCCCTCGATGCGACAGGAGATTATCGAACATGTTCAATATTTCCAATTTCAAAATCAGGCCTGCCGTGGTGTTATCCAATCAGGTCGGATCAATCTTAGCACACCTCGCACAACACGAAAATCTGGCAAATTTCACCAAGACAACTGCCATCAAAACGAAATGAGTCTTAAAAAAAAAATTCACGTCCAATCACAAGAGTTCTCTTTGTGTCATAGACCGTTATTGGCAATCCACAGGATTTGAAATCTAAGGCCGAACTTTAATCTGTTTTGTAGTTGCTAAATGCCTAAGTATACCAGTTTCACTGAGATTAAAGGCATCAATTAATAGTTTTAAGATGGTCAAACTGTTCTTTTTTTTAGATTCTTAAAAGAAATGAAAATATAGTAAGCTCACTGACTACGTTCCCCGCAGCACTGAGGCCACAAACCTTTTCTCCAGAACCTTCAACTCAAGAGACGAGATGTTTAAACACAACTGGGCTCACCCACAGTCTCTACATACCTCTCAATCACATGCTAATTGCCGCCACTTGTATAAATATTACGGCTGGTGGGTGAACGACAGACCGACACACAAACCTGCGGTCCAGTCGCTCAGTCGTACCCCCCAGCGGCTCTGCACTGTACGCCAGCAAGTCACTGTCAGTAATGTGTTTCAACACGGAAAGCAGTAATGAGGGAAATGAACTAACACGAAGGCCACCGTTTAGAGCTCGAACGGGACGCCTGCCATCGTGCAGATGTTCAACAGTGACTTAAACTTGACCGCCGTTTGCTCTCTGTCATTACATTAAGTCAAATTAATGTGAGCAAAAATAGTGATTTCGGCTCTATATATATATCTCATATATAACAACACGTTTAAGTACAGTATGTGCAATGGACTCTGACTGTTCCTGTACATGCTACACACACGTAGCATGTTGTGAATACCTGGAGCCAGCAGTGTCTCTGTGGACAATAAACACTGTTAAACTGTGACGGAACAACTTGGCATATGGAAGTCATGTCAGTAAACACACACACACACACACACACACACACACACACTAGGGGAGGGAATAACAGGGGCATTGACTGGCCCGTATAGAAGCCAACACATGACACAGCACTGGAGTTGACAAAGCAGACCCAACACGCGCACGCACACACACACACACAGTGGAAACACTCCCTTTGTTTATCTCAGCAGATGGCTTTCATTACATCTAAATGTGTCAGTACAGCGATTGAAGGGACAAGTGTTTGTGTGTGTCAGAGTGTGTGTATTGTGAAAAGTTGACTGTAATTAGTCGAGAACAGTCAGAACCCTCTCATTTACACGACACAGTAGGTCGAATCTATTTTGGAGCTAAGAACACACACACACACACACACACAAACACACACACACAGCGTGCACACACCCGTTTCATTCCTGTTTAATGAGTGTCAAACTGCCCATCCCGAGGATGAAACTTATGGAAGACATTTGAAGAGGCATGGATATCCTCCTTATGTCAGGGAGAAATAAAGTCCATGAAGCTCTGTGATAGTTCAGCTCTGCCCTGCAGGAGCTCTTCACTCATCCTTAAACTGGCTGAATGGCAGTCGAAAGCCAACAACATGAGGAACAACAGCCAAATATAAAGCCTGGGAACAAAAAAACAAAACACAATGAGTTCCAACTAGAATGAACTGAGAGTTTGTAGAGGGGACAGGAAGAGTTGAGGGAAACACGGACAAGCAGGAAGAACAAAAGTGGGATAGGCTTTTGAAGGGAACTGAGCTGAAAAACGGCTGTAGAAGAAGGAGCCGTGATCGATTTAAGTTGGACGTTTGAATGGTGAAAAAAACATAAAATAATGACAGTTTCTCACACCATGCCTAATCGATGAGCGACTCAACCACCTCAAATGTCGCAGAGGATTCCTGTTGATCATACTGTATATCTACTGTTTAAATTGCATTAAAAAGGACGCTTAGCATCTTCTGTAGGCCAGTTCGTCTGTCCCTCTTCACCCTGATCCTACTCGACGTCTCCAGTGAGCCTCGCTCTAAATCACGTGCACGCTGTCAGACCTGTGTGTAGTTCCATGTCTGACCAGTGAGTCACCTTATATCAGACAGGGAAACACTGAACATGTGTCGAGACTCTTCCCAGCGGCGGAGGGTAAAACGATACTGCTGATTGTATAATTAACTGTAATGCTTTGAAATGACTGAGCGTAGCTGTGGAAATAAAAGAGGGGAAAACACTGTACATCATTCAAGCTTTTACAACCCACCCTCCTCTCTCCTTTTGTACAAGGACACATAGCTATGGTGTCCTAGCAACAGCCACAAAGAAGCCGGGTCACCACAAGAAGCAGGAAGTCCAGTTTTTAGGTCTGGCTCATTTTTTTTTTTAAATGTCTCTTGTAGTTCTTTTTTTTTTTTTTTTTGTTTCTACTCAGTCAGACAGTTTTTTCTAAATTCCAATTCCTTCCTTCATCTACTTTCACCCTCTGTCTCTCTTTCCCTCTCTCTCTCTTTTTGGCACTGCCACGCCTGTTGCTGACACAGCAAACACTGACAACCAGAGGAGGTTTTCCTCTCTCCCTCTCCTTTTTTTTTTTTTTTTTTAAATATGAGCGCCTGTGGGGTGAAATCATCCTGTGGACTGCCCGCTGCTGCAGCAAAAAAAAAAAATCCCCAGCAGGAATGTGGGGTAATCTGACTTGGTATCCGAGAGGAGGACACTGGGCTACAAAATGCCCCGGCTCTGCCCAGAACTGACCTCATAATTCAAAGGAAAACACAGCGTTTTCCCTCAGTTGTGTAAATTCTTGTTGAGTTGAGGGAAACACAGGCGACACAAACATCCGCGTGTCCCCTGGATAATTTGTTTCGGAGTTCTAGCCCTGATGTTGGAATGTTCTGTAGCAGCTATTTGCAGACAACACATTTAGGACATTTTTGACGTTTGTTTTTTTTTTTTTTACATTTCTGACATGTTCGAGATATTTTATCAAATTAAGGAGCAAATGACTGGCGCATTAAGAAGCTATTGAAAAAAACGCTGCAGCCTTAAAGCTTAACGTTGGTCTATTGCTGCCCTTGAACAGCCCAACTAAAGATTTTCCCTGATATGACAAACATGACTTGACTTGAAGCCAACCCGTCCTCTTCAAAACAGGAAACGTCAGAGAATATATGACCTTCCCTGTACACAGAGCTGACAGTAAATGTGAAGAACACAGGGTGGTGGAAACACACGAGGATAAATACACACACACACACACACACACACACACAAGGATACTCAAGGTGAGACACGCGGAGGAACTAGCTCGAGCTGGAGGATGACAAGAGTAGTTTTCCTTCTGTTCAGGCTTGTTGTTGAGCTGACTGGGAGGTTCTGCTTTCCCACTTAAGGTCAGCACTGGTACAACACAAAGAGTGGAAAACATTCGGTCCTTATGAGTAATTAAAGGGGTTGTAAATTAATCAAATCAAAGAAAACACACGTTGCCCTTTTTGCACTCTTCATTAAAGAGTCAAAACAAAGAACCGACATCAGCACCAGATTCCTTTTAGCTCGAACACCGTGTAAAATACTGTAGGAACATGATAAAGGATCCTTCGTGTCGGCTTTGTTCTCTGAAGACCCCAGGAACTGTTCTTTACATGATGTGGGACTTTACATCAGTGTCAAACTTTTTTCTGTTCTAAAGTAGCTCTGATCCTCTTTGATTTGTTCTCAGTCACCATTCAGTCACTGTGACTGTTTCCAGGACTGTCGTTGACTTATTTGTTGTCAAAGAGATGACTGCAGCGAGACGGACGCCTCCTCGCTCCCTCACCACCTGACAATGTGTCCTATCAATAACAGACAGAGTTGTCTGTCTGGGGTTATCAACTGCTGCCGCTACCGTCGGGCGGGTAATGCAGGTCGGTATAAAATAATAAACTCATCAGTCTATTCCTAATATTAGCATGGATTATGGTCTTCATCCAAGTTGCTTTAAGGTTCACTTTGGTGTTTAGAATAATGCTAAAAGTCGTAACGCTGATATAAAGAGTCGTAAATGTTCCTCGGTGTGCTAGATGCTAATATAAGAGCATGTGTATTTTTTGATTTAGATTGTGTGTTCGGAATGTTTGGTATGTTTTTTTTATTCTGACAGAGAACTTGTCATAAGAATTGTTGGTGTGTATCAAAGTAACCACAGGTCCATGCAGCGCTTCTGTTTAGTTTTTTTATTTTTTGTTTTTATTTTCGCTGGTTGCTGTTTATATATATATATATATATATATATATATATATATATATATATATATATATCTGTCATTTTCTTCATTTCTTCATTTCTTTTTCATTTTTCATTCATATAAATTGAAACAAAATGACAAAAATGACCACTTGACTTTCATATGTACACAAGCTGCTCATTGGGGGTTCGGTGCCTTGCTTGAGGGCACATAGGCATGTGCTCAGAAAGTGACCTGGCACCTCTCCAGCAACGAGACCAACTTCCATACTTCGGTCTGCACCGGGACTCGAACCGACGACCACTTGGTTTCCAACCAAAGACACACTGATCTAATGCTCGATCACACCGGTAAAGCTTCAGTGATGAGAGGAAAGTTAGAAAGCAGAGAGGGAGGAAACCACGCTAACCAGATTAGTGTTAGTCTCTAAATAGCTTCCATCCACTTCCTGCGCCTAGTCTGACCCAAACCACGCGCTGACCTTGTGAACTCACCGATGAAGAAGGTCCTTTCAACTAAAGGTTACTTGAAACGTGCAGCGTGTGATGGCGCTGACAGCTCAGTAAATGTCTTATGATCCTTGACAACGGAATCTGCTCACTTGAATTAATAAAGCAGGCTTCTCTACAGCATAACAACTTGCTGTCTCCTGATGTCGGCCTCTACAAACCCCTCGGAGAAAATGCAGGCACACCAGCTGCGCCGACAAGCCTGAGGGCCAGGGCGCTGCGTGGAGACATCAGCATACATGCCAATCGTCTCCGTCTGGGACAAAGCAGTGCAGGAGCTTTAAGTAAGGACTCCGCCATTAACCAGGAAATAAATCAGCAGGCTCTAACAGGATTGCTGAAATCCTTCTTGACCTCATTCCGGTTGACTCTTCGGAGGCTAGAATTAAGAGAGGCTTGAAATAGTGAAAGTCATAATCGAGGACGAAATGGAAGCTTGAAGTTACATCTGTGTTTTCAGTAATCATGGATTAGGAAGTTTGTCTAATATTAGCTACTTTGGCGGCCGATCACTTGAAGTCCTCTCCACTGTATTCCATTTTTTTCCGAAATGAAATGGTTGTAGAATAGTGATATGTGGCAGAACACGTAGGAATTTACAGTGTGGCCGGCGGTCATAAAACTGAAGCGAGTGAGCCTGCACACAGTCTACAAGAAGAAGAGGACAATCGATTCGAACTGGGAGGAAACGTTTAAATCGAAGGACCAATGAGACAATGTTGTGTCAATGGATAAACCGTCTCTAAATGTTCGTAATTTTGCTGTTGAATACAAAAGGTACCGTATTTTCCGCACTATAAGGCGCACCGCATTATAGGGCGCACCTTCAATGAATGACATATTTTAAAACTTTTTCCATATATAAGGCGCACTGCATTATAAGGCGCTACAGTAGAGGCTTAGGTTACGTTATGCATCCATTGGACGGTGCTGCGCGGAAACTCTGTTTAGTCCTTCTTTACTTGGCGCAGCTCATCCTCTTGCTTCCTCCACTTCCGCACCATTGATTCGTTAATGTTAAACTCTCTTGCTGCTGCTCTATTCCCGTGTTCTACTGCGTGGACTGATCGCCTTGAGGTTAAACTCTGCGTTGTAAGCGTGTCTCTTAATAGGAGCCATTTCAGGGTCTTTACACAAACACGCCGTTTTATATATCCCAGCATGCATCGCGCACTACTTCTTCTACGGGGGAAAATTGAGTCGGCGGCTGCTTACCGTAGTTGCGAGACCTGTTGCGGCTCAATATTGATACATATATAAAAGCGCACCGGATTATAAGGCGCATGGCCAGCTTTTGAAAAAATTTAAGGCTTTTAGGTGCGCCTTATAGTGCGGAAAATACGGTAAACGAAAAATTGGCTGAAACTAAATTAGCTGGAAGCTCGGTTCAGGTGAGGAACACAAGTCAATTAATCGTTAACTTGATTGTACTAACTTGTACGCAAAAACTCTTTATTTTTTAAAATATTTTTCAAGACTAAATATGAATATTTATTATACACACACACATACAAATAGGGCGCACAGCTTTGACACTTTGACTTTGAAACGGGGTCTTTCCCAGGCGTACAGTGATGCCCCCTCCAACTTTCCTTGTTGTAGGTCCGGGAGGTTTGAAATGAAAAAAAATAAATAAAAAAAATACGCCAAACAAGAAGAGGAAGAGGAAGTAAGCTCTCCATCCAGTTTTTTCCAGCCAGAATATCTGAACCAGGCGGTGGCATGGGAACATCCTGTTATAACACAGGAAACATGGTCACGTACTGCAATGTGTCAACAAGTTGATTTTTTTGAAAATGTACAATATCATAAAACAGTCAATGCTGAGTGCGCTGCCAGCTCCTCCACTCTGATATATAAGCTGACTGTTTTTGGATTACACCAGAACACAGGTGACAACAGTTAGCCTGCTAACTTGCGGTCTGTAAAATAACTTTTAATAACAGTGTTGAACAGGGAAGAGCAAAAGGTCCTTACAATAAAGAGCAAGAAAAGTCCAATGAGTAACTGGTGATAAAAAAATACATTTCACACAATGAATCAATCAGTCTGCCTCTTGTGTGAACAAACTATAATTGCAAAAAAGGAGCTGATGTGGAATCTAGATTCGGCTGGTCGATTGCAACAGACAGACTAAAGTTCATCTCGTCGTCCTCCAATGTTCATAAAGAGTTGCTGTGACAATAACAGCAAGGAACACGCTCCCTCAAAACGTGATCCTATGAAGGCGTACCTGGAATTTCACTCTCGACCTCCCTTTCTTATTCAACAGACTCATCAAGTGATTTGAGTTTATTTTAATTAATTAATTCTTTTGGAATTCCAATTAACAGTCCAACTGTACATAGGTGCAAAAAACGAAGACGTTCAAACCTGCAACAAAACCAAGCCTGGATCTAACCCTCAATGGAAACATGAGCTCAACATATAACCTTTACTCATGCTTGAAAAAAAACAGTGTGATCCCATTTCATTTTCCTGCCTCAGTGAACACATACACTCAAGTCTGAATGGACACCAATGGCAACCTTTAACTTGGCATAGACCAGTTATACATCTCCTTGGGTATCCAATGCCGTCTGACATTCAGCCAGCAAACCTAGCAACGCCACCACCCTCTCCTCCTTCCTCCTCTCATTCTCCTCCGTGCAGCCTTTTAGGAGCTGAAACAACAGAGGATTTGCTGGAGGTGTCAGAGGTTTCGGCTTCAAACAGAATCTGGGAGAAGGGAATAAGAAATTGCACTTTGATCTCTTTCTGGATGTCTAGTCTGCCTTCGGAAAAACAAAAAAAAAACAGAAACCCTCTCTCCTGTTCCTCTGGCTGCTTCTCCCCAAGACGCTTTCTCCCTGTCCCCTGGGGCAGAGGAATATGCATTCTAATTAATTTTCTTTTGGCAACATGAATGAGCCTCGAAGTCATACCCACCAAACCACCCAACCCCCCCAACGACCGCCACCACCAACAGGCCACAGACCTTAACCTGTAGCAAACCAAACCCCACGCGAGAGTTAAAAAGAAAAAAAAGAGCCTCTAAGCTCTTATCTCCCTTTCCTGCCCTCTTTGCTCCTTCTCCTCATTTATCCCTCTTTCTCCTGTGGAGAAGTAAACAGGTTACCGGGACAATCCTATTAATTCACCGAGCCTTCAGTGTTGAATTTGACCCCTCGAGTGTTCATCCCCTATCACGGACGCACCACACTCTGGAAGAAGAAAACTCGACGTGTCACTTGGAAAAAAAAAAAAAAAAAAAAGTGTTGACGTGCTGAACGTGTGTGACCATAGCTACAAGGCAAACTAATAGTGCAAGTGTGTGTCTGTCTCAGCAAGTCTTGTTTTCATGCTGCTGTGCGCACTCATGCGTGCATGTATGTGTGTGTGTGTGTGCAAGCTGTCTCCGACACCTGCTGCAACCTCGAGCAAGCTGCCGCCAGGTTAAGAAAAGCCGAGAGCTCAGCAGTGCCATAATGATGCTTGAGTAAGGCTGCGTGTGCGTCCTGTGTTGTGTTGTGGTCACTGTCAATGGGACAAAACTGGACTGCAATGGGAAGTTTTTAAACGAGGGAGAGTGGTGCATGTTTGCAGGCGGGTTTTCTAAACGTCGTATTTGGTTGTTTCACATCAAAAGAGACAGAAATAGATGCTCAGATCTTCAAACACTGTCTCGTGTCTCACCTCTGCATCGCTGATAAATTACAGAAATGGGTCAGATATAACCTGCCTTGATCCAGCACTGGAAAGTTGCGAAGGAATGGGGCTTTTTTTTTAGACGCTACGAGCTGAAAAGACCAGCTCTTACCAAGAGGTATATTGGCAGTGGTGTCTTAAATGGACCTACAGCAAAATCTAGGCCAAGTGCAGGAACATCAAACGGAGGGGAAAAAAAGGGTGTGGAGAGTGAGCAGATATAGCCTGCAGAGTTGATCTCTCCCTGTGCACACGTTTCACAACACTTCACATTCCACTGTAACCATACTGATCTGTAACTGTATAATCCATTGTTAATGATCACATTCAGCTAATGTATTATTTTGGCTGAGAATGTAACATTTCTACACCCTCATACTCTTCACTATGTGTTCGCACTTTGATTCTCTCTCAGCAGCTCCGGCCACAGAATGGGTGGACGGGCCGCTCGGGTCGGGTCCCATGAAGTGACGGATAAGACGAGAAGCGGTTTTAATGGCGAGACGAGGATTTGGTCCATGCCGAGCCCGTTTAATGAAACGCTTGGGCTTGATGAGCGGGCGAGGATTTTGAAGATCATATTTGGCGTGATGTAAAATGATAAGAGCACCACGATAAAGCTGCAGAGTCATTGTTAACTGTATTGTCGCCGGACAACTCTAAAGATCATTTATAGGCTTTTTGATGCGACGGAGAGTATTCCAAGGTGTCGTACTGTGAAGATGATTTCGTTGCAGGTATGTATGAAGTCAATACTTTGCAATGATTGGAGTTAAAATAGTTCTTCAAAGTTTTTCTTCAAAAGCCCCAAAATGTAATGTCTTCCAGGTCTTGGACCCCTCTGTCATGTTCAGTAATCTCATGAAGGCTGAGGACAAACAACCTTTTTGTCAATAGAAAATGACTGGGTCCAATTTAAGGGCAATTTGAAGAGATTTGAACTAATTCACTGTCTGTGATGAAGACAAGAAAAAGGAGCGGAAATAGAGTTTGTCAGAGAGAAAGATTTGATACACTGGATTGATTTATCAGTTACTGTACACCCCCCCCACCCCCCCCCCCCCCACCCCCCTGCTTCGCCTCATTCTCCCTCCAAAGCAGAGACTAAAAGCAGTCCTGAGGGCACCATCATACAGTCTATTAGCATCAAACCACACGCACAGGCTCATTTTCTGTTTATTGGCTTTCACAGTGTGCAAAGATAAAGAGAGAGTGCATGTTTCTGTCCTCTTAGTCTGTTTCAGTCTTTTGTTAGTTAAGCCATTACACACTCTCTCTCTCTCTCTCTCTCTCTCTCTGTCTGTCAGGACGGATCACAGCAGCCCGGAGGGATGAGCTGCCGAGCGGCTGCTGCTCGGTGGCCTGTCAGTTGGAGTCCTTACTCTAAGGCTAGTATGACACAGAGAGAGAGACAGGAGAGAAAGAAAAAAAAAACAGGATAAAGAGATTTACAAATAGCGAAAGACCTGCCACCCTGCTAAATCACTCACAAAAACAAATTTAAGGTCCAAAGTCTCACTTTGAAGAAAGTATATCCGCTTTTTGCCTCAAGGCAGCAAAGATTAAAATGAATTCCTTTCCGCTTTTTTCCCCCCCATTTGGCAGCTTCAAACCCTGTGAATGTCAGTCTGATTTCTAATAAAACGGTGCACCCAAAGCGCTTAATGAAACTAAATACAGCTGATAGCTAAAGGCTAAAGGAAGAACGAGTACGTACATAAAGATACAGATCTTTTTTTATGAGGTTATTCACTGAACACAGATCAAATATGAATAATCGACATGGTGCAGCCGAACTATAATCACACGCAGGTGTCCCTTCGTGGAAGAAACTATGAAAAATAAATCAGTAACCTGTGGCACACTGACAATGACTTCACAGGGAACAACATGTTTCTCCTGCAGGTGAACCCGAGGGAGCAAATTCATAAAAAATAAAACACAAACAGTTCATTCTCACGAGAAATTCAAACTGATTCATACGACCGACTTCATTTTGATTTTGTATGATGTGTCCCAAAAAAGCACCGACCTTCAGCTGCTCCTGACTCAAACCTGCATGAACTTTTAGTTAAATTGCAAATGTCACGTTTATTCAATAAGCAAGTCAAGCGTTTAAATGCTCTACTCAAAAAAAAAATAATCATCCTACATATCAGGGAAATGTTGAAGTAGTCAACGAACAGGACTGACCCGTCCCAGGACTTGAGGGTCGAGACACTGTGTGTGTGTTCCGACACCTTTCTACAAGGAAGCAGCCTGAGCTCTTCTGTAGGATCAGACCAAAGGAGCCAGCCTTTCCTCTTCATACGATAAGATGAGATAATACTTTATTGATCCCCCCCCCAGAGGGGAAGTCCGGGCGCTGCAGCAACACAACACAAGTAGCCCATGCTTCAATGCACATCAATCAGCCTTTGCTGCCCATGACCCCGTCGCCAGCTCGCTGCTTTTCCTTCCTTTGACCACAAGAGCTGCAGAGTCGGACGTGTTCTGACACCAGTCGTCTCGCTAACACAGTTTGGTGTATATTTAAATCACGTTCCTCCCCGCAGCCACATTTTCCCCTCTTTTTCATCACACTAAGTGTAAGGGAAAAAAATGTCCCACCCACTGCCGGGTGCAATTGTAACAAGGAGGATCAATGTAACACATTTCAAAAATCAGTGGTCATCATGTAAAGGCTGATGTGTAAGTGTGACTCTCCTCTTATACACGGTTGGAACCACAAAGAGTCTTCAGACGAGGTTCGACACGAGCCCTCATTACCTCTCTGTGTCAATGTCTTCATCATCTGAAACATAAGAGTTCTAAAAGGAAGAACTTTATCAAATATAAAAATATAAAAAATATAAACTACAAATCCCTAGCCCCTTAAACACTCCGTATGTTAAAGACGGGGATGGTTACAATTTGCCATCAGTGCATTAGGCGTGGACCAGTGGTCAGGTTATAAAGGCAAAACAGTATCTTTGTTAACGGGGGGGGGGGGCAGCCGGACACACATGTGGCATCTCCTGCTGTAATGTTGGATAAACATTACAGCAAGCATCGGCGTGTCGTTTGGGCCCGCGTGTGAAAACAAGAAATCAAGAGCACAGCTTCATCACACCGTTGTTTCGGAGTAAAAAAAAAAAAGGTTTCGTGTTTGTCCTCCAGGAAAAAAAAAAAAGGGTTCTGACCACTGACGCCAGCATCAAACACATCACTCCGTCACCACAGATGGACATAAAATCCCCCGGGTCCCCAAAACTCAATCTTCTCCCCCGTATATCACCCTGAAACCCCCCCTCCCCCTTCACTCGAGCACTAATCTCGGGGTTTACTGTACCCTCCTGAACCCAAGTCACATCACGACGTGATCTGACCGTGCAGGACGGAGATCCAGCCGAGGGGATGAGTGGGAAGAGAAAATAAAACTAAATAGTGAATAGTAACGCAGAGATCCCCAATCTTACAGTCACACAGCCTCACGTCCTGACACAGAGAGCGCACTGAGCCGGCTCCAGTTTCCCTCTCCACGATGACAGCAGACACATGAAAACACAGGGAATAAAGAAACACCTCCCAGATTACACCCACTAAGCCTGGCTGGCTTTACACCAGGACACCCAACCCCCCACACTGCACCCTCCGAATGTGTGTGTGTGTGTGTGTGTGTGTGTGTCAAAGTGTGTGTGTGTGTGTACAGTATGCACATCAAATGTGTGAGGGGGGTGATAAAGAACGGGGGGGAAACAAAAAAAAAAAAAGGGAAGAGAGAGCGCTAACCGGGGGATTAAATATTCTTAGCAGGGGGTTATTTTAGGAGCAGGATGGGAGCTGAGCGACGCAGACACGCACACTGTTGTTAAACACACACACACACACACACACACACACACACACACACACACACACACACACACTCCTTCCCTCGCGCTCCATGCCAGCGGACTGCGGTTTGTTTGGGTTGGCTCCCAGCGGCGGAGGAGGACGAGTCTTCCCCCTCTCCTTTACAGCCCACCGTGCGCGTGCTGAGTCGGTCGCGCTCAGACGCTGAGTGCGTTTCGCTCTCACAGTGAAAGATTACTCGAGGAGTTAAAGTGGGACGACGGGGCAAATTATTTTATTGCACGTGCAATTAGTTGTGACTGGGGAGCTGCCAGTTCAAATCCGTCAACCAGCTCAGGGGGAAGTCGTGCAGTAGCGTGCTTTCCTCTCGCCAGCAAACACTGGAGCAGTGCTGGAGGTGAAAGATGAGCAGGTTAACACGTTTCATCTAAAAACGAATCTCATTTTTTGTGTTTCCGGAACGTCAGAAACGTACGATCCAATGAGCTGCCGTCGTTCTGTAAGTGACAGTACGACACTGGCCTCCTGTGTCTGCTTCAGACCGACGGCCAGGATGATCGCTTCCCCACATCGGGGTTTTCACTCAATGTCTGCTTGGTATAAAAATAACACAACCTCTGGCAAAATGCATCACAAGGCCCAGCCAGCGAGCTGTCACGTCTGCTCCGATACAAACACAAACAATGGGAGAGATAGACACAGAGAGAGAGAGAGAGAGAGAGAGAGAGAGACTCCTGCACTTCAGTTAATACACACTCCTTCACTCATCCGCTCGAGCAGCTTCCAATAATGGCCAAGTCAGGTCTCTGCGTAAGCACTTATCCTATTTTAATAACATGAAACAGAGTCGCATCAGGCTGGGGGGGTGGGGGTGGCTGGGGGGCAGGATGAAGAGTCTGGAGGGAAGAGGAAGGGTATTTCCATGTCCGAATGACTAAAGGAAATGAGGAAGGACCGGAGGAAGAGAGAAGGAGGGTGAGGTGAGGTTCACACATCGACAACGAAAGATGCACAAACAGCATCGAGGAAGGGGAAACAGAAGAGGAAGAGGAAGAGGAGGAGAAAGTGGAATCATTGTTCTGGAAGGTCGACTGTCTCCTCGATGCCAGTCTGACCAAACGCAGTGACGCACTCGTTCACAACTTTCCAAATCGGACTGAAACGGCACTTAAAACGCCTTCTTTTGAGACAAGTGCAAAGTCTATTGAAGAGACTGTACAGAAGCAATGTTCACTTTTTCCTTTAAAAAAAAATCAACTTCGGAATGAAAAGTTCGCTTCCTGTTTGAGTTTTTGCATTTTTTCAAAATGTCCTCATAAATCACTGAAGTCTAAGAAAGGTAAGCACATAGAGACGGAGTCTGATTTGTTTCTCCTTCCAAACAAGGAGAGGGGAGGGGGGGGGGGGGGGGGGTGTACTTTTCTCTTGTGAAAGCTGGTCACAAGAAAAACCGCTTAAGTCTCCTAGTTTAATGAAGAGCTCAATAAGAAGAAATTCAAACAGAGGGAGACTGTGTGTGAGGCAGACGGACACGAACAACAACCTCACAACTCAAGATCACACTCAGCATGACCTCTACGCCAGCACGCTCAGTTTTTTTTTTTTAAATCGGTGTGATTTCTTCGATACTTGCAACATTTTTTGTGAGTAAGTCAGGAATGATCTGTGTCGGAGATTTTGGAGCTTCAACTTTTGACGCGATACACAAGATGTTTTAAAGGATTCTGCACCTGTACTGCATTTCCCAGAATACCTCTTTAAAACCTCTGATTAAAGAAAGAAAAATGTGCCAGACATTTTTACCGATGCATCATTTAATCTGATTCAGGGTGTAGTGATAAGAGAAGCCTGAAATTATAGATGAAATATATGTATTACTTTAAACTGGTGTGGCACGCAAGAGGAAAGGCCTGACCTTTGACCCAGAGGGCACGCCCTTCCTCATCAACATTTTACTTCAATCATTACATTCTTAAGGGCGTTGTTTTCTCCTCAAACATAACAGTGAGAAATAAGTTAAGTTCTATACTTAAATAAAAAGCAGCATAAACCATGTTACATGTCAGAATCCTCCAAATGTGTCGTGAACAAAATCTATACATCAAAGAATCCATCAGAAAAGGGGAGTTATATTTGTGGAGATGATTTGGTTGCTTTGAGGTTTAGTATCATTTTTATGTTAAAGTCGGACAGTTACTTCATAGCATGTTGCTAAGTTTAGGTTCTTAAAATGTCAATTTTATGTTTTTTTTTGGAAAGTATCTGATACGACAAGCCGTCAAATCAATGACGTGAGGTGCATTATTTTCTCTTCAGAGACGGAGTGACAGAGTGGCAGACAGTAAAAATGAAACTTGTTTTGACCTCTAATCTTAGCATCAGGTCACAAGGCTACGAGAAAGTGAAACGCGTTTCCTCCAACGTGACTGAAAGGAAGTGAACTTTTAAGGCTTCCCTTTCGCCTGAAACTGAACTCCTAAACTGAAACTGCGGAGCTTAACATAAAGTCCTCTTAAGCACCAACAAAAAAGGGATTGTTCTCTCTGAAACTCGCAGAACAAAAACCCACCTGCTCTCACATCCTCACAACACTCCAGCTCACAGGAGGCAGGCAGGACAGAAGTCACAGGCTTCTGACTTGTAACACTTGAGTCACTTTCGGAGTTTTGATGTGGGTGGAAAATCACCATTTAATCTACAACATGTGTCCGCAAGTTAGAGTGTGCGAGTGAAAGTGTTCATGTGTGGGTGTGTTTGTCTATTCCTGCCTCATTTGAGCCACACCTGTCGAGCTTTATCCTCTGAGTGCGTTTGTGCTGAAACAGCGCTGGATACAAGAGCGGAAACCAGCGGCTGAACGTTCAAACGACACCTGTTGCAAGTCTGGGCAGCGAGTCGTAGACTTTGAAAGTTCCTTGTAGGAGGTCGGTGACTCACAGCCACAGCCTTTTTTTTCTCCCAGAAGAGATGCTGGTCGGTCCTGAGGCTAGACGAGTTAAAAACCACTGCCCTAGAAAACCGCCAAGGTAGCATTGAACCACATCCTGTTATCACGTTAGCTTGGAATTCAGCCTTTTCTGTTACATCTTGTTTAGCTACAAAGTGGCTGAATGCTAACGTCGCTCATGTACCGACCTGACGTTCCCCTGTATCACTCATCTTTTTTTAAATCGATGGATATTCAGGAAGAGGTCTAAAAATGGTGTCGTTTTTGTCAATTAAATGGAAATCTAGCTTCCCACTGTTAGACTGAGAGAGGGCATCAGTCCTGAACATCTTTAAGTCAGAGGTTACTTAAGGTCCTGTTTCAAAAAAAAGAAAAAAAAAAAAAAAGAGAGAAATAGCATAGCATCCATATATGGCACTGAAAAAAAATCGTGACCATGTGATCATTGTGACCTTTGACCTTTGAGGGGGGGCCTAACAAATAAAACCAAAACTTCTGCAAATACAAGGTGAGTAAAGAGCAACGAGGAAAGGAAAGAGGAGGGAGGACAATCATTGATATCCTTAGTAAGAATAGTTTAGTCTTTAATCCAGCATGTAAAAACTGTTTTTCTAACTTGTACATTACTTGCTGATCACTCTAAAACCATGCTGTTTAAAGAGATCAGCATTCTCCTGCATCTTCATTTGTTTCATACTTTGGGTTTTGTTTGTGTTGCAGCAGAATGAGCTGGTTGTGGCACGTACGTTAATGAACCTCGCCTCCATCTTGCAGTTAAAACAGCTCCGATTAAACCAATTGCCTCTTTAACCACCTGCAGTAAAAGCCGCTTTTTAAACAGTGCAGCGTTGTGTTTTATGAGCTAACTGCAGCGATCAGGTAGCTGTGAGCGGAAAGTTAAAGAGCATTCCTCAGAGTTCACTTTCCCTCGCTCGCTTCCTGCTTCGTTCCTCCTGGCTCTTTGTGATCTCAAGACTTCAGTTATGTGATCCAATAAGTGCGTAGTCAGCAGAACGGTGCGTGTCCCTCAGTGTCAAATTTATTCCTGGTAATATATCGTGAAAGTTTTTCCAGAACATTTCTATATCTCAGAGGGAGAGTCAGGCCGGCAGCTGCAGCAGGGAGATGAAACTGAAGCTTGATTAAAGAACGGAGTTGGTTTTCATTCAATCAAAAGAAGTGGCAATATCTCATCTTAATGGCAGACTCCTTCATTAAACCCCGAGCACAATGTTTACAGAGGGTGAACAAGGTGTAGTCAAGTTACACACCTTTTTTGTCATGCTTACTGGACGCCAAAAAGAAAAACTGATCATAATATTTCAAAATATTTTTGGAGGTTTGAAGTAGGGCTGGGAATCTTTGGGTGTCTCACGATTTGAATCAGAATTTAATGTAGATTCAAAACGATTTTATGGATCAATGGATTCAAAGTCTTCAGGATCTACTCGAGTCATCTGCGAGACTGGCTGAATGTCTCGCTGCTCCGTTTGGCATTCTACCGAGTCAAAGAGCTAGCCTTAGCCTTCCCTCCAGGAAGTCGGGATGTTGCGATCGCAACAATTCACGCAAATTCAACCAATCCCCGCGATTTCTGTGCAGCCTTGCAATTTTGTCCAATCACCGCAACTTTTCTGCAAATTTGAACATTCAAAATAGTTTTCCCCGCAACTTTCACCAATCAGAGTAGTACCCTGCGAAAACAGCGAGCTATACGTCACCAAAGTTTATGTGCACTCCGGAGTGTGTGCATGAAGCGTTTGTGCGCTGATAAGAAAAGCGCTGCTCCTCCGTCCTGTCTCCATGACAACAGTTTTTTGACCAAGTGCGGCTGTGTAGCTGACACTGCTCTGTCACTTTTTACTGCATGTTTTAATATTTGAGATTGTTTTTTTTAAGCAGACACGGAGCATAGACGATCTGGGTACAAGATACAATCTGTAGGAAGATATAAAATACAGGCAATGTCAGACTTTTTCAAAAAAGAGCTCAGCGCGGCCACACAAAAATGACAGTGCGTGTGTGTGTGTGTGTGTGTGTGTGTGAGGGAGAAGTCACTGAGTGAGGCAGAGAAATGTGCTTCACAAAGTAAATCGCACTGCTCAGGTTAAAATATCACTCAATCACATCGAAGTGTGTGCGAGAAAATAATTGACGTGAAAAAAAATGTGCAACTATTTTGCAATATTTGCTTCCTGCTGCAATTTAATTGGAAAAAAAAAACAGCTAAAAACATTGCAACATTCACCGCCTTTTTTTTTTTTTTGGAAAAGCTGCCACGAAATCAGGCATTTTAGGCCGCAGCAATTCCCCAAAAAGTCCACAAAATCCTGGAGGGACTGATTAATTTCTAATCTCATGTATCTGCTGAGCTGGGGAAGGTTTTCTGAGATCTAGTCAAGACTCAATTCAAGCTGTGATCCATGTTTCCCAGATGCGTTTCGAAAAATCGGTGAAAATTTGAAAGACGACAATGTCAGATAAGCAGCAGATAGATTATTGTTGGTATTTTTATGCCTTTATTTCAAGACAGGACAGGGAGTGGGGTCAGAAATCAGAGAGAGAGAAATCCAAACAATTGTCATGTTGGTTTTAAGTTGTAAGATCTGTAGGTGGGACACGAAAACTAACTGCTTATACGAATTTCTGAAGGTCAAGTTAACCTTTGTGTGTAAAAGGCATATGGATTCAAACCAGAGTATTTTAATAATTATCAACATGTCTGAAGAGGATTGTATATAGTCACAGTCTTTAGTTGTTTCATTTGGAAAAGCTAAGACCATAAAGGCTTCAGAATTACAAGACTTTTGCGTTTGGTGAGGAAATGCTCCTTCAATCGGACAAGTGCATCAACACAAAAACAAACAAGAGTGTTCTCAAACTGCAGGCTTTATTTGAAAGATTCAGCTGTCAGTTCCTCTTGGTCACGCCACAGAGCCACTTCAAGCGTGGTCGTGCTCTAAACGATCAAATCTTTGCAGTTGTAACTTCGCTGTCAAAGAATGTCTAAAGCCTCGATTTAAGGAGCGATGAGGGTTATCTTGAAGGCCTCTCAAAACAGAAGCAAGACGTCGTGGTCGAGGCAACTGAAAAGGTACACCGCAGATGCTGCTCACAGTTCTGCAAAAACAAAAAGGTGCTGTACGATTCAGAGGAGCGCTGTGTAGAAACGTGTGAATCCCACTTCCTTCTTTTTGAAAGTTCCGTGAGTTCTTATAGCTGTCACACTTTAAGTTAACGTATCTAGATTGCTTGAATTTATTTATGGCCATTGTCATGAGAAAAAAAAAAAACTGTTCTACTTTCAGTTCCTCTGATATTTTTTTTATATTTAAACTTGCAAATCTTTGTATTACCATCCTCCACATTTTTGTACAATCGTGTCTCTCTTGCATCGGACTGAAACAATCACTTTTCACACATCGGCGCGTGTGAACATCAACACCTCTGAGCGATTCAAACAGCGGAAAAAAAAGAAAAAGAAAAAAAAAAAGGAAACATGTCATCTTGTTACAGCCGCGTTTTTAGTGCATCTGAGGGGGCTTGTAGAGGAGGCAGCAGAGCAGCAGAGTACACCCCAGCCTGTCATGTAAGAAGACACAAGTAACTAAAACCTCAGGTCATCAACGGACCGAGGCAACGCATGATAGCCGGGAAGTGTAACAAGATAACCCGAGCTAAAATATTAACCAGCTTCAGTCCAGCTGGAGCTGCAGGGCCAGAACTCCTCACTGGATGAACATGTACTTCTGTGGTCTTTGTGATGAGCGACACCAGTTTATGAGGCTTTTTTTCTACAGATGTGTTTGCTCGGTGGAGATCTGGTCCATGTGGGCTGACACCCAAAAAAAAAGTAACAAAAATGAACAAATAAAAATTTACCTTTCTCACTTCTCACTAGCTGAAAAACAACCAAACCGCCAAAGTTCAAGTTTGAAGTTGGTAGTCAACAAATCTCTATGGGCTCTTTTTATTGTTAGATTTCCTACATTATTTGAAATAAAACTCATATCTGTAATTCCTTATGAAAAAGAAGGTTAGTTGCAGCTTTTATCAGCAAACACTCAGAAACACCAGGAAAATATCTTTAACTGTACGTCAGTGTGAGAACTCCTTCCAATATTTATAGGGAGAAAAGTTGATCCAGAATGACGTTAAAGTTGATGGTTGCGTGCAGGTTTGGTGTGTATGAGAGTGTGTGTGTGTGTGTGTGTGTGTGTTTGTGTGTCAGACAGTCTGCCTTGACAAAAGCGAGGCAACAAAAGCACCAGTGCTCGGCTGAGTCGTGCCCTAATTTCCTTCTCCTCCACGCTACGTCACAGCCAGGGGGGGGAAGACCCCCAACCCCCACTGTGCTTTCCTGCACACACACACAAACACACACCAATGGAGATCGTTCATGTTGTACAGATTCTGAGAGGAAAGGTCCTTTTAGTCACTGCAGACAACATGCTGCATGCATTATAAACACTTCTTTGTGTGACGTTTGCAGAGGAATGCCTTCTCACAGTGACGCCGCATCTCACTTTTCTCTCCCTCACTTCTCGCTTCTGTCCTCCTCCATCCGCTTCCTCTTCATCTCTCTGCTCCATCTTCTCTACCCGGCGCTTCTCAAACTAAGGCAATGTCGGCTTTTGAGACACTATTGTTCAAGACAACTACACCCCCCACCTCCTCTGTCTCTTTTATTTTTCCTTTTGCCCCTCGGTGTATACTCTGCCTCCACTCCGGACCTTTAAAAAAAAAAAAAAAAAAAAAAAAGACGGGCCGCTCCCTCCATCAACCATTATTGAGAATTAGTTATGGTGTGTGTGTGTGTGTGTGTGTGTGTGTCTGTGTGTGTGACCCTCATCCATCAGCACAGTTGACAGTTGAGCCCCTGAATGACTTGCTATTAACCCTTCTTTTTCCTCACAAACAGCACGGTGGGTGGCGAGAAAAAAAAAAAAAAAGACAGAAGGTAAAGAGAGGACGATTGAGAGGGACTTTATTTTACAGCAGTGCGTTATCCGTCCCTGGGAATTCCCACTTTTCATTCTCCTCTGAGACATTTACACACACGTCTTCACCCTCAGCTGCTCGGGGCGGTTAAAGGTTCAACGTGAAGTCACAGTAAGCCCGTGAAAACAGAGCTGTTATCGAGACTGTGCTCAGGGTTAGAGGGCTGTATTTAAGCACACACACACACACACACACACACACACACACACACACACACACACACACACACACACACACACACACACACACACACACACACACACACACACACACACACACACACACACACACACACACACACACACACACACACACACACACACACACACGTCATCTATTCTTCAGGACAACCAGTCTTCCAGGATCACTGAAGTGCAGTGCATTTTCAGGGAGTAGTTTCGGTTTTTCTCAACTTCATCCCAGATGGGTTAGGTCGACTTTTTTTTGTTGTTTTTTTGGGGGGCTAAATCTGGACATGAAAACGTTACGGTTCATTCTGCAATCTTTTTTTGGGGGGGGGTCCAAATTTCACCAAGGCCCTCTCCTTCCTTACCAAACCCTACGTTTTAGTAGATTAAAAAGCTTTCTAAAATTGTGTTAAATACTGCAACATGTTACATTGTTTGGTAAAAGTTCTGAAGTTTAAACTAAATCTAGTCTTAATAACTGAGTCATCTACTTCATTTGAGTTTCAGCTGAGACGTTGATTTTGTTTGTTTCAGAGACGACTGGATGGTGTCTTTGGACTTTTCATCTTCCATGTGTTACTCGATCTAATGTTCCCTTTTCTTTTCCTTTCTCTCTCACTTCACCTCTGTTCTGTGCATCTCTCATCCATTACATGTTTATTCTCCATCAGTTGGCATCGAGTCATCAGTTTGTTGAAGTTAGCAGGTAAGTTAGTGAGCATGTCAGTGAGATCATCGAGCACATGAACCACGCAAGTGTCGCCCAATCAGTAATCAATGTCACCAACATACACTGCATTTGTGACCATGTGTGAACAGAATCATCCACACAAATAAACACAGTCTAAGTCTCCAGCTGCAACCTGAGCTGAGTTCTCTAATGTTCCATGTAATCATTAGGAAAAACAATCAACATGACAGAATGACTTTAGAGTGTGCGTGTGTGTGTGTGTGTGTGTGTGTGTGTGATTGGTAAAATGACTCTCAGACTCAAACATTCCAGGAAGCAGCACTGTCAGAGCAGGAGGACAATGACCTCATTGTTAAGAATGAGTTCACAACAGCTGAGCTCTGGGACTCCACGCCGGCTCAAAACATCAGGCCATTTATAGTTACAGGTTCGAGTATTGATTTAATACAGCAACAATGGATGAATCAACGCATTAAAAAAAGAAGAAAGTAAGGAGCTCCACTGATCTAATATATATATATATATATATATATATATATATATATATATATATATATATATATATATACATACACACGCAAACACACATATACACATACACATACATAGAATCACATAACAGAGTGGCTTCTTTTGTATCTTGTAGGCTTAATTCTTCGTGGAATCACGATAAGAATGTATTATGATTGAACACATGCTGATAAAAATGTGTATATAAGCTGTCAGGTTAAATCGACCAGTACAGTGCCTAGCCTAACCCTAAGCCCTTACATCCCAACCTTCGAGCAAGCCTAAAAAGTTTTTTAAAAAAAAGAGTTGAGCCTCTGACAAATACAATCATACGTTAGGACTTTGAGGTGGTCAACAGATTTCAAGGGGGGAGCTAATGTGAGAACGCTGTGGCATGTTCTCCGGAGAATTAAACTCGAAACCGATAGAAGCGGACCGTCTGCACACGACCACTACGATCTTACTGATGTGAAGGCAAATATTGTCACCACAGCGTCGTGGAGCGTAGCGGACTCTGCTGCTTCGTCCGCTGCTTCCGTGTTGTTGTTTTTTATGCGTCACGTCTTTCCTTTAGGAAATCCCCCGTGGCCCTCCTGTCATTATAAAGATATTATCTTGAATGCATGTGTGAAAACAGCTACAGTGATGATGATGATGGCTTGCTGTAAACAAAACTAGTGTCAACCACTACTCAGTGAACATTCCAGAGACTCCATAAACAGAAAACACTCAACGGAGCCAAGTGAGTGCAACTTCAAAAATACCTTGAGCTGAAAACATGGAAACATCATGTTGTCGGTGTCACCTAAAATGACTAAACACAGTGACACAGTGTCTTGTTTCCGTCACAGCCCCAGCGACTGCCCAGCTGGTAATTAGGGTTTGTTTGGCTGATTGAGCCGTGTCATGTTAGAGGTGGAGCGGAGAACCAAACATTTCAACAGGCCCCGTAATGACAAGCTGCAGCTGCCCTGAAATGACATCTGGCTAACACACATTTACACTCACACACATCTGGGACTGTTCAGATGCATCTACCGTCTTTAAGTTTGTTTACTGTATGTCTCAAAAGTACTCATGGAAGGGAAAAGTTGTGGTTTTCAAAGTCTATCCTGAGACAGACTTGATGTGCGCGTTAGTTTGTGTTCGACATACATCTGCGCGCGACTACGAGCGTCACCGTGTCATCAACCGATTCCGAAGCCGCAAAGAGGACAGAGTTAAAGTGGTGGTGAAAAAAAAAAGATTCTTAATAAAAATATTACACTCGATATCAAAGGCACGGATGGTTCTCGGGCAAAAGATAATAAGAAGATAATAATAGTGTCTGGGAGGCTCGGAAACAAAAATATAAATCTAAACCTTTGTTATTCAAACTGTCATCCTGTCAGCAACAAAAATGCAGTGTCACATTTTGCAGCAGTATATAGAAGCACCTGCGTGTAAGGGCTGTTGAGGGGGGGAATGGAAATACTGCATCTCAGAAACTATACCACATACAGAGCTAAAATTGTGCACACTTTAATTACGGCCAAATACCAACTTGTATACCGAATTTCATCAAAATCTAAGGTTGGACCACTTGGCATGGAACGCCCCGAAGAATAGCTTCTCGCTATGATGAAGCTAATGAGGGTCCATAATAAACAAACAAACTATTAAACAAAATATTTCTCCACCTCTATCAAAGAATGCTTTTTGTGTTGGGATCGACGCTGTTCGTTATTACTCGACAGTTTTTTTTTTGTTTTTTTTTTTTTACAGATCCAGGTGCAGTGTTTTCAGTGGACAGAGCGCTCTCTGCACTTGGACGACATGAATTATTCACAGAGGGGAAAACCTCGGCTAAAAACATCCAGCTGCCGCCTTCCAATGCACCCAACAGGAATCCTCCTCCACAGACATGTGCAGCACAGCCTCGAGCTGGAGACTGTCCTCACACAGCAGTGCTGTACATCGGTTAATGTTTTCAGCTTTTATATATCGTGGAACGCTCGTCAGTGTCCTGAAACACTCCTACCTTCATCAGGGTCAGATGTCCTCTTGAACTGTCCTCAGTCTTTTAGATTGGTTCTGTTTTCAGGCTGTAGTCTGCACTTTGTGTCTCGTGAACAACTGTCATGTTGACCACCCTCACATCAACAAGAGAAGGCTATATAAAACATGCAACACCTCACCATGTCTGTACTAATGAGCAGAAGGGAGTACAGCAGAATAATATGATTTGTAAGGTTCTTATTTGAACGTCATGTAAGTGTTTTTAGATCATTTCGCTTAAATCTAAATGCAGTGGAAAGTTAGGAGGAAACTATAGGGCGCTACCATTAGCCTGCTAGCACAACAATGACCGCCCGAGTTGTTTTGGTTTCATGCTGGTGCTCAAGGGAACATCTACTGAATCACAAAATTACATATTCTTCCTTTCAAATCTTGACGTCGCCAAGGGGAACGAATTCTTTCGCTGATTAAAAACTCCATGGTCTCCTCCTGTCTGATGTTTATCATTAAAGAAGACGTGGATGCCATGTCACATGTTGGACTGAGTGTTTGTAATGTGAAAGCTGTCAGCACACTTCAGGCCTCCTCCTCCTCCTCCTCCTCCTCCAGGAGCAGTGAGTAACTAAACTGGTGATTAAGGGTCTTCCCAGGACACTCACACATCCTCTAAATGCATCAGGAAGAGCAGAGGAGGTCAGGGTGCGAACAAAGATCCAGCAGGAAAGATTAACAGCTGCACAGGGAACTTCAGAGTGCTGTTAGGAAAAAAAGACCTTTCAGAACGGATTCATCCTTGTGTGTCAGGCAGGTAAACACAAACAGCACAGTGTAGAACAGGTTGAAAAAAAAAAAAAAGGAGATTAACACGAACGATTTGCTGACTTGCTCTTTGGCCACAAAGAGCTCCAATGAAACGTAACAAGCGACCGACTCTGACCGGAGCCTCAGTGAATCAGGGCCATGCTGGTTGATTTCTAGAACCTCGCCGATGGACAAAAGCTGAATTGTCTTTGTAGCCGCACATCAGCTGACACCGCTTTGTGGTGACAGACGACTGAGCACGTTTTTTTTTTTTTTCTTTTAAAAAAGGTGCAGATGATAACACGCAGCCTGGAAAGCTCTGGTTCAACAGAGGGACGGTCTGCTCTGGACCGTCCAGGATTTGCACACCTACAAAGGCATGGTACGTGATCCAAAAAAAAACACAATACAGGACCTACAGTGTCAGTAGTGTGTTTGCCGCACCATGCATTCTAAACGCACAGCAGTGTATATTATTCAAGAGTGACTTTTGATGATATTCAGTGTACATGTCATCAGAAGTGAAACAAGAGAATGATTTTTTTTAAAGCACTTTGAAGATGGAGACTTTCAAATTTGCCAGAAAGTTACTAGTTAACCTCTTAAAGTGAGGATCAGCTGATCCGCTCATACTTGCCCTGTTGACAGACATGAGAAAATCGATGTGGATCTAGTTCATGCCGGCAAGCTATTAAACCTCACTGCTGATTCGGAGAAGAACGGCAGAAGAAGAAGTCACCCGTTGGACGAAACCCTGGCTCGTTTTGTGTTGAGGTTCATGAAAAAGGTGGGCAGACTTTGAGTCTCTGAGGAGGCTCGGCGGCGTGCAGTCGGTAAGTCCAGGTGAGATTTCAAGAGGAGGAACTGCTTGCAACAATGCCAGCACATCAACATCTCATGGTTCATTTGAAGAAAAAAAAAACGTTTATGTCGGTCTCTTAATAAACACCTGTGTGAGAAACTGGAGCCAAGTATATAAATAAACAAACTAACTGTGATCACGAAGTCGCAGAAAACGTTGGACGACTTGCAGTACAGTGAAGTCATGCGTGAGTTCTTACTGTACGTCTGTAGGCAGAGAATTCTAGAGGGAACACAGCCTCATAGGATTCCTAAACTGCCAAAACAAAACCACATTTAGTCTCATTTTATTGTAATATAACCATTTAACCAGCCGTAACAGATATCAGGAAGACACTGCAAGTCACTCCTGGAGACAATTCTATCCGCTCCCATTCCTTAGGATGGACAGGGACGCCTTATCAACATTAAACAGTCTCACACATACCATGCACTCATGATTGGGAGTTTGAGACATAGTCCTCACACCCTCTCTGCCTCTTGATGTCCCCTAATGTAAACTGATGGGAACAAATGTGCCAACAGCTTCAGAGGACAGTACACTGTGCACTGAGCACTCATATTCACCCGCCTTGTCTTATCAGTAACACACACACACACACACACACACACACACACACACACACCTGACCTGTCTTTGTTACACTCCCACATGGATGCATCTCAACTTTGTCAATGCTCCTACTGTGAAAGCACGTGCACCAAAACTGCTTATGGATCAATGCCAATCAAATCAGCATGGTTGAGTAGCCTTAAGAACAGTCATTGACTTACACTTCAGAGCCTGGATGAGCGCCTTGCCGTCTTTTATCAGCTCCTTGATGAACTTGTTGGTCTTGTCCAGCTCCAGCTCGTGGGACTTGAGTCTCTCCCTGAATTGGGGACTGTCCAGGTAGCAGTCACTGAACTCCAGAGCAGGTAGTCCCATCTTCTTCTTCTTCTTCTCCTACTAAACCACAACAACCTGGGCAAAGAGCTCCACAAAACACGATCAGGAGGAACACGAATCGGAGCAGGAGGAGGGAGGAAACCCCGAGCTACTGCTGCTGCTGCTGCTGCTTCTGGAAATGATGGAAAATCCAATTACAGCATGTAAACAACTGGGTGGAGGTGTATCCGAGAGATGCGTGCCCTCATAACCCAGCTTTCACTGTATGTACGGAGAACACGATAAGTTGAATGGCAGCAGTCCGACACACCACTCAATTCAATGAGATAAAAAAAAGTCACAGCAGAATAATGGCAAAGAGGAAACAAGTGTCCACTTGCTCAGGTAAACCGGTGCAGCATTCCTCTCGACAGACTCATTGTGGACCGGACAGTCACCCAGGGAGGAGGAGGGAGAAAGAGAGGGAGGCAGCCAAAAACAAAACTAGCCTCGTAAATGCGGTGTCTCCCCTGAGCGGTTTTAAATGCACTGCTTTTGACTCTACAGCCCCGCTCAGCTCAACGCGGCTTCACACTGTAATCAACCTACCCCGACACGGATAATCCCCCTGTTTGACGTCTCACTAGACCAATGAGAAGGCCGGATAGAGAGCTGGCTGTCCGGGGCGGGTTTGTGGGGAGCTACCCCAAATCACAGATAGAAAATAAGACAGAGGGGTCACTCTGATTTGGATAAATTCAGCAGCTGTGAACGTTCCCTCTTAAGTTGTGTTTCTCGTCGGGTGCATTGCTTTGACTTTGACGCAAGTTCTGTAGTTATCTTACAATTTAAAGTGGTCATTCTTTATGAGCTTGTGTTTATATTACTTAAGGCTATCTGATTCCAGGGGAAAATATTCACTTTTTATTCCAATTCACCTGTTAAGGCCAGCTAATGTACAGATAAAACTAAATTCAATAATTATAATAACATACTACTACCGGTATATTGACGGATTTGTTGTGTACGAAGAACTGTAAAATAGAAATAGCCATAGTCGCCCTTCCCTTTTCCTTATGGGACTAACATATTTCATTGCGGCTATTTCCTCACATTTACTTGAGCCCGATTTTTAATACAGGGCTTTAAAGAGTGTTTTGTATTTTTCACATTATTAAAGTAGTGTGTTCAGAATTGTAACACTTCATTGTAGCTTGTGCTTCAACAGGTCCACACCAGTATCTCCCCGAAAACTGTATCGTCCATAGACTGTATGGTCGAGTCCTTGTCCATGCCAGCAACAGTGTGAGGGCATTAGTTGGTTTTTACAGGTGTTTTACAGGTGCTTTGAGATGCTAGCAGACGCTGTTTGGCATATTTAAGAGGCAAAATAAGCCGTGCTATCACCAGTTTTTATAAGTGTGCTATTAAATACTTACCTCTTGAATTAAAGCAAGTGTGGTCATGTTTACAGTCTATGGTGTGGATAGGTAGTACATGCAGAACTGTACAGATACAAACAGTGTAGATATAGCCTTGGCCTACTGTATGATGTCTAAGACATTTCAGACATTAAAGGGTGGGCTCCCAATCAAAGAGGTCCCCCAATCAGTGGCAATGAAGAAGTAAAGTGCATTTGTCCCAGAACAAGGGACCGAGTTTTTGCTGATTACTACATCTTACCCCTCATAGACGATCTTTGAATGCAGCGGGCAGAGAGAGCCTGGCTCGTGGGAGGAGACGGTGATGTCATTTCACGCAGAGCGGGGAATTTCTGTGGAGGAGAATCTGCCTTGGATTAAAGCCTTCTTCACTCTCTGGCGCCCTCTGTTGACACTATACTCCGGTGCAAAACCTTTGAGTTAACTGTCCACATTATGGGACTATATATATATGTGTGTGTGAGTGTGAGTGAGTGTGTGTGTGTGTGTGTGTGTGTGTGTTATGCATGCTATTGGAACATGTAGTTTGTGCTTGTGGTATTGTGTGAAAACAGCCCCGATTTAGCGTGCCACTTCCTTTGTGAAAGCACAGCAGTGTCTGCTCACTTGATTATTTCTCTCCATCTCTCACAGTGTGATGTACCCTCCAATGATAGCCATTAACAGGAAGTCATTGAATGCTGTTGGCATGAAGTCTAACTTGCAGAAGGCCTGTTCAGATTTAACCATGTGCTGCATTATCATTCAACTTGGCTGCTACTGTGAATGAATATACCACGTTTATAAAAGAGAAGTGGATAAGTGCCTGAAGCACTGGAGGGAAACCTGACTTATTAAAATGGTTAAGCTTTAAAGTTTCATCATGTAATCAGTTATCTGAATCAGAACACAGTTCACCTTTTCACATGCTTGGGTTAGGGTTAGGGTTAGAAACTAAATAAATTTTAAATATTTGTCCCACCCTAAAAAGACTAACTTGACTGAATATAATTGTTTATTTTATAAGTACAACATGGTTTAGAGGTTCTTAAATGACTGAATGGTTTGGATGCCCCATCTGCCTCATTTCTTTATCTGTCATCAAATTATGAATTATTTTTGATTTCCACAGTTCATTGATTTGACCAGGCAGAAATCATTAAAGCTTCTTTACATAATAGCAACTGCTTAATAAATGAAGTCAAAGCAGTCATTCATACCACTGAGAGTTTCAACAAGCCTGAGCCGAGAATAACTAATCGATAAATACATTTGTTTTACAGAAGTGAAAAGTGATAAATATGGGGAGGCAGTAGCTCAGTGTGAACTTGGGATGGGAACCAGAGGGTTGCCATAAGTCCTGCAACAGACTGAGGATGGAATACGACTGTTTGTTGAAGAGGTGCCAGTTTACTTCCTGAGATGTGCTCTTGATCAAGGAACCTCACCCCCAGCTCCTCAGTCCCTGTACAGCTCCATCACCCTGATATCTTTCCATAAATACATGTCTCAGCTCTGTCTTTGTATTGTGGCTTTTTGTCTAAAAAAAAAAAAAACAGATACAATTCTAAACAAATAACATAAACTTAACAAACAGCCCCTGATGCATCATTCCACTAAGGTCTTACGCAGGCAATAATTTCAATTTCCGATCGAGAATCACTTGTTTCTTCATTTAATGCAAACGTTCAAACATTTCCTACTGCATCCCATTCACCTGTTTCATTGACATGGCAAAACGCCTGTGTTCCTTCCTGGTGCATCAACCAACAGTAACACACTTGCAACATTTCAAGGGTTCCTATCAGTCTCAGTGCTTGGCCAGGAGCCCACTGCCCCCTGGTGTTGAAAAAAAAAATCAAAATAACAAATCATGCCTTCTACACTTTGTACTTTGTATTTCAGGCCGATGTAAAGTATGTGTGTAGCATGTCTCACAGTAACGGAGTAAAACTTTATAATTTCCCCTCAGGAAATACGATTAAATTAAAAACAAAAGACTTCTAAATAATAATAAACTTTATTTTGTCTCAAAACAAAAATCAACTGAGTTGAAAGAAACCCTGTGACCTTGTGTATGGTGTGAAGTTAATTCTTTAGAATTTTCACATGATGTATGAGGGGTTGTCTTATAGATATTCTGAATGACAGCTGTATGTTTCGTTGGTGCACCTGGCCTCAATGCTTAAAGGCCCAGTGCTTGTTTCAGAAGGAGAGAGGCTTTGTGAGTTGGGACTTATACAGCCACCATAGGGCCACCTTATAGTGGAGCATAACACTGACAGATTTGTTTTACATGCTGTGCAAAGGGAACAGCTTTAAAGTAAAGTAAGGTATGTCACTGAAAAGTCACCTTTTCTTTTTTTTTGCTTTCCTTTATTGAAAAAGGTTGTTTTAATAGTAAAACACAAAAAGCAGAGGTGATGTCGTGTAACTGTCACAGGGATACATTTTAGAGAGAAGAATGGCTGAACATGTCCATGAAATGGAAACAATGCAACCGCTGTGGATTCCTGCCCTTCACTGCTGTCTACTATCGTGGTAGTGCATCACAGACAGGGAAAGATTCCAAAAATAGGTCAGAGATTCTAGGAAGGCATTTCCACAGTTTTGAGAAATGCCAACAATCCGAAGTACTGTACATACTGAAAATATATTCCAGCTGAGTGCTTTCACTTAGAGACATAATTCAGAAGACAGTTTCGAAATATGCTTTTGCAATATTTTGAATGATCAACCAGTAGATCATCCTTTTTCATCTTTAAGAGTCAAAATGATTCCGTGACCACCGAAAAAGGTTCCATCTATCTATATTTATTATGTGATGTTCCAGTTTAAAGCCAGAGTGTAATCTGCGTACGAATAGAAACTTGTTCCACGCTGCTGAAGAGGTTTCAATTACAAAAACTGCAACCTAAGAAGTTGAGTGACTCTTCACTTATGACCACATCCTTTTTTCAAAAATAGAAGACTTACTGTGCTTTTCACTTATGATGAATTTCAGCAGAAATGGCTCACCATCATCTATTACCTCGTACTATGACTGTACCTGCTTTCTTAAATTCATTACAGTCCCCTGTGTGTTGCCCCACTTAACATTTAGAGTCATGATTGCATTTCCTTACTTTATGTTTGTAATTATCTTTGCATTGTTTTGGGGGTATTATTGAGTGCTTCACAAATTACAGCATCAATTTAACATGAATTGTTTCCATCTCCCTGCCGCCTGGTGGTCACCTTAAGTGTATTTAACTCTCGACAGTACGATTGCGTCAACAGCAGGCAAATTAGTGAGAAAACCACAAAAACCTCCCGCTCAATTATTTACCAGTAGGACAAGAAAGAAAGAAATGAGTATCCTAGCAGATAATTCACACTCTCTCTTCTGCCAGTTTTTAGCCTTTAAACTCTGGGAGGCGCTATATGGAGTTTATCATTCAACTAAAAAAGTAAGAAATCCTTTTTCCCAGGCTGATAAACTTCCTTAATCTTACAACATGACTCTGGTTGCTTGTCTGTGTTACTGTATGGTTGAATGTTTTTTTTAAGTTGTTTTATGTATCTAGAGAACCAAAGGACAGATTTCCACCTCTGACGAGCACTAAAGATTTAATCTACTCTATTCTAGGCACATTGTGTATGAGAAGTGTTAAATAAATAAAGTCTGGTGGCTCTTATTGCTTATGTGTCTTTTGTGTTGCTTTTTAATGTCTCCAAGTCGACATGACTGTAAGAATGTCAGTGCTCACATCTTATTTCCAGACTCTCACGGCCTGCGTGCTTGCATACCTCAGTCGGTCTTGCTCACTTCTCGTGTGGTAATTTTAGTCCTGACGTTAGCCTGTTGAAATGACTCCTCTGACGTTTTTGCATGGGTGGTGGAGGGCTACAAATACAGACATACCAACTGAAGACTCCAAAGGCTGGCGACGTGGACTAAAAATCATTCCCCTCAAAATACAGTCACGAAAAAAGGAGGGCATGCTGGTTCATCAAGGGTGCTGCCACATGACTTTCTCACAGGTAGGAGACTGATTCACAGCATGACAAGATTCTTTTATATATATTTGTGTGGGGCCTGTAATCATTGATTTTTTTGTAAACTTCATTTTGATAGCTTTAACCTGCTTCAGTTGGGTTTTTTTTTTTAAAGCATTCAAGACTTTCAATGAAACATAACATTGTTATTCCCAGCAGAATTTACCTCAGAATTTGCCCAGACATGATCCTCTTCAACCTTCAACTATCTCCCTCACCCACCAATCCAAAACACACACACAGACATACACACACACACACACACACACACAGGTTCCTGTCTCCTAACAGACTCTGCACCTGCGCTCTGACTCTGTCAACAATTGCACTTTTGATGTCATTCAGCAGCTCTGTCCAAAGGTCCATGTGGACCTATCAGGCACAAAATACCCTCTCATATCCCGTAACAGCAGCATTTTTTTTTTGTGTGTAATTGTCTAAGGAAAAACCTCAGTGAGTGGGTAGGCCTTACATTCCTCTTGTGGTTTTGCTCTACTCTTTCTTTCTCCCTCTCTTCCTCAATCTGTTTCTGATGCTTTTCCAAGACATTCCAGATGTGGCATAGAGCCTGGTCTGGCTCTGTTGCAGTCACTTTCTACCTCTTGCTGAAAGTGCACACGGCTGCTTTGGTATTTTTTTTTTTTTCTTTTCCCACTCAAGAACAAATCGTGACTTTAAAATTGTCTTTATTGTTTTCTTTTTATTCTATAAAATTTCAGGATGCAGGCAGTCAGAAGACAACTAAGGCTGGTTGGGTTCCAGTGTTCCAAGTGGAAAGATTTCAAGTGTTTGGACACCAATGTGTTTGACTCGACAGGAACATGTTGAAGCCAACTGATGCATTTATACCTCAGCAGCAGTGTGTGGAAAATAGCTCATGTGTTTCACTTGTGGATTATAAAGTAATTTGTTAAACTGTTGCAAGTACTTGTCAGACTTTTGCTTGCACTTGCAACGTTTCCAGCAGGGAGAGGCAGTTAATGCATTTTGTTGTGCCCACATGTTTTTTATGTTGTGTCCAGCCTTGCACAGGTTTAAGGTGAAGTTACATCACTGCCATCTGGAAATTATTATCACAAAGAAATGTACGTGATGTAAGAAAGGAAAACACATGGTCATGTGGTCTGGCCCTGGTTCAAATCTGAGTCCATCACTACAGGGGAAAAAGAAGTGCCTTAAAAGGTTGACAGAGAGAAACAGATACACAGAGAGAGGGAGCCAGAGACAGAGGGAGACTTTCCTGTAATCTTATCATGAAGTCGTCCTCCTCTTCCTGGATTCTGTCCTGTTTCAGTCACCGTCCAGGAGACATAAACAGTGAACACGTCGGATCTGCTCTGCCGTTTCAGACGCGGGGTCATCACGCTGCTTCATCCGCCCAGCCTCAAACTCTCTGCAGGATGTCCGAGGGAGATGTGACAGTCCTGCCGTACAATCCTGCAGCTCTGGATCTGTCAAGACAGGAGAGCCGGACACTAACAAGGCTGTACAGCATGAACGGAGGATATCACCTGAGGATTTTACCTGATGGGACTGTGAGTGGTGGCAGGCAGGAAAATGACCCATACGGTAAGGAAGGCATTGATTGATTGATTGATTTATGTGGGATGTTGGGGTGTTGGGGGGGACTTGTTGTGTATCAGATTTGGGATCACACTCGAGATGGAGCAGTCTTCTTGTTATGGTGTAATAGAAATTAAAAAAAAGATCAGAAAATGACTGTGGTCTAGAAAAGACGAAGAGTCCATATCCTCTCTTTTCCCCTTTTTCTTATTTAAAGTCAATGCTGCACACTTGAGTTTCAGTTTCATTTCTCTGCTACAACGTCTCCACATCTGCTAACTTTTGACCACTTTGTTTGGTCTACATGATAGTTTTTACTTCACTGATGATTACATGTGTTTATTGTTGTACAGCGATTATAGATAAAAAGAGAAAATGTTCACTTAAGAGGCTTTGGTAAAAAAAAAAAAAAAAAACTGATTTTGAAAAAGTGAAAGAAAAAATATGAGTAAGGTAATTATTATACTTAAACAAAGTTTTAAGAGCATATTTATAACCCATGGTGAGAGTTGTGCTCATCTGCCTCTCAGCCCAATGGCCAATGTTCCTGGACTTCTATTGGAGCCAGCAGTTTCCAGTCAAGGCTTACTTTGTCGTTTGTCATGTACAGTATACTGTTTGCAATCCAGCAAGCAAATTGAGAAGAGAGAACGGTATTGGACCTGAGTGATGATGTCTAAGAGTGGAGTCTAAGAACTTGCACACAGATATCTGTTTAGTTAAAGCTCAAACATGTCGGACAATGAGTGATGGATACAGGATTTAATTGTGCTGTGTTGAACACAAACTGTTTTCCTGCATATTATCAGAGTTGCTAAAATGCCAGTAGACTATACAACTTGGCCCTCTAACAAATACTTCAGCCAAGATTATTTTACCAAAAATGGCCTCTTGTGCTGATGAGCTCTGTATTCTGTTCAGATTAGATTGTAGTCTATTCATATAAATAAGTTCCACAATGGCTGCTCAGTAATTACAGTACATACCTTGTGTCCTTATTTAGAAAGAAGCCTGTGTTCTCTGAACATTTGGTGAAGTATTACTGGAGAACAAAAACATGGTTACATGGTGTTTGTCTATTAACTTTATCACGAAAAGAAGCAACAACCTTGTCATATTCTTTTGTTGCAGACGTCCTGGTTCTGAAGGCCGTGAGCGTAGGAGTGGTGGTCATCAAAGGGGAGACGACGGGAAGATACCTCGCGATGAACAAAAAAGGACACCTCTACGGATCAGTGAGTCTGTTCTGTCTTTAAGGTTTGAAACAAAATGACAACCGTGAAGTCAAATCAATATGGGATGAAAAGTGTCAAATCATGG
The DNA here is from genome assembly GCF_947650265.1 of Symphodus melops. NCBI lineage: Eukaryota > Metazoa > Chordata > Actinopteri > Labriformes > Labridae > Symphodus > Symphodus melops. The sequence goes on from NC_136701.1 coordinate 15,245,244, forward strand.
TACATGTCGAAATACTGCCAGATGTATCAAGGTGAAATAAACTCCAGTGAGATTAAGCTCGATAATCCATGCAGTTTAGTAATAGAGTGGTTAATTCCAAATTTGCATAAGACTGGAAATTCACAACGGTAAAGCCAGAAGATAAATCACAGTGAGCTATATTTTGTCACAACCAATCACATATGAGTAACTTGACCACTTACTCATAACAGATTTGTAATACAGATTATTTTATTGTTAAGCCTTTTATTCCATTTACACAGCAACAGAGATGTGTAGAGTAAAGGTTATACTATTTTTACTCTATTTTTTGTTTGTTTAAATTCATTTAATCACAATTTTAAGACCTATTGTGTTCTCCTCTCAGCAAGCACTGAACGATGACTGCTACTTACTGGAAAAGTATGAAGAAAACAACTACAACACATATCGTTCTCAAAAGTACAACTGGTACGTTGCACTGAAGAGGAACGGCCAACCCAAAGCAGGACCCGACACCCACCAGGGTCAGAAGGCCGTCTTTTTCCTGCCGAGGCCTGCAGGCAGCATGTAAAGAGAGACGTCAGCAGGAACTGTGGACACGCTCACTGAAGTCTTTACGTGCACATTAACTGATCCAGGCAAAAGTTTCCCATTAAAAGGATGGTGTAAAGCAATACGACAGGGCCGTGAAGCCGGAGGCAAAGACGAGCAGTTTTTACAGGTCGTTCAGGCTTTAATTTTTTGTACTGTATATAAGTTAAACGTGTTTATTCCTCTACTTTATCAGTTCAGTTAAACACCTTAAACGTATAACTGGCATACAATATGAGCTAATATCTCGTCCTAGATGCACATTTAGTCTCCAAAACTGCAGGGAGACAGCCGTTCTGGGAAGTATTTGTTCATGTCAGTCTTGATAAATAGATGTTTACTTTGAACCCTGCTCTAAAATACCACTGCTGGAAGACAGCACAAGCTGCTTTTACACAGAAATAGTTTAAGAGTTGATCACGTCTGGCATTAAAAGACCATCAGGGCAGTAAACGTAAAAGGCAGATCATCTGGATTAAACTAAGAAAGAAGAAAGAAAACTAAATCTCCAAAGCAGGGAATACAAGTATCATTAACATGTTGAGTGCCTTGCTTAATGAAACTCCAGCAGGGTGGATTTTTGCTTTTTTTTTATCTACAGCTGGTTTTGTTTATTTTTTTGTGACTGCTTGTGTTCTATTTGGAAAAGTGCAAAAGGTAATTTTCACCAGGGAGTAGATAGAATACTTTGAAGGACCAGTGTGGGAGGGATCTACTGACAAAGCCATTGCTAGAAATTGAATATTATACCATGTATAATCACCAGAAACTATGAATGATTGTGATTTCAATTTCCTGAAAAGGCACTTGTTGTACATTATCTAGAGAAAGAGAAGATATCCATGGAGTCACCTACAGTACGCAGCCTTGTTGTACAAGCTTACTAGTTTTCAGAGTTTTTCCTGCCGTTTGAAAGGGGAGGCTGAAAACAGTGAATGTCAGTCTGTTGTGGTCTGAAACCTCAATCTAAATGCCACTTATTCCAACTAACTGTATACAATAGACAAGGATGAAATGACATCATCTGTGTTGCAACAATGCGACGTCTATTTAAAGAGGGTTTCTACTGACCAGAGTGAAGTTTAGAGTTTAGTGATAGATTCATTATGATGGTAACTGTATTTTCAGTATGTGTTGGATTCCGGTGATTGTCTTTAAGGCAGATGTGGAGACTTTGTTTTAGTGATCAGCGAGGTTATTGTTGTTGAGTTTTTTGTTGTTGTTTTTTGAGAGAATGAGGAAGCAGAGAAAATGCAACCAAAACTCAAATATGGAGCATTGACCTTAAATAAGAAGAGGGGAAAGAGAGAGGCCGAATATGGACTCGTCTTCTTTTCCAGACCACAGAAGTTTTCTTTTACAGCTGGACTGATCTTTCTGTGAAACGTTTTCTATTTTCAGTAAAAGCACTGTTACTTTTACATGCATTATATTAGATGAAATTACACTTGTGAATATGTGTAAAATCTTCTTGATAATAAATGTTATAACTATTGCAGAATGTCATAGCAAGTTTTTAAAAAATTATAATTTATGTATTGAAGGAGTGGAAAGGCCACATAATCATCTTTTCATAAACTTCTAATATTGTTTTAAGTGTATTGAAATTTATCAGATAATTATCCTGTATCCTGTCCATATAAACTGTTCAAAAGTTTTTTCTCAAGCATCAAATACATCTGTCGCTTTCCCACTGGCAAAATGTGAGTTTGTGAAATCGTATGAGACTTACTGTGTTTATAATAAATGACAATGTTACAGGTGTTAAACACATGTGTTCTCCCTCCTCAGCAAAAACATCCACAGTAGCAATGATTAGCCACAAGATGGCAGCATTGATTCAAGTTCAGTTATTGTAACGCTGGTTTAAAATGAGGGTTTAAAAAGTGTCCGTTTCAGTCGTTGTTTTTCTAATGTTAAGTTTAAATGTCTCAACAAACCTCGGTCAAAACAAAACATAAATAAACGTAAAAGGTGAAAAAATAGTTCTAAGAAACTAAAAATCTAAAAAACAGTTCGGTTCATAACTTTCTTTTCTATGGTCCTGATTTGACAACACATTTTCTGAAATAATCTTACTTTTATAGTTTAACACAAATGTTATGACTTCATTGAACAACTTCATGTCTAAACCCAGGCATCCTAAATCATCTTTGCAAGAATAATATTAAGTCAAAATATGTTTAAAAAGATGTGATTAATGTCAGAGAAGCTCCAATCAGAAGTATGGGCACACATTTGCTGCAAATGTATATACTGGACAGAGTTTTTATTTACGCTTAAATGTAAAAGCTAATGCATACTCAAAGGCTGTAAAGTGAATGGCCTCCTCTCTTAATATGATCCTAGATTTAAAAAAGGAAGTTTCATGGAAGTCTTGCTGCTTTCCATTTAGAGTGACTGTGTTTGTCAAGTTGTGATAGATGATACAAAAAAGACCTCTGTTCACCCTGATCGAGTATTCCCACCACATTTTTGGAAGTGATGGAATTATTTGTCTAATCTCTACTTAATGTGTAACAGCTGAAACCGAACATGAGCTGAAAAGTGTTTCTCAGAGTTCCGACACACAAAAAAAGATCCTTTTTTTAAAACATTTTTGAAAGGACTGAAGCTGCTATGAATGCATTTGTTTTATTATATTTTTAGTTGTTTTACCCACTGCAAAAACATGAAAAAGTAACAAGTTAAAACACCTTGAAGTAACCAAGAAGAGAATTTTTCCTTTTAAAAAAAATCTCAGATGCTGCTAAAAACATTCAAAAAGCATTCAAAAACGTTCAAAAAACAGGTAGTTCTATCAAATGTGAGGACGCTGACCGGACATCCAGCTGCTAGAGGACAAACAGTGACTATTTCACAATCAACCCCTCATTTACACGACATTCTCTCTCCTTCTCCCACCAACCACTCTATGTGGCAGCACACACATGCACACACACACACACACACACACACACACACCTACACACACACACACACACACACACACCTACAAACACACACAAACCTGGTTGGCTGTTGGCCTGCAGGGCTGTGCAGGGCAGGAAGGGAATCATTCACTGTAAACTGAACAAGGACTGGCTTCCTCTGGGAGTCCCCAAGCCTGACAGCAGCCAAGATCCCTGCAACACAAACCACTTTAGAAAACACACACACACACACACACACACACACACACATACACACACACAGTTAAACTTGTACACACCCTGAAACTGGGACATATTCCCTCATCAGTTACTCCTCTCTTCCCTCAGTTCCATCTTTCTTCACTGTTCTCTCTCTTTCTCTGCTTCCAGCCTCCTTTAACATTAACCTCGATCTCATTTCATTCTGGTCTCCCATAATTCCTTTGTTTAGCACTTTATGTATTTATCTATCTTCAGGAGCTATCTTCATCCTTCTGTGTATTTTCTTGTTCTTTCTTCTTCTTTTCAGGAAAATGGTGCTGAGCCAAGTTCATGGTGCCTCCAAAATGTGTAACTTTTCGTAAGAAGCTCTGTTTTTAGAGGATCGTTCTCGTGTATACATGGCCTTAGTTTGTCTGTGAACTTGCGTTCATTTGTAATGGCAGACACAGAGACTTTTGGAAACAATGCAGCTAGGCCCACATTAGCTCGTTGATTAATGTCCTCTCATCACTTCCTTAATCTGTATCATTCCAACCTAAAGACCTTTTTAATAGAATTAAACAAACCACATCATACATACACTAGTCGTGCTCAGTTCATAAAGACAGTCATCTAGGGGAACACCCAGAGCTGCTAATGCTCTGCTGAACTCCAAATAAACTGAAAGATTCAAATCGTACGTTTTATATCTTTTCCAAATGAAGCACAGACCTGAGTAGGAGAACATTGTGGCTGCAAGGCATCCGGCGGGAGGACGAGCTTGGTCGCCCGTGGGATTCAAAATCCAAACATGTGTATGTCTGCAGTCAGCACTTTAGTTAACTCTCAAAGTTATTTTCACCTTATCCAAACAGTGTAAGATTATATCAGGGGTATCATGAATGCTGGATTAAAAGTTAAAATGCAAGACAACTACAAACCCCATTTTTAGACTGAGTTTTACAATTGTTAACAAATATAGGCTACAGTGAAATAAAATGAATAAGCTGGTGCTTAGAATTCACTAAAACATGCTTTCGTATTTAGTATAATGGTTGATGGGTACTGATATTGTTTTATGTGTAATTTATCATATCTAAAGCAAATATTGTGATATTGTATCGTAATGGGTGATTTAAGCAACAGCTTGCAAAATAAATGAACTGAAACTTTGGGCCGTTTCGTTGGATCATTCGTCCAGTCTGATTAAATGTAAGGACCAATCGTCTGAAGAACTGGTAGCTGGGGGAGGGGTTTCTTTTCGCCCCCAGGCCACCAACTCTGACACGACACTGACTGTATCTACGCATCATGTTCGACTGATTAATGCTTCTGCAAGCTTTGGTGATTACACTAACTGCTAATGTTCACAATGTTCTTTTGTTATATATGAATAATGCTGCTTTGTTTGTGGGACTAGAAGTTCTTCAAGTAAAGCTCTTGATTGATCAACCTATTTAAAGCGCCAATATTTTACAGAAGGAAAGCAAATACTTTTTAAAAGGAAACACAGTTTTGAAATGACAGTATGTAATAGTATGAACGTTGGCATTAAAAACAATATAAAAATCAAATACATATAGGGCTTCAGTGCCTTAATGGCAGATGTCGCGCAGGTGTTATCATGAGTTAGAAAATCACAGCATGTGTAGGACCTAGTTACCGTGTAATCGGTTCAGACCATACAGTCTATTATTTAGATGTTTCAAAGAAGCTCAGCAAAATGTACATTAGTCTCAGTCTTTCTTTATCATATAGCAGAAACAGAAGTGCAGGTTGCCTCGAGAAGAATGATTGTGTCTTATTTTCAAGCAGCCAGCTAAATAGGGATAAATCCAACAAAGGCCATTTAAAAAAATCGTCTAACAGGAGATCAACTTAGCCAAAAATGAACACATGATAAATAATTGTTTGGATGGGGTAAATGTCACTAAATCCCTGTGGTTTCTCTACTCTGCTCTTTACTTCAGCCTCATCTTGTTCTGGGGGCATGGTCATGAAAACAGCGATGCTTCGTCAACGTAACTGTAGCCAACACATGATAATCTTTTCACCCCTCTAGCTTTACACATACACCACGACTGAAGCGGAAACGGGGATGCATTTCCGTCAGCTGATCCAGCTGAAAATGCTGACACTGTCCCCCCCCCCCTCCAGCTCTCTGCTGCTGCTCCCTGGGAAGAAAGGGACAGGGAAGAGAGGGTAAGCAAATAAGGGGACAGAAAGAGCATTTTGACGACCTCGAGGATTGCCCGGATGCTTGTGGTTGGCCCTACAGCAACTGTTTTCCTAATAGATGATTTGTGCTGCATCGACACATTCTGCAGGGGCTCCAAACATGCAGCCTTCCCTCAGAGTGGGATCCAGTGGCATTTGTCAACCGAAAGACCCTTTAGGATTCAGCTAAAGAACTGACACAGTTTTTATATAAAAGGGCAGCAACTTTTAGTGTAAAAAAAAAAAAAAAAGGCCTGAAAGATTTATGACGCCAAAGTTAGTAGTATCTTCTTTCACAAGGGTCAACCCATAATTATGTTAATAGCTTTTATTACCATAACCATAGGAACTGTCGAAAGACAAAACTAAAAATGTAACTATTGATATATTGAATATAGAAAAAAAGATGTTTATTATATGATATTTGGGAATATGTTCGCACATGGACCGTCATGATCGCTTCAAATACAATGTTGATGAAGGAACAAACGTAACACCGAGAAATGGCAGGAAGACGGGACTTTTTCCCCCTGCACTCCGTTTGAATTTACAAACACACAAACAAACACGCTATTCCACTTGCAAACAAACACACAGACCCACTCGTGCTTTACACCAGTGTCTCACACATTTCGAGTGTGACTCTCAGTCACTGCTTGAACTTCCGAAACATGGAAGAACTGAAATCCATTGTCTTAGTCCAGAAGGCAAAACACACACATTACACAGACGCACACTCACGCACACTCACACACACACACACACACACACACCTTATCATGAGACCGGAAGCTGGCCTGTCTTCTCAGCTGTGATGTCTCACATGCAAAAATACTCACTCACACACAGACCCACTGCTGCGATGACGCCTGTGATGGTCAAAAATATCCTGAAAGGAGCGTAAAGAGTGACATCATCTCTCTGTTTGCTTCTTTTATCACTTTAACATTCTGAGAACTAAATGACACCAGAGATTATTTAAACAGTCACTCACTCCCACACATACAGACACACTAAAGTCAGAATATTAGTTTGCACAGCCCTTTGAAGACTCTGAGGCGGCTGATTTCTTGACATGACCCATATTACTCAGCATCCCATAGGAAACTGTGCTCTGGTTCCTACTGCTGAAAACATCTTTTCTTAGTACGTCTCTGAGAGTCTCTGTGACGTTTTAGACTTCCTGATGACGTTCAGAAGGCAGGAAAGGGCCTGCTGTTCAAATGTTCTGTATTGTTTAAAGGTATTATTCACTTCTATGCTATTATACCATCAAAATAGAGAAAAATAAACAGGGACGGGAACACAATGTCCACTGAAAGGACGCCAGTTTCTTGTGAATGATGACAGTGACCTCTGATGAAAACAACTAAAACTGGAGTAGCATGAGACCCAAATAGCAGTGAAAATGAAATAATGAAATGTAATTTTTTTTGTGGGTAAAAATGTAGCCCTATAAACATATTATCATTTTGTACTAAAAATCAGTCTTAAAAACAATCTCTCAAAAAAAATCCAAGCATGTTTTTTGAATGCACACACAGGAGCGGAAAAACAAAGTGGTGTTTGTAAAAAAAAAAATAAAAAAAATAAAGGAATGATTGTACCATCTCTCATTTATCAATTCTTTTTATCCTCATTCTACTTACAGTCTGTGATGTGAAGTCGTCCCTCTCTCCCTCAATTTCAACTTTTCATTGAGCTCTCTCCCCTTGTTGATTTTAAACTAATGTTCCTTCGTTGTGTTTAACTGCATCATACCTGCCTTTTGTATTTCTCCTATTTCTGTCATTTGCACTTATATGATTTTTATACTCTCTGTTTGGCCCGTCTGTTGATCTCTGTTCTTTTCTTTCCCTAAATGTTAATGTATTTGTTTTAATCTGAAAAGCACTTTGTAAACAGTCTTTTTTTAAAGGCGCTAAATAAAGTTGTTAGTATTATTATTATTATTATTATTATTCTATGTGTGCCAAGGACATGATGCAAGTATCCTTTTCAGCATCCTTTGTCTTTCTTTGCCTGGAAGTTGTCATGGAATAAGTCATATTCTGGCAATGAATGCGTAAGCAATGCCCTTACGCCCACTCGTCCTCGCTGCCCAGTCTCCTTTCTGGGAAAGAAACGTCCGAGTTCCACCTCTTATCTCCTTCCTGTCATTCAGAACCAAAAAAAAAAAGGAGACTGAAGGCAAAATACTGTAGCTCTAGAAACAAACACTGAGGGCTAGTCATGGCAAATACCTCACGTTCCAAACACCCCAGATATCTTACACTGTTTGGTTGTGGCTGTGGCCATGTCATTGCAGGATACTGTGGCTTCCTCCCTCTTTCATTCAGTCTTATACTCACTCCCACGTTTTATTCCGTCCTTGTTTCCGTTCCTTTCTGTTTTTAGTCTACATCCTTTTTGTGTGTGTGCTCAGACAAGAGGAGAAGCTATAATTGTCCTCTCGTTCTCCAGAAAGAATGTCCAAAGCAAACCGGCCTTTTGAAGTGGTCTATTGTCTGCTGACCTCAGAAGGTGAGGAAGCGATGGAGGGGAGAAGAGAGTGGAGGAGGGGTGGTGTAAAAGCTGGGAATAATGGAAAGGTGAGCAAATGAAACAAAAGAGATAGGAAGGGAGAAAGACATGATGAGATAAAGTTTTGCAAGAAATTTCTGAAGAAAGTGTACAAGTCAAATATAATGTTTATTCTTTAGATGCTATAGGCAAATTGGTCGGCTATTCCATGCTGATGCTATTAAAGCTGTTAGCAAATAGCTTAATGAATCTTCTGAACAGTCAGAAATATCTTTAAAAGTTTATCGATGTTAGCCTTTAAGTGCACCATCAGAGCTGAGTTTAGCTCTGCTCTTATTTGAATGTCATCGTTTTGACATTGATATTTGACATTGATCAACTTCTATTTCAATTGTCTTAAATGCTGATTATACGGGTGGAAAATGTACCTCGACAGCCGTATCACATGCTGCATCACTAAACCTCCACATTTCCAGTATTGCTAAAAACCAGTCTGCTCTGTTTCTGATTGGCTATAGTAGCGTCACTCTGTTGCTACCTCAGACGTTGGCATAGAGGTAGGATCTTGATCTGTGACAGCCATAGTGAAGGTAAGACGTCGCAGACGCAAACATGCCCCACCCAGCAGCCCATCCTGACCTAAACCCAACAGAGTATTTTAAGTTGTGAGAGTGTTTCTAGCACAGCTCATCCCTGCTGTGAGGGGCATGTTTACAAGTTTATGTGTGAAAGTGGCTAAGGAAACATATACAGACAATGTGAATTAACCTGCTCTGTTAAGATGGCCCATATCAGACATTACACTAGTTTATACTAAAGAGTTGGTTGTGGTCATTTGTGACATTTGCACCGTCCACTGAGTTGTATGTTGGTATTTTCAGGGTTGCAGTGCATGTGTGAAAGGGATTGGCTTAGAGATAAATTGAATGTAAAAGCATGCGATCAAACTTGTAATTATTCAAATACATCACTGGTTGTGTGTGTGTTAAAAGTCAGTTTGCATGTGTGTTAAAGGCGAAGGAAAAGAAGGGTTGTAGCAATCAGTTTCCCGCTGACTCCCTCCTCCCCCTCCTCTTCTGTCTGTTTGTCCCTCGGTCTCTCATTCACAAACACAAACTATTCGCTCCTCACACTCACACATATGTACACACAAACACACTCCCTTACATGGCCCAAGGCACACAGTGTACAGTTACTCACATCCCCAGGAAGCGGAGGTATGACATCACCTTATCATCTCCTGCGGGCCCATGGGAAGGCTGGAGGGGGGAGAGACTCAGATAGAGAGAGAGAGAGAGAGAGAGAGAGAGAGAGAGAGAGAGAGAGAGAGAGAGAGAGAGAGAGAGAGAGAAATTGGAAAGGGGGAGGGGCAAAGACAGAAGGAGAGAACAGAAAGAAGTCAAAGAAAAATGACAGAGCAGAATAGAAAAAAAGGAAATAGAGTAAAAACGAAGATGAGTTAGAAGATAAGTGACAAAAAGATTCTGACATCACTGCAAAATGGACTGTTTTCGTCTTACACAATGCTGTATTAAGGCTGGTACCAATAATCCCCCCCCCCCCCACACACACACACACACACACACAGACTGGCAATGTACGACACTTGCTTTATGGCATGTGTTGAAGCTGGTGCACACTGAAAAGAATCACTGTGGTGGGTGTAATAATCCCAGTTATGAGTGCTCTGAAAAGAGGTCAGTTTGAGGAACAGAGAGCTGGACTTCATTAATCACACATGACTAAGAATCATGTTTAGCCAGATTGACAGTGTGCTGGGGTACAAGGCAGATGGCTGTTCCGTCATGAGCCCGGGTCTGCTGAAGTTTTCTGACCGTTAAAGGGAGGTTTTGTTTTTTTCTTGCAACGCTATGACAGATTAAGCTGGGCCCTTGTCATATAGCAATAAGTAAGGTACTTTAACTGCTTTTTGTAAACATAACAATGAGCATTGTCTTTTTACCTTTTGTACAACAAGTAAGGTCCTTTACCTGCTTTGAGAGTCTTGAGATAACACTTGTTATGAGCTGATGCTATAAAAATAAAGATTGATGATTGATTGATATACTGAGCTGCAGTTGTAATGGATGTATTGTCTTTTAATGGCAACAAGGGAGAATAGCAATCTGGCTTAATTTCAATCCTGATGTCCTGTCCAACCATTAAATACTTATCTATTTAGGATCATATCACAATCCAATATGCTTACAAAATACACATACTAATCTGTGGGTCAAGAGACATTGCATTTCTTGTATTCGCAAAATTTGCATACTAATGATGTCAAATGTAGGTCCCGCTCAGTGTGAATTATTATTTAGTATGAATATATGAAAATATAAGACAATGCCATAATAAAACAGTTTTATTATGTTCATTCACATTGCATTGCAGTAGATGGTTGCGCACCTGTCACAGGATAGAAAAGGCCACCCCCGCTCGCTCGCAGTGAGTTTTCTTGGCATGCTGGAAAAATTCTGGGTAAAGTTGAAGTTAAAATTTGTTTGTGTACAAACATGTTGCTCACCCCGAAATTTTCCGGACATTTTCAGGAGTTATGTGGAATTGTTAAAACACCTTTATAGACTTAAAACTACTTGTTCCTAACAGACCTGATAATATAAAGTGAACGTATCTGTATATAACCCACTGCTGACAACATATTAAAAGTCTAAAATAACTTTGGGTGGAAAGAGACTAAATCACAAGTTCATTGGAAAATTCTTCACCAACAGTCGATTGTTTGTGCGTAAATGTCTGAATCAGACACAATGAAAGGAAACAGTTGGAGCACTGAGTCAGTCCAGCTCTCATATCAAACACGGTGGGAAAAGGCTACTGAGCCTGTTCTGCACCACAATAACACTAAAGTGTAATACTGTTTAACTTTACAAAGAAATCTGACAGTTACATATTTAGTTTTCAAGGCCAAAGACTGTTTTCTTCCTCCAACATCATGTTGAATCTATAATTCACAGACATATTTACATCGGTGTGCTTTATGTGGAGAGCAGAACAAATGACACCTGACATATACCATCATCTAAACTTATTATTAACTTTTTAGGTTAACCATCAACAAAAGGTATCAATAATACCAGGTTGTTGTTGTTTTTCTATTACTGGCTTGTTTTCACATCAATGGTAACTGTGGTGGACACGTAAAAGTAAAGGGAATACACCACTGGCCCATAATTGGCCAGTGCCTGGGACATGCACTACCACTTGCAAAGAGCGAACGAAGTGGAATATACATTCACTTTATTCACATCTTTTTTAACCTAACCAAATCGATATATAGGCAAAGTGTGTTAAGTTTATGACTTATAGGTAATGCCTTTCTTTGTGTGGAGTCAAAAATAAGAATTGGACATGTTTTGTTTTTTTTACACTTAATTGATGTTAAACTAAATTTAAATGTAATTTAATTATAAAATAATTAGGCATCTAATTCCTGTGTGTTAAGTTGTGTGATATTGCCAGATGATTTTTAGACCTGCACTACATTTATCTGATAACCACTCTGAAAGCCTTTGTGATTTATTAATTACCGTAGACACAGCACTTAAACAAGGCACTGGCAGTCTTCTGTTACTATACTTATCGATCACCAATAATACATTTGTTTACTCATAAAAACACAAACTGAGACCAAATCCTATTGTCTAGTTGTCATATTATCTGAGAGATTTCATTCACTCGGTGCAAAAACAGGCAGGTCTGAAGCGTCACTATGTGGCATGTGTCTAAAAATGGCTCCTGGTCTATTTATAGATTAATGGACGGATGGGATGGCTGTAACTCTGCTCAATGTCAGCACAGCCCAATGACATAACATAAACCAATGTGCAACTGACATTGTGCTATGTGCTACGATCATATTCCATAATAGTATCAGTCTATTTTATCACTGCTGACCGGATTCAACATCACAATTTCTCTTCGGGTTGTACAGTAATTCATTCAGCAGGATGTGCTTCTTTTTTCATCTTTGTGTGGGAGTTATGTCCACACTCGTGCATTTATGTGTGTGTGTGTTTTACTAAATAAAGCTCTGTTTCCTTGGTAACACCTTAGGATCATACTGATGCCTCCAGAGTATCAACTCCCATGAAGATTTTTGGTCAATGAACGTGTAGTAGGTCTGAACCCATTCAGAAAATGATCCTAAAAAGGATGAAAATAACCCTTTTATTTAATTCCCTGTCATTTCTTTCACAATCAACACAACCAGCACACATATAGGCTCTCATAAACAATGACAAACGTACACACTCTCCACTCTATCAACCATCAGGCATTTGTGATCACATAAAGTCAGATACACTCCAGAGGGGGCGTGTGGAAAGGGGATCCATTATTTTAGCTTCTGCTTGCCGCTTTTGTGTGCAGCTCAGCTGCTGAAAGGGAGCGATCAGCCAACCATAACAATCCATAATGGCTTTTCTGCCTCATCCACAAGTCTAGAAGCGTGCCTCCGGTCGGGGCTATCCCGATGTGCCACCCCCCCCCTTACCCCTCCCAATCCTTTCCTCAACCCTGTTCCCATCCCCATAGGGACTCTGTTTGTGTGTGTGTGTGTGTGTGTGTGTGTGTGTGTGTGTGTGTGTGTGTGTGTGTGTGTGTGTGTGTGTGTGTGTGTGTGTGTGTGTGTGTGGATGTGTCTTTCTGTTTGTGTGTCTCTGTGTGTGTGCGAACGGGAATTCAGGGCCATGGCTGTGACTGTGACAGCGGAAGACCCCATTGAAAAGGAGTGGAGTCAGCCAGGGCAAGTGGGGGCCCCTGAGTCTGTCTGATCACGCAACAGCAACGGGGGCACCAGGCTCAGGGTGGGTGCAGAGCAGACTGGTTTGAGGTTCTGAGGATCATGCTGGAGTTAAAGGCAAAAACAAATCTCCTTTTATTCTCTTCAACAATCTATTTAGAGGAACATTTTAATAAATCCAAATGTTATGTATCTTAAAATGTTTGGAATTGGGAAATATGCAAAAATACAAAGTCTTTTCAAAGAAATGTAGCTTTACCTCAAATCATACTTACTGCATAACTTTGAGTCCATGTGGTGTGTTTTTGTTTGCTACCTTACGTCTGAATTATGAATTAAAAAGCTCTTAACTGTTACTAAACCAGTTCACTAAAACATTCTCTATCATGAATTGGATTAAAAATAACTTTAAAAAAGCCTATTTTTTGGAGTATAGAAGCCTAGATTTCAGAAATGCCTTATTGGAAATACAATATATTCATATATATCATGTTTTCAATTTGACAAAAAATATTGGGAACACATGCTGACGTACAATCATCCAGAAGTGGATTTCCAGCTCAAATCAAAGTGTGAGTACTGGAAACAAACTTTTATGGTTAGTTTAGTACATAAATTATGGAAGGTACACTTCCCTCCATAAACGTCTGCTTGAGTGCTGGCTAAGACCACAATCCGGTTTCCATAAAAGATTTACCTGGTGAGAGCAAGTTGCCAAAGTTCTTGAACTCTTTACAACCAGGACAAACACAGACTTCTTGTTTTTCAGGCACCGCATGATTAGGATGATATAAATGGGCATCAAGATATACTATGAAATATTCCTGCTCATGGACTGTTATGAGTTATAGGATGCATTAGATCAAGTACAGATAATACATGGATGAAAGGGTTTTTGGCATTCTGACTTGTATAAAGTTTAAATGCCAAAATTGTTAACCAGTTGAGAAAAAAAAGTGTGTGACTAACAAATTGACAGGCATCATTTGTAACTCCATAAAGTAGGCCTACCTGCTTTTACATCAATGTTTAGATACCGCTTCCCACTATACAGTAAGTGCCTCCTCCTTCCTCTGCTCGCTGCTGACCGCTCCCAGGGGAACAGCATCCATTTTAAGGAGGAAAAGAGCAACGGAAGGAAGGCAAGATGATGGAGGAGGACTGGGAGAATTAAAGTTATATGCGGTGGTGGTGGGTGAGCTTGAGAGGAGGGGACGACAAAGTAAAAATAAGAGGAGATTGTGAGGAAGGGAGGAAAGGAGAGGAGACAGAGAAAAAGAGAGGGAAATCAAGTAGCCATCCGGTGATCATTTTACAGGCTGAGGGGAAGTGTTCCTGGAGCGGGGATGGAGCCAGACAAATGACTGAATGAGAGCTAAGTGGGTGGCAACACTGGTCTGTTACACAGCTACTGGCCTTCATCAGTCCTGCAGGTAGACAAGAGGAACAAGAGAGGGAAGCTATGATCTACAGGCAAAGTACAGCAACGCATCTGTCTGGCACAGAATAGCCTTGCTTTTTAACTACATGTATAAAAGAAGCTTTTTAAAAAAAGAGAATTGTAGAGACAAACAAGTACATACTTTATCGCTGTTACACTTCAAATGTAACCTTTTTTTATTAAGCTGTGCAACATTTTTGGAGATGAGGAAGAGACACAAAGGTGCAGGGGAAGTCAAGTAATCACCTAAGCCTGTTAAGTATATCCTCCAGGAGACACAGAAACTTTTTGCAATATTTTTCGCCAGTTAACTCATCCAAAAACGTTGTTTAACCGTCCTTCATTTTTTCCCATTAGGATACATAGACCCACTCCTCCACTTTGTGCATAACCAGGCCACTCTGCATTACACATTATAAATTAATAGCCCGATGTGCTGACATGAAACACGGAGCATGAGATGCACTTTGAGCACGAGAGAAATCTGAGGGTTTGTTGGAAAAATTAAAAGTTGTAAACCAAACCGGCTCACATCAGTGTAAGCAAAAAGGCAGATGGTGAGGTAACAGAGGTGAGTTTACATATGCAGAGAAAGAAGAATATGAGACAGATGGTTGTTTGTTGACTAATCTCTCTCAAAGCTCCTTTTTGCACATTTACACTCTGGTCAGACACGGCTGACTTGAGACCCAAATAACTTATCCTCCTCTTTGCAAAGATCTTTTCCCCCACATCCCTTCTAGTTTTTTCTTTCCCATGTCACCGTATATGACCATATTTCTTAATGCCATCAACAGGTTTCATGCTCCCGAGGACCTTATAAATGTCAAATCATTCTGAATGTAGTCAATATCTTACACAGCTTTCCCCAAAGTTCAAAATCAGATGAAACCAAATGAGGTGTGATGATGACAAGAAAACTGAGCACCAGGTGTCCATGTCTCTTCTCCGTCTTCCCCCACTTGGAAACAGACACTCTCACCTCTCTTTTCTCCTTCCATCTGCCCCCACCTGGTCTGATTTGGCAGCCTCATAGTCCTAGGAAGTGAACAAGAGATGCTGGAGAGCGTTTGGTTTCGACGCTAACAGACACCGTAAACTTCTCGAGAGAATCTAATAAGAAAAGTGCTCTCTTCCTTTGGCTCTGGAAGGCAACATTTAGCAGGACCATACTAGAAATTATTGCAGCCTGTCAACTTGTCTGTGTTGAGGAAACGGTTGGCTTACCACTGAAGTTATGAGGCTTGTTAGTGAGCAATACCGACATGAAACTCTTCAACTTTGAAATGCAAAAAAAAAAAAAAAGGATCCAAAATCATACTTAAAAGTTGAACAAGTGTATACATCTGTTTCTCTGCCTGTGATTGCACCAATTCTTGTTTGCATCTGTGGCTTTGCTTGTGCATCCATGTGTGCACATTTGTTTGTGCATGTGTGTGTGTGTGTGTGTGTGTGTGTGTGTGTGTGTGTGTGTGTGTGTGTGTGTGTGTGTGTGTGATAGAGTCCTGCAAGGCCCCTGGTATCCAACAGAGGAATGCAGCAGTCTCTTGAAAAGTAGTTATCAGCTAATGAGAATTCCACTCGGAGCAGGAAGGAAGGGCTTAGAATGCGTGTCCCTCAGCGAATTGGGGCGAATGTTAATCACAATGCCTTTAAGTGCACGCATACACGCACACACACACGCGCACACACGCTTGCAGGCATGCACACGCTGGAGTCTAGACCGTGCAGAGAGTTGCAGACCCTGACACATGAATGGACAGGAGGGAGGAAAAGAGGGGAAGAAAGAAAGAGGATGTTTTTAAAAAACCAATGTTGGTGTTGTCTTCGTGGTTTTGAACTAATTGGTTTCAGATGAAAATCAGGGCTCACAAACTCTAGAAGGCATTAATGTTCCCCATCTTGCACTCCATCTCACTTCTTAAAAACACCCTCCAACTTTCCCCTCCTCCTGGCTTGCTGTCTTCCTGTGGTGTTGACCAGTTAATTCATGAACGTCAACCTTGGATGTTTTGTAAAAACTGCTGTGTCATGGCGGTCGTAGGTCCAGAGAGATGTTTTTTTAAGTAATAGCCTCAAAAATAAAAGTTTAGATACAACACAAAACAGTGTGGTTTTCCGCTGCCATGCTGAAAACTGACCACTTCACGAGCTGAAAGTCGGAATCCTCTCTCCTTTCTCTCCTTCAATCTTTTCTTCAATCCATCTCCCTCTTTCTCTTTCTGTCTCTGTCTCGTTCTCGATCTGTTTTGCCGTGAAGGACACCAGGCCTTTGGAGATCCCGTCCCTCAGGAAGAAAGCAAGCATCCCCCTCCCTCCTACTGTTTTTTCATAACCTATTATTTATGTCTGACAGACCTCCTCCAGACAAATGGCTGCCATATGGAGAAAGAAAGGCAGAGGAGATGGAAGGAAGGACGGAAGGAAGGAAAAACTTTGTGTCCTTTTTTTTTCCTGGCCTTGTGAGTTTCTCGTCAAGGGTTTTGAAAGTCGATCAGTTTTTGAAGACGTTCAGTGAGCTGTGTTAATGTTTCCTGTTGGATGACCTCATGTTTCGTGCCACACAAATGACAGAAAGTAAAAGTGAGCTGCCTGCTCTCTCATTGAGCTGATAAGGACATCAATCTTGTCTCATTGTAAAGAGATGCACAGACTCTAGGCTGCAACCACAACCGCACACACACACCATATTTATAGTCCCCAAGGACACATTTCTATAAACACACGTAAAACCTTTAGGACAGCTACATTTTTAAAAGGGAAGTAGCAAATGTTTTAAAAAAAAAAGGTGATATTTTTGCTACTCACCTTTAGTGACGTGTTGAATAAACTAAAAACTGTGAAGACAAAACAACCCACAGTCCTAGGAAACAATTATTTTATAGGAAGTATAGCTTTGCATTGTAAGGTATAAGTTTGTTGGTTAATAGGAAACAGGCATATGGAGAGCGTAAATAATGGAGTGCAATGGTCTTTCTGCATTATCGGAAGCCCTAAGCGATCATGTGACAATAATTAAAATTTAATGAATTTAAAAAAATAAAATAAAAGTCCACTCGTTGGTTTTGTGCTTAATCTCATTTACAGTTCTTTCTTCTCAAGTTTCTAGACAGACTGTAAACAATGACCACAGAGAAGAAAGTTTTTGCCATATGTACCATCCACTGGACTAAAGAAAAACAACTTGGTCGTAGTTCCCACATGCTATGATGTTGTTTGACGATGACAGTCAGTCACATTTTCCACATTTGGTTTTTAATGGGACTTGAACTGGTTACTCTAAGGTTCTCAACCCAGGTCCCTAAAGGATGAGCAAATGGCAAAGAAATAGTCCAATCAGGTGGGGTTTTGAACCAGGAATCTTCCTGCTGTGAGGCAACAGCATTAGCCACTGTACACTATGAACTTGTATGGATTATGACAACCTTTTGCTTTCTTTTTTGAAATACTAAGACCGCTTGCTTTGCAAAAGTCAAATGAGCAAAGAGATGTAAACGTTTGCCAACAGTTGGGATGTAATTCTGGAAATGCAATGAAAAAGATTTTTGTGGTGGATTATTGTAAGGCTTGATGAAAAAGATATCTTTGACTAAACTTTGACATGGCTGCTTCTTAAAATGAAATGTTCTCCCTTTTTTTTACAATAGATTAAAAAAAAACCCTCTGCTTCTTCTCCTCTTCAGTGTCCTTATGTTTTCGCTCATCTGCTTTTTAAAATGTTTATCCTTCCTCGGTTTTTCTTCCTGGCTCTTCTTCATTGCTCTCCGGAGTCACTCTTCCTGTCAGAATAAAAGTGTCTCTTATGTCTGGTCCCTTGGGGAGCAGCTGGCCAGCAAATCCCCAATGCCCCCCTCCCCCCCCCCTCAATTCTCCCTTCCTTCCTTCCTCCATCTCTCATGTAATAGCTCCTTGTTCCATGTTGAACAAAACTGAACCTTTGTTGCCTCTCTCCGCCTCTATCTAACCTCACAACCCACCAATGTTTCTCTCTTGGAGCCCAGAAACCTTTAAAGCAGGAACAGGGAAATTGTAAACAGCAGGTTTTTGAGCCTGGAGGCCAAGGCAGAGTCCAGCAGGGCTCAGAGTCCAGCAGAGCAGAGAAGCAGGCCATTGTTACTGGGGGATTAGGAAGGGAGGTGAGGGTAGGGTTGCCACCTCTAACACCATACCACACACCTCCTACTTTAATCACCAACGGCAGCACAACATGCCCGTTCACACACATATTTTAAATTTACCAAATGTCAACTGCTTGTCTAGATGTGAGCTGGACTTTTGAATTTTAAAAATCTGTCCCTACGTGGGACTTTTTTTAAATTTACATTCACAGATGTTTACCTCCTGTTTTAGCTAATATGTGCAAATGAGTATTAGCTGTTGCATTAGCTGTTCATTATGATACTGTTACTGCTACAGTTGTCTGGGGAGAGTGACCATCTGTTCTTTAGATTGTGATTCAATAAGGAAGGCAACATTTTCTCCATAATGAATTATGGATGAGCCATTACCTGCAGGCTCTCCCCAATCTCTCTGTTTGATTGTTGATCATTACTTTTACAGTTTTTTAGCATGGACTCCAAAAAGAACTTTATCAGTCTACATGAGCCGTCGTTACTATACGAGTGGGTGCATAACAGAACAAACTTAATAAAAGGTCTGAAATAAAACAAAAATGGAGAATAAGGCAAACATAAGCACTTTACACATTGTAATTCCACCTTTGCCCTTAACTTCTATGCTAGAATTACACACAAGGAGAAATCTCACAGATATTTATCTATAACTCAAAGATCTAAAAATATTGCCAATCACAGTCAAAGATATTAATATTGTATCAAACAGAATGGTAATTAAAAATGAGTACCCCATATGATTTCATGTGATCTCACATGATCTAATAGGTATCAATTAATTAATCATCATTTGTATAGCACCAACTCATAACAAGTTTTATTGTGAGATGCTTCACAAAAGAGCTGGTAAAAGACCATATTCATGGTATAAAGCATAAAGTTAACCTTTGTAGTGAGGAAAACGTGTTGGGAAAGAAAAGGGCGTTTCCAGAGTGGATGAGAAAATGTTTGGGGGAGGTATGTAACAGAAAAGTAAAATTAAAACATGTTTCTTCCCCAGTCCACAAACTAAAGAAAGAACTTCTCAAACATGAGAATGACCAAAATACAAAGTCAGCAGGAGGCAGGTGCCCCCCATCCTGTCAAACCAGCTCCTGCAGCAATTCACCAAGCTCCACCTGCATTCCAGCAACAAAGAAAACACCAGACAAACCGCACTCTCAGACACAACATAGAACAAACGAACATCACAAGATTTACAGGACAGAACACTCACTTACTCAAACACAAACAAAGACATCCTCAACAAAATACAGAAGCGCTGAGTAATATGACCCTCACGGGACAACATCAGCTCAGGTTGGTGTTTCTTAAGAGAGAGGAGTGAGATTGTCTTGTTTGTTTTCTGTCAGCTGTCATGAAAGCTAAGGACAGAAGTGCTGCTTTGGTACATATTGCAAATCATCCAGATTTTCATTTAAAAAAGAAAAACTAAAAAAAGGTTTGCTTTGTGGGGTCTGTAAACAGCTTACATTACAAGATAAACTTGTGCTAAACCTCTATCAAACAGGGTCCGAGACCAGATTTTTCCTTGGACTGTCAGGAGGAGAGAGAGACTTGTATAAATTGACCCTTAGTGCCAGTCTGAACCTAACCTTTGTCATCAAATGACTAACCTGTTAGTTAAAGCATCGTATAGAAAGGGTTGAAGTAATGAAAGCATCAACTCTGGTCTTCTGGGTGAAAGTCCTAGAAGTTGGTCCAAAATCATCAGTCTCAGTGTCAAACAACATAGAGCAGATAAAGTCAATAAACTGCTGCCTAATAATAATAATAAAAAATAATATGTCCTAACCATGAGCATTGGGGATTCTTTGGTGGACCAAAATCTTTTCTTTCCGAGACAAAATGCTGCTGCCATTTGTTAAAACCCTGTAGATGTCTGCCTTGGTACCAGACCATTCAGCTTGTGATTTATATGAACGCTTCAATGCAGATGAGTGTACAAAAGGTCAGCATATAAGCACTGGCTATTGGTCATATTTTAGCCATCCCTCAATACCTCACTGTAAATCCCAAAAATATATTTCCTGTCTTCTGAAGAATTCTCCATCATGTGTCTGGAAGATGTGTGCCTCAAAAGCGCACATGCAAAGAGTAGAGATTGATCAAACAACCCTGCTGGGCTTGATGTGCGTTTGCCCTGAAGAGAACGAAGACCTCATGTTGAAATATTTTTGCGTGGAGCTTGACATGCAGAGTGAGCCAGGTTGGTCTGGCTCTTTGATGAGCGATATCAAATGGCTTTTGAGGCTTTCCCTCTCTTCACCTTTAATGTTCCTCTCTCTTCCTCTTCCATCCTCTGTCTCGCTCTAGGTTCGCACTGAACTTTCCATCCGCAGCCTGCCTCTCCCTGTGTGTGTGCTTTGAACTCGTCAAACTGCTCTTTTGAAGGGCAGTCATAAAATGTCCTTTTATGCTGGCCCGTACTCTTTGATGGGGTTGTCACTTTGTTCAATACTTTGCTCTAAGCCACAGAAACTACAGACAGGCATGACTACACCCCAGGAGACAGATGGGCACAGACAGACAAACAGACAGATAGACCCTGTGACTGACAGGAAGTCTGTCAGATTACATACTTCAGTGTAAAAGCACTTCAGAGCTCGGCCGTTTATCTGTTAATTATCATCCTTTATTTTCTTTGTTAAACTTTTTATACTTTCAACTTATAAATTTTATACAAGGATGTTAATTGGAAAAACGATTATCCCAACCCTTAACTTCCAAACCCTGCTCAAGTTCTTGAACATGTCACCACCAGAGTGCAGATACAAAAAAAGGTTAGCTTCTAACCCAAAACCTGTTTGTTTCATCCCTAAACACAACCATGGTTTAGACAGATTTTTTAAGCCTACAGGAAAAAAAATCATAAAAGTTATTTTTTTTTAATCAAAACCAGAGGCTGTGCAGATCTCATCTCCCAGGCTCATACAGTAGATCAGTTCTGTCTCTGTTCTCTTGTTAGATCCTAGTTGTCAAATTGTAGCCATTACAGTCTGGGTTGGGTTTCCCATAAGAATCCTAACACTGAGGCAATCTTTGTTCCATTGTAAGCAGCCAGCAATGAGAGGCTTTTGGGAAGCTTGAACCTGGCTGTTCCCAGGATCCCCTTCACCTGAGCAGGAAAACAACACAGGGAAAAGGGGGTAACAGAGGTATAGTGTGACTCAGAACACCAATACACAAACATTAAACATAAATATGTATGCAATCAAGCTTTAGCCTAATAAAGCAGTATAGAACAGTGTATAGAAAAGTTGATTCACTGCTTGATCAAAGACTTGTGGCATCATATAGTTTATGGTTTACACACAGTTCACAACATGATATAATATAGTTTGATACAATAATATTATCTTAGAATAAAGTTTAAAACGTTTCTCTGCGTGTTCAAATACATACATATGAAATTGACTGAATACGTCACAGATTTGCTGTTGTAGGTTTTGTCGGTTGAAGTTTGAAGACAACATTAGCCGTATTCTTTGAATAAGCGCATAGTACACTTTTACAAGTAATTAACTTCCATTCATACAGTCAGCGGTGTGCAAAGGGAGCAGGACAGCACTTTGACAAGTCCAAGCATCAGCCCAATCTAATATGAGCGTGTCATAATGTTGACCCCAAATAAAGGATTAACTGGAAAGGCTGAGGTATAGAGTCATCTTACGTGCTGTGGCTATGTTTGGCTCATGTTTGATGTGTCGTTTGATTGCCAAGTGTTTATGGCTGTGTAACGGCTATACTAAAATACAGCTGAAAAGGCCGGTTTGACAGATTTAAATATGAACGTTTTTCAATCTGAGACACCGCCAACTCTTTTGGACAGTTTCTACTTAAAAACATTCAAAGTGTCTTGCTCAGTGCTATGTTCACTACGATATTTCATCTTCTCTGAGATTGTTAACTGTTTGTTGATTGTTTGGATTTTTTGAAATGCTCTATTTCAGAGTTTATTTTTCACTTAATCATGATGTCTTTAATATGGTATGTGATGCACTTTGAATTGCCTTGTTGCTGTTGATTGTTATTTGACTGTTGCTGTCCTTTATATTAAAGATAATGTTATCTCTCGCAAGAGAGTCCAGTAGTGGGATTTTGGTAGACAGCCAGTCCAGAGCAAATCCTCCCATAATTGGATTTATGCACTTAAAACAACCGTTTCTTTCTGTCCATCATGGATAAACTGGGACAAATACAAAGTATTTCTGTGTTATCATAGCAGATCATTGCTTCAGAAGCGGTCGTAATCCTGTGCCAGGAAGCCCTTATTTAAATAAACAGAGTATTTAGGAGACAGGACCCAAGTGACTTCTGAAATATCCATCACCCTCACATCGAGAGAACAGCGGAAGTGCTGATGGGGTTGAGTATGTGAAACAAATTTCAAGGACAAGATCTCTGTAACATCTGAAGGCCTCTGT